>NC_091311.1:30600235-30620235 GCF_038502225.1 Cherax quadricarinatus | reverse complement strand
TCTGTCTTTCGAGTCTATACTCAATATCTGGTCTACTTGCCCTTTCCTCACTCTTCATAACCGTGCATTTGCTGGGATTGAGTTCAAGGAGCCACTTATTGACCAGTCTTGAAGTTTTCCTAAACCATTTGTAACTTTTTCCTGTTCTAATCTGTCTTTATTTTTCTCATTAATTTTACAGCATGACCAAACAGATACATCGAATTCTGTCCCATTTCGTATGTCATTCACTGATCTTTGCAGAATACTGCTTGCTGCTCTTCCTCAATCGAGCGTTTCTTTCCTGACAATCATTTGCTGCTTTCTAAAGATTGGTTTCGTGTGCTCCCTCCATGTTTAATTCCTACAAGATACTCAAAACTCAGAACTTTATGGCTCCCAGCGCCCAAGGGGGGCTCCAATTTTATTTCACCTGTGTCAGATATGCTTGCCATAAATACTAGGATAAGTTTTTCTGGCTTGTCTTTTTTTCACTCTCATAGCCTTCTTCACATGATGACACAAATTGATGAATTAAAACATGTGCAACACTGAGGTATCTTTATTGGAAAAACGTTTCGGCACATAGTGGCTTCATCAGTCCTACACAAAGAAGAATGGTGAAGATCAGAAGGAGCTTGAGGTACTCAGTCCCTCAGCCTAGAGTCGATGTAATCAGTCCATCAATCTTGAAAAGAATACAGCAGATGCGCGAAGAAGTGGCTTATATACTGTAGACAGGTGAGGTGAAGCAGTGTCAGGAGTGTAGATCAATTTATCTACATTAGTCACTTTTTTTTTTTTTTTTGCGTAATCACCTCCATCAACTTAGCGCTTCACATTCCTAGTCCTGTGTGTGTTCTACTCCATCTAATCATTTTTTTTTTTATGTTTGAAATCACCCAGGATTAGTAGTTTTGCCAGAGGCATGTCAAGTCAATGGTATGTTAAGTAAGAGACTCTTAGTGTCAAAATCTTAGGAATGTGATGGTTGCATATGAGTCGCCGTAGGTCAGAGCTACCTGACCTGTGCAGTTACAATGTAGGTGTCACCACCTACATTGTACCTGTAGGAATAGGTGTCACCACCTACATTGTACCTGTAGGAATAGGTGTCACTACCTACATTGTACCTGTAGGAATAGGTGTCACCACCTACATTGTACCTGTAGGAATAGGTGTCACCACCTGTGTAATATACACAGACTTTGCAAAAGCATTTGACAAATGCGATCATGGCGTAATAGCCCATAAAATACGTGCTAAAGGAATAACTGGGAAAGTGGGGAGATGGATCTTCAACTTCCTAACAAATCGAACACAGAGTAGTGGTCAACAGAGTTAAATCGGAGGCTGCCATAGTGAAGAGCTCTGTTCCACAAGGCACAGTACTCGCCCCCATCTTATTCCTTATCCTCATATCAGACATAAACAGAGATATACACCACAGCACCGTATCATCCTTTGCGGATGATACTAGGATCTGCATGAGGCTGTCATCTGCTGAGGACGCGGTTAACCTCCAAGAAGATATAAACAAAGTTTTCCAGTGGGCAACGGTAAACAATATGATGTTCAATGAGGACAAATTCCAACTACTCCGTTATGGAAAACTGGAGGAGATAATAACTAGAACAGAGTATACTACTGACTCCGGCCATACAATAGAGCGGAAAAATAATGTAAGGGACCTGGGAGTAGTAATGTCTGAGGATCTCACTTTCAAGGATCACAACAGTGCCACGATCGCACGTGCAAAGAAAATGATAGGATGGATAATGAGAACTTTCAAAACGAGAGATGCCAAGCCCATGATGATCCTTTTCAAATCACTTGTTCTCTCTAGGCTGGAATACTGCTGTACATTAACATCTCCATACAAAGCAGGTGAAATCGCAGATCTAGAGAGTGCACAGAGATCCTTTACTGCACGTATAAGTTCTGTCAAGCACCTTAACTACTGGGAACGCTTGGAAGCACTTTACTTGTACTCGTTGGAACGCAGGAGGAAGAGATGTATCATAATCTACACTTGGAAAATCTTGGAAGGAATGGTCCCAAATCTGCACACAGAAATCACTCCCTACGAAAGTAAAAGACTGGGCAGGCGATGCAAAATGCCGCCAATAAAAAGTAGGGGCGCCATTGGTACACTAAGAGAAAACACCATAAGTGTCCGGGGCCCAAAACTGTTCAACAGCCTCCCATCAAGTATTAGGGGAATTGCCAATAAACCCCTGGCTGCCTTCAAGAGAGAGCTGAACAGATACCTAAAGTCAGTGCCGGATCAGCCGGGCTGTGGCTCGTACGTCGGACTGCGTGCGGCCAGCAGTAACAGCCTAGTTGATCAGGCCCTGATCCATCGGGAGGCCTGGTCATGGACCGGGCCGCGGGGGCGTTGATCCCCGGAATAACCTCCAGGTAACCTCCAGGTAACCTACATTGTACCTGTAGGAATAGGTGTCACCACCTACATTGTACCTGTAGGAATAGGTGTCACCATCTACATTGTACCTGTAGGAATAGGTGTCACCACCCACAGCATGAGACAGTTACAATGTAGGTGTCAGCGAGGCAGGACATGCTGGCATAGTTCACACCATTTCTTATCAATAAAACCCAGGCATGGTTGTGTATTACTCCAACGCCTCTATTAATATCGTCGAACCTCCAATAATAATTGGTGGCAGCGATAGCAAAATGATCACGAATTTGAGTACATTTTATGGTGTAAAGTGGACATTTTTTCCCTGCCTGCATCACGGAGTGTCAGCTGGTTCCCTCATCCTTACCACCACCTACATTTTTCCTTAAGCCAAGAGTGTCTGCAAGTGTTTCGTGCTTTTGCAGTTCTTCCGAGTCGTAGAACCTAGAGTTGTTAGATTTAGTGCACAGTAAGCAAGCCAACAAGCACCAAGCCAGTAACCTAATCACTGGTAAGCCAGCTCTGTTATGAGATTGTCTATAGCTATATGTTGCTCGTGGCTTCGTCGTCTCAAAATGTTCCCGTCTACGAAAAACCAAGCCAACCCAGGCACCCTGTTGTAAGCCAGTTCTGTCAAGGAGGCTTAAGAATGCTTGATTCGGGGATGAAAAAAGCAGGTACAGTTCCTTGGAGCTTTTCATTCAATTTATATGAAAAAAAAAATATTTACTCATTATGACATTACTGTGTAGACTATTTACCAGTGTAATGTTATGATGAGTCTTCCTCGGAAAGAATCAGCAACTACACTGCAGGCATCCTTCCCTAAGGCAGCATCCTTCTCAATGGCTGTATCCTTCTCAAAGGCAGCATCCTTTTCAATGGCTACATCCTTCTCAATGGCTACATCCTTCTCAATGGCTACATCCTTCTCAATGGCTACATCCTTCTCAATGGCTGCATCCTTCTCAATGGCTGCATCCTTCTCAATGGCTGCACCTTAGTTCGGTTGGTAGTTCACATACTGAGTATCCGTGGCTCGATCCCCAGCACAAGTGGAAACGTTGGGAATATCTCCTTCAATTCCTGTCCATATTCACCTAGCAATAAGTACCTGTCGACTGTTGTGGGACGCATCCCGGGAGCATGGTACTATCCACTAGACAGAGCTGAGCTTTGAAATGAGCTAAGGTAGGATAACTGTAAAATTAATATGTAAAAAAAAATCACTTAATGATCATTCATTCTGGCACTTGTTTGCAGAATTGGCAAAAATTAATTAAGTAGTCAACTGGCCAAAAAAAAAAAAAATAGCTCACAGTTGATTTGAAACTCATCGTTTACTCTATTTTACAGTTCCTAATACTAAAAAATTATTAATAATAAAGATATTGCTTGAGATAAGGCAGGCAACAACACACACAACTACAGGCAGGCATAGGCTTACTCTGCAAAATCCACTGCGTAAAAAAAAATAAAACTAGGTATAATTTCAAATGTTTCATATATTGCAAAACATATAAATTCCATTATTAATGATTTGTTTCAATTTACATCAGGTTTTGTGTTTCATTTTACATTTTCTTCACGGTTGTGAAAGTCAGCGGAAAAAATATACATTAATAGACATTTGCAAATAAAGTTGCCAAACATTCTCTCTCTCTCTCTCTCTCTCTCTCTCTCTCTCTTGTCTGGAGGGGGAGCAGGGAGGGAGGAAGAATAGTGCCCTTGATAATTTCACAAGCCTTCACTTCACACGGGCCATAAATTCTCTTCTCTAGACTCTCTAATTTAGTCCCAGCCTCTGATTTAAAGCGACGGCTACACAGTAGTAAATAACGTGTGGAGTCGTCCTTTACTGCCTGGGTGTGGCTTGGAGCCTGCTGCTGTGTTTGTGTGTGTGTGTTTGCTGTTCGCTGTTTGTTTTTGCTGCTTGCTGTTTGTTCTTTGGTGTTTAACTTGCCTCTTGCTGTCTGTATGTTAGCGATTGTGAGCCTGGTGGCGTCCGTGCGCTAGTGTTGTGTTGTACGAGTCTGTCGCTTTGGTGGTGTTTAGTGAGGCTGGCCTCCCGTTGTTTGTGTTTCCTGTTTGTCTTTTGGGTTTAGCCTGCTTGTCTGCGTTCTTTGGCCAGTTGGCATTTATTCGTTAGTTCTTGTGTTCCTGCTTGGAGTCTGTCATTGTTGTGGTGTTTTAGTGACGATTAGTGTTTCGTTCTTGGTGTTTAGTGTCTGCTGTTGGGATTTGTTTGTGTGTCGTTGTTCGTGTGTGTGGTGGAAGTAGTGGTGGTCGCGTCACTGAACTGCTGTGTTGTCTTCGTGTTTGTTTGAAGGTGTTTGTTGTGGTATTGGTGTCAAAGCTGATACTGCTTTTGCTGCTGTTCCTATTGTTTCTGTTTCTGTTGCTGTTATTCTTGCCATTGTTGTTGCTCCTGCTGCTGTACATGCTGCATTTACTTCTGTTGCTGCCGCTACCGTTTATGGTTCTGTTGTTCCCAATTGCTATTTTTGTAACAACTTCTGTTGTACACACACACACACACACACACACACACACACACACACACACACACACACACACACACACACACATACACACACACACACATACACACACATACACACACACACACACACATATATATATATATATATATATATATATATATATATATATATATATATATATATATATATATATATATATATATATATATATATAAACTATTTAAAGAAAAATACACTAACGAATCTGCTGAGATTTCTTTCTCATTTCTGTAATTTTGCAAGCTCCTGATGGAACACGAAAGGCCTAGAGCTATTATTCAAGTCCCCCTATGGTTGTTGTGCATCATATATCGCTTGTTCGCGACATACTTCGTGAAGGGCATTATACACACAGCATATACATCCTATCATTCACGAAAGGTAGAGTGCACGAAAGTTTTATTTTGAGAATGATTTACTAAACGAATGTTTAGTAAATCATTCTCGTAATATTCTCCCAAAAGTGCATATTTTCCCAAGAGTGTATATTCTTTCAGGAGTGCAGCCTGGTATACCATAGACGTTACAAACGTATGTTTAATGCAGTTGTTAGTCGAGGCTGCACTCTGAAATCTTTTCAAAGAAAACCGCAAAAAAATTAATTATCAGTCTGACAAGACGTTGTGGAAATATTCTCAACAGGATGCCCTAATTTCAATGAAGGGTTTTTCATCCAAGGAATTTGAGCTACAATCCCCATACTTTGATCAAACATGACTCTCGCATATCCTATGCAGTGTATGACCCCTATTAGTTTAATGATTAAACGTGAATAATAATAATAATAATAGTGTCGTAGTAGTAATAGTAGTAGCAGTAGTAACAGCAGCTACATTAATAATTATAATAATAATTAATATACTAATTATAATAAATTATAAAAAGTCATACTCTACGAAGGGTATACTTTGCTGGAAATATACAACACGAGTTACGTATATACATCCAGCCCTCATTCCCAGGGGGATATACTGCACTGTACTTCACGCTCCACATGGGGGACAATTACTTTAAAATCTAGAGGTATTGTGATAATACCGAGCTGTGACAAGGCAGGTTAGATATGCACTAATATTTCTAGAGAACTATTGATTTTTGATTGCGCTGAAGTCATTGAATGTCATAATACGTCAGAAGCAGTTTACTGTCTAGATAGGCCAGCGAGGCTGTCACTGTGAGGATGTGATGGATAAGGCACTGGGGAATGGAGAGTCATGGGGGGGGGGGAAGAAGGGATAGAAGAGTCAGGGGAGGAGCAGAGTTGAAGGGAAAGTTAGAGAAGGGGAAAATGGGAGGGGACAGTTAGGGGAGGAGGAAGAGGAGGTATGAAAAAATGGCAGGAAGAGGAGAGAGAAAGGGTAAAGGAGGAGGTATGGGAAGGGAAAGTGATATAGGGTTACAGGGGATAAGAATGAGAGAATGGGGAGACAGAGATAAGAGGAGAAAGGAACAAGAGATAGAATGGGGAAAGAGGAATGAGGAATGCAGTAGGGGCAAGAGGAATGAGGAATACGGAAGGGACAAGAGGGATGAAGAACGCAAAGGGAGGAGAATGAGGGAAAGGAAAGTGAGAGGAGAAATGAGGGAAAAGAAGAGGGAGGGGAATCTTGGAAATAAGGAAAGGAGGGGAGAAGGGGGGTCATAAATGAAATGAAAGGAACTGATGAGATAAAAGGTGAAAGAGAGAGAAGGCGAGAGATTAATGGTGAGAGGGGAGAAAAGGCTCGAAACGAATAAGGAGAGTATAGGGAATAGGCAGAGTTGTGAAATAAGTGTTGAGGAGAGGATAGAAGCAAGACAGGCGGTAATGGGTGGTGGGCAGAAAAGAGGAAGATGTGCAAGGTGGAGGATGAGAAGAAGAGGCGTGAAACGGGAAACAAAGTGTAGAGGGTTTTGGGTAAAGGGGGTATGGGAAGGGGGAGGGGGAGGGGGAAGAGAGGAAGTGGGTAGTTGAAAGCTGCCGTCATGAAAGGTTTAATTCTCCTCCCTGATAATTAGTTGCCGACAGTTAGTATTGGGCGGCTGTAGGAATGACTGCGTATTTTAGTTTTATAGGAACATATGGCTTCATTTAACGAGGTCGATTGTTAGCCTTGGCCTGTTTATGGGCGAGGGGCGAGCTAGGTGGCGTCTATCTCCCTGTTAGTGCGGTGGTCCGTCTCTGGCCCCGCGCTGGCTAACGAGCCCTGCCGAATTACGTTTCATTTCGTTTCCATTTGTTTAGAAACGACGGTGTATGTACACACCCGCCTTTGGGTGAAGATACATACGTACGTACGGACGTTCCGGGAAGATACATACATTCATTCCAGTGGAGATACTGGTGGAACTGGTATGGTGCTACCATACCAGTTCCACCTACTGGTGGAACTGGTATGGTAGCACCATACCAATATGGTAGCACCGTACCAATAGGCCCCTGGCTGCCTTCAAGAGGGAGTTGGACAGATACCTAAAGTCAGTGCCGGATCAGCCGGGCTGTGGTTCATACGCTGGACTACGTGCGGCCAGCAGTAACAGCCTGGGTTGATCAGGCCCTGATCCACCGGGAGGCCTGGTCGTGGACCTGGCCGCGGGGGCGTTGATCCCCGGAATAACCTCCAGGTAGACTCCTCCAGGTAAGATACCTGCTGTCCTTGTTCATCTAGCAGTACGTAGTTACCTAGGTGTTAGTCGACTGGTGTGGGTCTCATCCTGGGAGACAAAATTAACCTAAGTTGCCCGAAATGCTCTGCATAGCCAGTGGCTTTCTATATAGTACGACACTGATGTCAACCAAGACTGTTTAAGTTGTATCATGTCCTTTTAGAAATTAAGATCATCATCATCATCATCATCATCATCATCATCATCACCACCATCACCATCATCACCATCACCATCACCATCACCATCACCATCACCATCATCATCATCATCATCCATTAACTGTAATAGACGGCAACTACGACCAACTAATATCAGTAAATATAAATAATTTCTTCTTCTAAGGAACAACGGAATAGGTAAATGTGAAGGAAAATATCTTCTGCTCTTGTAACAGAAAAAAAAAGTCTTCCTGAACAGACAGTTGCATCAAAAACATCACAAAGGTGACAAAATCCTGTGTTTTAAACAGAGTTAACAGAACTGCATGTTAGAAACACGAATATGAGAGAATCTAGTGTTATCTACACAAAGATGAATGAATCTAGTGTTAGCAACACAAAGATAAAAGAATCTAATGTTAGCAATACAAAGGCGACAGAATCTCGAGTTAGAAACATAAAGAAAATAGAATTCTGTACTTCCAACAGAAAAAGACAGAAGAAAAACAATAAAACTAATAATAATTAACCGTAATAGTAATAATTAAAATGAGTAAGTGAGGCTCATTGTATATGTGACGGATGAATCAATAAAGGAATGATTAATAACCTGTTTTCAAATTGGTATTTAAGCACAGTTATTAAACGACTTCAGTACTTGAGTTATTATAATTATGAGTAATTATCTCGCCATTACAGTGGTGGGGAGAGACTGTAATACCAGAGAGATGTTAGAGGGTGTTTGCAACAACAGAGAGATGCTAGAGGGTATATGCAACAAAAGAGAGATGCCAGGCGATGTATGCAACAGCAGAGAGGTGTTAGAGGATGTATGCAACAACAGAGAGATGTTAGAGGGTGTTTGCAACAACAGAGATATGTTAGAGGGTGTATGCAACAGCAGAGAGATGCTAGAGGGTGTATGCAACAAGAGAGAGATGTCAGACGATGTATGCAACAGCAGAGAGATGTTACAAGGCGTATGAAACAGCAATGAGATGATGGAAGAGATTCATAAGAGGTATGCTCAATATGTTTCACGAAAAAAATAACCTACAATTTTAAAAATAAAGTGGTAAATTGGTACAAGCACTCTTCAATAATTATCCAAACTGTTCTTCTAAGCAGCAGGCAACGATTTTGAAATTTAGAATAAGTTTTAATTTATCGCACGGAAACCAAAATCAGGAATGATATTTATGAAGTTGCCCATAGGGTACCTGCACTTTATCAATATTTTAGGGTTGAAAATGTGAAGCCAGTTGCATTCTATTATTATTATTATTATTATTATTATTATTATTATTATTATTATTATTATTATTATTATTTATTGTATGAAAAACGTAATAAAGAAAAACTTGGCATGCTGCAAGATTTTTTTTGCAAGCCTAAAAGAGAAGTAGAAAAGAGCTGAACCTGGAAGAACACCAGAGTTAATAAGAGAAGTGTGATGTGCTAAGCACAAGTCCACCATGGACATTAGTCTGTCAAGGACCTCGAAATTTTTATATTGAAAGCAGGTAGAATGTTTAACTGCGGTGTATTGGAGCGTAAAGTTTTATGCTTTAGACACACTAACATCTACTGAAAATGATTCATCGTAATCATGGGTATATTATTGATCAAAAATGACATTCCATTACTCCAAAAAATTTTACTATCAGACATCCGGAGACAATCAGCCGTCAGTATCTTTTAATTTACATCTCAAAGTAACAAGGACAACTCTGGTTGAACTCAGACCTTATGCTCTATATAACACTGCTACTATTTCTCAAACACAAATGGAGAAGATGAGTACTGGCACCTCCATGGTGAGGTCAAAACTTAAACTTCATGAAATATCTTAGAGAGTTAAGATCGTATGTTACTTGGGTTAATATCATGTTGAATGTATCGAGGAGTGGTGCGTTAAGTTTCGATGCTTTGAGACTTGGTTTCTCGTGTTAAGACTGAGTTTCAGTGTTGCTGCTTCGAGACTTTGGTGTCAGTTTTGATGATACGTGATTTAGTATGTCAGATACATGATGAGTTACCACCAGCTTTGATTTTTCGAAGCTTAGTCTATTTTGTTTGTGATGTGCTAGTGCGAATTATGATGCTGAACTTATTCCGCCAACTGTTGTTTACATGCAAACTTGCCACTCTATGCCAAATACTTCTTATTTAAAAGAAAAAAAAAGCAGTACCTACGATATGTATATTGTATAAAATAATCTACATATACGTTAGGTATATTTATATATTCTGTTTAATATTACTGTTCCAATAGTTTATTTTCCAATGTGTGCTTTTCCTTCTCATAAGAATAGAAACGACGAATTCTATGCAGCATAAACAAGAAGATGAGGAATAAAAAACTTTAAACAAAGAACAAGCGATGCCGACTGCATACCAGAGAGTTTTTATATGTAAATTATATTGCAGTGCTAGAATGAGATACACCAGGCAGTAAGTGCAACATGCACTGCAAACCTGACATACTGCGCGTCACGCTAAACCAGTGAAGATAGGACATCATTCTCTTGTAATTAGAAGTTGATAAACACACACGCACGCGCGCGCGTACACACACACACACACACACACACACACACACACACACACAAGACTAGTCCCAGAGCTAAGAGGTATGTCCTACGAGGAGAGGTTAAGGGAAATCAACCTGACGACACTGGAGGACAGGAGAGATAGGGGGGACATGATAACGACATACAAAATACTGAGAGGAATTGACAAGGTGGACAAAGACAGGATGTTCCAGAGATTGGACACAGTAACAAGGGGACACAGTTGGAAGCTGAAGACACAGATGAATCACAGGGATGTTAGGAAGTATTTCTTCAGCCACAGAGTAGTCAGTAAGTGGAATAGTTTGGGAAGCGATGTAGTGGAGGCAGGATCCATACATAGCTTTAAGCAGAGGTATGATAAAGCTCACGGCTCAGGGAGAGTGACCTAGTAGCGATCAGTGAAGAGGCGGGGCCAGGAGCTCGGACTCGACCCCCGCAACCTCAACTAGGTGAGTACAACTAGGTGAGTACACACACACACACACACACAAGATAGAGACAAAATGTTTCAAGAGATGGGACACAGCAGCAAGGGGGGTCACAACTGGAAGTTGAAGGCTCAGATGATTCGCGGGGATGTTAAGAAGTATTTCATCTGTCATAGAGTTGTCAGGAAGTGGAACAATCTGGAGAGTGATGTAGCGGAGGCAGGATCCATACATAGCTTTAAGAAGAGGTACGATAAAGCTCTTGGAGCAAGAAGAAAGTGGACCTAGTAGCGACCAGCAAAGAGGCGGGGCCAGGAGCTATGTCTAGACCCCTGCAACCACAAATAGGTGAATACACAACCTCTCTCTCTCTCTCTCTCTGCAAAGTGTTGACCAACGGAATGATTTAGAGGTAATAAATGTTTCAACCACATAAAATTAAATAATCTTATTGGATGAAATAAAAATAGGTAAACAAGGTAAGTACACAGCTGGGCAGCTCTTAATGTTTCTTAGCTGCAGTTGAACAAGAACTGCACTGCATCAGTCTTAATGTTTCTTAGCTGCAGCTGAACAAGAACTGCACTGCATCAGTCTTAAAGAAAGAGTGAAAACACTTTGTTTTGTGCACCAAAACTGGAGAAAATCGGACGGTAAACAAACGAGTTACGAATTTTGCCCTACAGCCCCCTTAATGTTTCTTAGCTGCAGCTGGACAAGAACTGCACTGCATCAGTCTTAATGTTTCTTAGCTGCAGTTGAACAAGAACTGCACTGCATCACAGTCTTAATGTTTCTTAGCTGCAGCTGAACAAGAACTGCACTGCATCACAGTCTTAATGCTTCTTAGCTGCAGCTGAACAAGAACTGCACTGCATCACAGTCTTAATGCTTCTTAGCTGCAGTTGAACAAGAACTGCACTGCATCAGTCTTAACGCTTCTTAGCTGCAGCTGAACAAGAACTGCACTGCATCACAGTCTTAATGTTTCTTAGCTGCAGCTGAACAAGAACTGCACTGCATCACAGTCTTAATGTTTCTTAGCTGCAGCTGAACAAGAACTGCACTCCATCAGTCTTAATGTTTCTTAGCTGCAGTTGAACAAGAACTGCACTGCATCAGTCTTAATACTTCTTAGCTGCAGCTGAACAAGAACTGCACTGCATCAGTCTTAATGCTTCTTAGCTGCAGCTGAACAAGAACTGCACTGCATCACAGTCTTAGCGGGTAATGAGCACTGACGAACACTGACTCGTTAATTAATTGCTGGTTGAGAGAGGGACAATGACGAGTGATGAAACAGTATGATGTAGGTGTGCATGTGAGGGTTAAATAAAGGAGGGTGATGGGTTATATAGTATTGTGGTGATGGGTTCATGTAGCGATGCGGTGATGGGTTATGCAGTGACAAGGTAATGGGTACACGGGAACGTGCTGGTGGGAATACAGGGACATCCTCGAAGTAATAGAAGTAACTATTGTCAAAGGCACTTGTGGATTGACACTTGGTTATTTATTTGTGTGTGTGTGTGTGTGTGTGTGTGTGTGTGTGTGTGTGTGTGTGTGTGTGTGTGTACAGTAGTACATACAGATGTGGATACTCGAGTCTCCGGGTAATCCTCAAGCAGACGTATTTACCTCGTTCCTAATTTAAGTATTTATTAGAGAAAAAAAAGAGTGAGAAAAAGACAAAAAATACAAGCATAACTGTAGGAAAATAAACGGTGGTTGCAACGTGTATCGTAAGGTTATCATTATCATTTAAAAGTCAGTTTTCCTCTATGATTTACCATCTTAAAATTTTCCTTTTTGGTGAACTTCTTTGGAACATCAGTCATATACTAGAATAAGAAATAAGAAAATATTAGAGAAAAATAAAATAATAATAAAATATAAATGAACTTTGGAAAATCAGTCATATATTAGAATATGTAATCAAAGTTCTTCAGCCCTCGTTACCTCCTCTTTTCTTAACATGATGCCTATTTGTGTGCTCCGTTCTCTTTTACGGCTACCTCCTCACGTCTATATTTCATTTTTTCTTTGCTTTCTGTTTCTCCTTGTTTTGCATGAGTGCCGAGTCGGTGAAGGCAATAACCAACAATGGCCCTCTCGTCAGACGTGGCAATCGTCTTTATGGCTAGTCTTTTATTGCTCTCGCGTGACCCACCCGGAGCTATATTTGCATTCCTAATGAATAAAGGCAGCCATTTATACGAATTGCTGCAGCGTGGTTGTATATTTCTTAATAGTAAAATGTGATACTAAATCCTAAGCCCTGCACTTCCTTCATCCCTCTCTATAATGGAAGATTCTTGGTCTGCATGTGTGTCTTGGAAGATTATATGTATCCTGCGGCCAAACACCACCCTGGCGCCCAGTGATAAAATATAAGAAAACGTTAGTATATCATAAATTCTTATAAAGTTGTAAAGTTCAAGCAAGAGTGTATCCGCAGCATGGGATTTAGTGGCTTTTGGGGAGAAGGGACACAATGCCCGCAAGGAGGGTTAAATCCCAAATCTTCTAGGTTTAGGGAGTTCCTGAATACAAGTGCAGAATAACAGTTAGGGTTCCCGAGGACATGAGACAGCTTGTGTTGATAATTAGCCTTGAGTGGGACTGGTTTAAAGAGGAATGATAGAGGGATTGGGAATATTAGAGCTGGAATATTGCTGAAAGCTAAGAGTTCCCTTCGAGGTAGAAAAAATTGTTGAGCTGAGGAAAGTGCAGAGGACCTTCACAGCTCGTATATACTCAGTCCCTTAAATTATTGGAAGTGTTTGGTTTCCCTAGAATTGTACTCTTTAAAACGTCTACCTGGAGGGCATTCCGGGGATCAACGCCCTCCGTGGCCCGGTCCATGACCAAACCTCCTGGTGGATCAGGGCCTGATCAAGGCCGCACGTAGTCCAAAGTACGAACCACAGCCCGGCTGATCGGGCACTGACTTTATGTATTTGTCCAGCTCCTTCTTGAAGACAACCAGGGGTCTATTGGTAATTCCCCTTATGGCTGGTGGGAGGCTATTGAACAGTCTTGGGCCCCAGATACTTACTGTGTTTTCTTTTAGTGTAGCAGTGGCGCCCCTACTTTTTACTGGGGTTATGTTGCATCGCCTGCCAAGCCTTTTGCTTTCGTAGGGAGTGACTTCTGTGTGCAGATTAGGGACCAGTCCCTCCAGGATCTTCCAGGTGTAGATTATTATGTATCTTTCTCGTCTGCGCTCCAGTGAGTACAAGTCAAGTGCTTCCAGGCGTTCCCAGTAGTTAAGGTGTTTGATGGAACCTATATGTGCAATAAAGGTTCTCTGTATATTCTCTAAATCTGCTTTTCACTTGCCTTAAATGTAGGATGTTAATGTACAGCAGTATTCCAGCCTAGAGAGAATAAGTGATTTAAACAGGATCATCATTGGTTTGGCATCTCTTGTCTTGAATGTTCTCATTATCCATCCTATCAGTTTCCTCGCAGATGTGATAGTGGCATTGTTGTGGTCCTTGAAGGTGAGATCATCGGATCACTCCAAGGTCCTTCACATTAATCACACAATAGAGCGGAAAAGTAGAGTTTGTAGTATACTCAAATAATAACACCTGAAAGATTGGACCCAAACCTTCACACCATTTTACTACTAAAGAACACAAGAGGGTTGGCGAAAGGTGCAGAAAAGCAGGACAGCGAGTAGTACACCGAGAGAGTACTCAGTAAATGTTAAAGGAACATGACTCGTCAATATTCTTCACGCATAAGGGAATTACCCACAAACCCCTAGCTGTCTCTAAGAGGAAACTCGATAGAATCTTCTAAGCAGCTCCTGACCAGCCAGGTTGTGGTGCATACGTTGGACGATTGGCATCTGGCACTAACTACTTGATCTATTAAGCCAACAACCAGGAGGCCTGATTTGGGACAGGGCTGTGGGGGCGGTGACCTCCGGAAGCGACTCCAGGTAAACTCCAGGTATATAAGAAGATTAAGGGATTGAAGACGAAGAAAATGGGGAGATTGAAGGAGAAGATCGATAGAAGAATAGAAGGTATAAGAGCAACATGAAAAGGAAAAGATAGAAAATGAAAAGGCTGAAAAAATAGCCGCCTGGTGGGTTATTGTAGAAACAAAATATATTCAGTTAGCGTTAAATTTAAGTTTGATGAAGTCTTGTTCTCACCAAGGGACACGATGACGCTAAGGTCCTAAATAATTTTTCCTCGGCGTCCCTTGAGCAATAAACGAATATTTAAATCACATAAGAGTTCTTACTACAAGGTGTTTGCATGATTTATTCTGGCATGAGAGACCTTCGTTAAAGACAGCCCCCAAACAAGTTCTTGTCCTACTTTTTTTTTTTCACCATTAAGATAAATAGCACCCTAAAGTAAAACAAATACTAGAAGATAAATTACAAGCAACCATAAACATTCAAGACTTGTAGCAGACTAGAGATTGGGGAGGGGGGGGGGGGAAGGTGTTTAAAAACCTACGCCAGGTCTCATGACTTGGAGGAACACAAGGTAAACACCTGGGCTAGACGAACATTTTGTGCAACAATAACTGTTCTTGAACAACAAAAATATAATCGCCTTAAATAACTTCTATAAGTGAAATTTATTCTTCAATAACAGAAGTTAATTCACTCAGATTTGAACATTTCAGAATCATGATATTCACTATATAATTCAAGTAAATTTATATTTACGTTCTTCAATTGAGGTCGCTAAAGAATAATATTAATACGCAATATTAATAATATTAATTTTTAAAATAAGGAGCCTTCACACGCGAGGTATTAAATTCATGAACCATAAAATTCGTTTGTAGCTAAGAGAATATCACAAGTATTAACGACAAACCTTGGGGCAAGAGCAAGAACACAATTCGTGGCCATACTCAGGTTAGTTGCAAGACGCACTCTCATCATGCCTGCGCAAATCTTGCGAGAACAGGCACTCATTTGTTTTGTCGAGGATCGTGTCAGTCAAAGCCGTCTCAATTGAAAAAGCATTCCACTAACAAACAGCTTACACACACAAACTGGCTCTTCGATTAAAAATATATATGCTACATACATTGTGTGTGTGTGTGTGTGTGTGTGTGTGTGTGTGTGTGTAATTTGCATAGTTCAAATTCCCTAGGATACTTTCCAAGTTTTGAAGTTCAGATCTTGGATGCTCCTCTTAATCTCTTGCTGTCAGACATTTTCTGGAATTAACGTATCTTTTTTAGAACCTGTGTAACCAAATACAAAATATGCAGAACAAACTTTGTACAATGTTCCCCTCTAAGAAATACTTTTTCTAATCATAGTTGGAGAAAATTCTTTTTTATGGAATCATTGTTCAAGAAAAGTTTTGTTCTTTATACTTGTTGGTTGATCAGACCCTGATTTACCCCGAGGCTTGGTCTCAGACCGAGCCACTGGGGCGTTGACCCCCAAAACCCTCTCTAGGTAAACTCCAGGTTGTATCTTTGGCCACATGCTTGTCGGCAGCATGTCCTTCAAACCTAAATCTGTGTATTAATTTTGTTTCAACTGCGCCTGTGATATGTCAAGGTATTTTAATAATGAAAATGAAATATCCTAAACTTGCTTGCAACAGATGAGCCTAGTTCCCAGTCTTATATGTCTCCATATTCTTCTGCTCTACCCTCCAAAGAATATTTATTTTTTTATTTTCAGGCACAGGATTTGATCCTCAGACCTTAGTTGGTGTTCAGATGAATTCCTCTTTCTATAATTCATGTTCAGTATATATACGTATGTGATGGATGCTTCTTCAATTAAGAATCATAATGTAAACAAAACTGCATTTTTTCTAGACCTTTTCGTGAGATGTTATCCACATTAATCAGTTTTGTGTACAGGAAGGCCAGTGACCTCTTGTAGACCATATTTTATGGTTAGAGGAAGGAGGAATAGTGGTAGTTAATGGTGTTTTGACCAGCCTAGTGGAAGGACCAGTGAGTATTCTCGGCTGTTACTATAGTAGTAGAGGACAGTGGAGAATCTTGTGGGTACTATTTCCTGGGCTTTACCTTTCAGTTCTGCATCCCTCCATTAACACAGTTTCCCCCGTCCTGAAATATCTTTGAAAGAAGTGTAATAAACTGTTGCATACTAATAATAATAACTTTATACTGGTACTTTTTATATCACCATATCCCTTCAGTTCGTAAATACACTTTCTGTAAGCGTCCTTCAATTTCTTCTTTTACCTATCCTTTAAACTTCCTCCCCATTGATTTATAAATATTTCAGTGCTGTATTTCACATTCCAATTTATACTATATATATAAATATATATATATATATATATATATATATATATATATATATATATATATATATATATATCAGCAAAGTGCTGTTTCTTTATTCTTTATCATAGCTGCATAATTTTAACTAAACCTATCTGTATTTCCATGTCATATTCCATATCACACGATGGGTTGCATACATTGTCTTGAAATCTGTCAATCTAAGCTGAGAAACTTCAATGGGGTAACGGGGATATCGATACGTATATTCCATTAGAGCAGTGGTTCCCAAACTGGGGGTAAATTACCCCCTGGGGGTAATTTAACCATTTTTGGGGGGTAATGGAGGGGTGACAGAAAAAAAGTTATGAATTCTGAAAATCAAGAAAACAATGCGGTACCCGGTATGAGGATTATTGTTAACTTTGTCTTAGTATATAAAGTTGTAAAGTAAACCTATTATAAGTAAGTAATAAAGTTAAACCAAATAACAAACATCAAAAACTAATATACAGTATTAGAAAAGAAGAAATATATAGCTAAGTGTGTGGAAACCCAAAAGTATTTTGACAAGTATGCTTCAGGACAAAAGTCACTCAGTAGCCCAGATCGACCTGTCCAGTACGCGTCACTCACTTCCTGAGGCTGCCTCTGTTTCACACTGTCAGTTTATCTGTGAGCATCAGCCGAGGTAGACATAAGCTGGTATGAAGCCAAGAATTCCTAAACTAGCTTCAAGTATGCAACTCCATCCATCCCACTGATGTTCTTGACATCTTTGGTAATATCTCAAGTGTTTTAATTTAGCCATATATATCAATAATAACAACATTTTGTGAAAGGGGTAACATGCTTTATGTGGCATATTAAATTGGGTAACAAGCTGAAAAAGTTTGGGAACCACTGCATTAGAGGCTCGTCAACAACGCTAGCTTCAGAGGATTCGTTCCAGCAGAGCTGAAGTCTCTATTACTTGGAAAATGCTGTCTCTTAAGATGATCTACCCCATACACAGAAGAAATTAAATTTCCATGCAAATATATCCATCTTCAGAGAGCGGGACAACAAAAAAATAAATATAGGAGTTGGAGGAAAAAGAGGGAAAGGAGTGAAATTTAGGCGAAATAATATATCTAAACACATTCATGCATGAATATTCACAATGTAAATTCATTATATGGGCATTAATTAATGGTGGGTGTGGAGGGAGGAATCTGTTAAGGGTGTATGATTACGGAGGATACTGAGGCTTGGTGAGGACCTTTGTGTATGGTTGTTGGGTTGGAAACGATAAGGCCGAGTGAGGGCAGATTCTCCTAAACTTTTCGCCAGATTGAATACACGAAGACGTGTTACTAAATATAAGACATCACAGATTGACTCTATTAAATTCTTTAGGTGAGGAATACAGTGATATCCTTCACTGACATTGCACACTGATTGTGGCGAGGAGGGTGCGGTCCTTCACAGACCTTGCTAGCTGACTCCATCTAGCTCTGGCGAGGAGGGTGCGGTCCCTCACAGCAAGCTCGTGACTCTGTCTTCTGGGGGCTAGGGACCCAGACGGACCCAGAGGGACCCAGAAAGACGCAGAGGGACCTCGCCTATCAAACACGTCAGGGAACTTCAACTAGGTTTACGGTCAGAATTTATCGGCATTATTGGTCTTAATAACATCAATATCATAAATAGTGCCGCCATTGTCGCCCTCTTTTGCATACCACCGTCTATAATAGGACTGTGTGGCACTGGTGGCGCAACCCTCAGCCAGAGCCATGGAGGCAAAAGCGACTCTGTTATCCGGTCGCTGAAGGTCGATGGATCACTTGATTGCGCCCTTCGGTTTAGAACCTCGGCGGTACGACCGGCGTTAAATGTAGTGTTTGAAAAGAAAGATGGGCTCGTATTTTAGGCGGTGGCAGCAAATCGTTGGAGTAAAAATATTTATGGGGCACACGGGCGGCAGACAAGCAGCCTCCTGTAGTTTTATGGTGGTCGCCTTGCCTGTCCTCGACGCCTTTGGCAGCCTAAAAAACTCCGATGGCCGTCATGATACGGGCCTCAAGCCGCCCTGTTTACATCGCAAATGGCATGTTGGCTTTGTGCACTGTATTGTGGGCTAATTCATCTGTTGTAAGCCACCGGGTTATGGCGCTAGAGCAGAGATATAGACCAGAGACGAGGAGGGGAATCCTGTGAACTCTGTGCATAGGAGAGAGAGAGCGAGAGCGAGAGGGAGGGAAGGACGGTGTGAGATGAAAGAAAGATCTTGAGAGAGAGAGAGAGAGAGAGAGAGAGAGAGAGAGAGAGAGAGAGAGAGAGAGAGAGAGAGAAAGGGAAGGGGAGGTAAGAAATATAACTACATGTTCGTCGCTTGTTAATGTGACAGCGGCAGTAAAGTTATTTTTAATGGATATCTGGTGATGAAGTTGGCTGTTTGTGACACTGTTTGTGAGGCTGTTGTTACTTTCCTTCTGAACGCTGTTGCTGGTGAGGTTGCTCTCCTGCTGGGGAAACTATTGTTGAAGATCCTGTCCTATTGAGGAAGCTGTTGCTCGTGACACTATGCTACTATCGAGGGGAGGGCTGCTGTCTGAGATGCTGCTCTCCTGTTGAAAATGCTGTTATTGGAGAGGCTACTCTCTTGCTGGTAGAGATGTAGTTACTTTCCTGTTAATGGATTTCTTTCTTTCAAGTTGGCTTTGCTGTTTCTGAGCTTAACGGGAAATTCAGTTTAGGTGCTTCTAATGGCGAAAGTGCTATTACGTTCCTGTTGTTGAACTTCTGTTTTTAGAGCCACTATAGTCATGTTTGTAGAACATTTATTGGGTTCCTGTTGATAGGCGCGAATACAGATGTTCCCTAGAGTGAAACTGCGATTATGCCCCAGTTGTTGATGTTATAACATCTGTTGATGTTTTAACATCTCTGTTGATGTTATAACATCGCTGTTGATGTTCTAACATCTCTGTTGATGTTATAAC
>NC_091311.1:30525235-30595235 GCF_038502225.1 Cherax quadricarinatus | reverse complement strand
AGGTGCGATTACTAAGATAGTTCGTTCTCTCTCTCTCTCTCTCTCTCTCTCTCTCTCTCTCTCTCTCTCTCTCTGTCAGTCAGTCAGTCAGTCAGTCAGTTTGAATATCTGTCTGAATATCCACTGAAAATCCTCACTCATCACGGAAGGAATGCCGTATTCAACAATGTGTCATTTTCTGTGCTTCTGCGTCCCTTCATGACACACTCAGAAGAAAATGCTAGAGATGCTTTGCGTAGCCATCTTTATAGCCCAGTCTGTGACACACTGCGTGTGTTCCTTCTCCTTCCCCTGGCACACCGGCGAGAGATACTGAGGGATGCTTTGGATGCCACACCGTACACTCACTTCGAAATCTGAAAATCTCAGAGTGCCACACACCTCGTTTTCTGCTCCTGTTTCCATTTTACCTTTAATACATCTCAGGCTGCGTCAGTACCATGATCAACCTTTACACATCTCAAACTGGACTCTTAGTTCACAGCATTGTGATTAAAGCCTTACCACCGTATTCATCTTTCACAAGCAGTTAAATATAGCAATTGCCCTCTCAACAAAGGTGCCAAGCAAGTCAAGTAATAGAAAGGATGAGGTTCGAATCTGTGGCAACGTAGTCTTAGAATTACTAACTGCTGGCTTAATTCATCTAACTAGAAATACACAAATATACCTAGTAAGATGAATTTTTTTTAGGCCAGCATGGTCCAATGGACAGCGTACTGGTGATTCGTTGAGTGTTATTACGATTTCGTTACTCCTGACGAGCAAGTTACTAATGCGACAACGCGTCATTTTATGTAGAACGAAACGTTGTCACTGTATAAACCTGTTTTGATTACGCGTCATTTCTTCATTAATGTGGCAGGACTACACATTTGTACTCACTGTATCCGCAATATTCAGACCACTGAGTCCGAACGATCAGCCCGCGGTCTCGCCGTAGTGGCTCCGCTCGGTAAAAACCACCATCACAGACTTACAGCAGTGCACTGTACAAGCAATTTTATGTTTTGCATCCCTAGTGCCATAGGGCTAAGGGAACCACTGAATGGGACATCCATCGTATGATTTTCTCTGACAACAGCACTAAAACAACAATAATCATAACAACATACATTTTCTACCTAATACTACCCAATTTTCTTCCTCCTCTTTTGACACTCCTCACCCCTCTTCATTTTTTTTCCCGTCTGAACGTACCATCTCATCACCAGCTGCTGCTCCTGCCGAGGAAGTTTCAGAGCTTTCCCTTTCCCCAGTCTCCCTTCATTCTTTCCCCAACATCTCCCCCTGTCTTGGTTCAACCTTAACTCAACAACAATAAATAGCCTAACATGTTATGGGTCTGAATGAGTTCTAAGAGGCACTAACTTTTATCTCGGGGATTAGAGTTAGCACTTTCCAAGTTGTCAAGAGACGGAGGGACGACCCAGTGTCTAATCCTGGCCAGTAAACCGCAAGATTAAGGCTCTTTGTCCAGATTAGAGTTTGTCCTGTGTGTGTGTGTGTGTGTGTGTGTGTGTGTGTGTGTGTGTGTGTGTGTGTGTGTATTTGTGTGTGTGTGTGTGTGTGTGTGTATTTGTGTGTGTATTTGTGTGTGTATTTGTGTATTTGTGTGTGTGTGTGTGTGTGTGTGTGTGTGTGTGTGTGTGTGTGTTTGTGCGTACTCGCCTACTTATGGTTGCCAGGGTTGAGTCTCAGCTCCTGACCTCGCCTATCCACTGACCGTTGCTGGCTTCGCTCTCTCCCGGCTGCGTGAGCCCTATCGTATCTCTTCATAAAGCTGTCTAGGTGTTCGTGTGTGTGTGTACATGTGCGCTCCTATTTGTGGTTCTAGGGGTCGAGTCTCAGCTCGTGTATGTACGTACCTATGTATATATATACGTACGAATGTCTGCTCTTGTCCTTATGCGTGTGTGTGTGTGTGTGTGTGTGTGTGTATGCGTGGCAGAAAGCGGGCAACTTGTGCTGCACCTGTCTCACTACGTGATGGATACAGCTCCACACCTGTAATTACCCACGACAGTAGTCTTGTTTTTATAGCAATTTCCAACACCACTTTCTACAATGCTATATTTGTTTTCTGTCTGAGGAGAGATCTAATTTGTTATATTCTACCTAAGTCATGTATATTATTATTTTAGCTAAAAATAATAACTTATAAAGAAACTCGACAGTCCATTAAGGATCTTCATCTGAAACGTAATATTTTTACTCGTACATCTTTGTAACATAAATTTAACATTGTAAATAACACGCTTGTTTTTACGTGGTTAATTTAGTTGGAATGGTTCGTGAGCTGCATTTGGTTGGGATGTTCGTGAGCTGCATTTCTCTCACTCATTTTCTAAATCATTCATTTATCTCCATTTTAACTTAGATTCCTTATCATTTCGTCTTCCGTGTCGGTAACTTCCTCCGTCTATTGCTTCTTATTTCCTGCATTTCGTCTACTTTTGGATTTTATTAAAGCGTTTTTACCGTCATTTACAACGTAATTGTCATCGTTATTATCTAATCTGTTCCACTTTTCTCTATTTCCTTTGTTACTTGAATTTCCTGTGTGTGTGTGTGTGTGTGTGTGTGTGTGTGTGTGTGTGTGTGTGTGTGTGTGTGTGTGTGTGTGTGTGTGTGTGTGTGTGTGTGTGTGTGTGTACTCGCCTAGTTGAGGTTGCAGGGGTCGAGTCCTAGCTCCTGGCCCCGCCTCTTCACTGGTCGCTACAAGGTGACTCTCCCTGAACCGTGAGCTTTATCATACCTCTGCTTAAAGCTATGTATGGATCCTGCCTCCACTACATCGCTTCCCAAACTATTCCACTTCCTGACTATTCTGTGGCTGACGAAATACTTCCTAACATCCCTGTGATTCATCTGTATCTTCAACTTCCAACTGTGTCCCCTTGTTGCTGTGTCCCATCTCTGGAACATCCTGTCTTTGTCCACCTTGTCAATTTCTCTCAGTAGTTTGTATGTCGTTATCATGCCCCCCCCTATCTCTCCTGTCCTCCAGTGTCGTCAGGTCGATTTCCCTTAACCTCTCCTCGTAGGACATACCCCTTAGTTCTGGGACTAGTCTTGTTGCAAACCTTCGCACTTTCTCTAGTTTCTTTACGTTCTTGGCTAGGTGTGGGTTCCAAACAGGTGCCACATACTCCAATATGGGCCTAACGTACACGGTGTACAGGGTCATGAACGATTCCTTATTAAGATGTCGGAATGCTGTTCTGAGGTTTGCTAGGCGCCCATATGCTGCAGCAGTTATTTGGTTGATGTGCGCTTCAGGAGATGTGCCTGGTGTTATACTCACCCCAAAATCTTTTTCCTTGAGTGAGGTTTGTAGTCTCTGGCCTCCTAGACTGTACTCCGTCTGTGGTCTTCTTTGACCTTCCCAATCTTCATGACTTTGCACTTGGTGGTGTTGAACTCCAGGAGCCAATTGCTGGACCAGGTCTGCAGCCTGTCCAGATCGCTTTGTAGCTCTGCCTGGTCTTCGATCGAATGAATTCTTCTCATTAACTTCGTCATCTGCAAACAGGGACACCTCAGAGTCTATTCCTTCCGTCATGTCGTTCACAAATACCAGAAACAGCACAGGTCGTAGGACTGACACCTGTGGGACCCCACTGGTCACAGGCGCCCACTCTGACACCTCGCCACGTACCGTGACTCGCTGATGTCTTCCTGACAAGTGTGTGTATGTGTAAAATTTTAGAGTGAAAATGTTAAAGTAACTGAAAATGCTTTAATATAAAAATTCTCAAACCAACCATTCCTCATCCTCCTCCTCATCCACCGCCACCACTTCATCCGCCGCCTCCTCTTCCTCACGCACGTGTCAGCAGCCAGACAACGCATAAACGGGGAGAGGGGGGGGGGGCTAAGGGAAGGGAGGTTTGGAAGACGTGAAGCTGTCAACTGTCAGTTAGTGCTAACCTGATCATCTGTGGAAGATGTTGTCCAGAAAACGTCAGCGGGTTAAATAAAGCTTTTTGTCTGCAAGTTTTCCATTTTTCCTGTTCCTCGCGTTTTTGTATGTATGTGTGTGTGTGTGTGTGTGTGTGTGTGTGTGTGTGTGTGTGTGTGTGTGTGTGTGTGTGTGTGTGTGTGTGTGTGTGTGTGTGTGTGTGTGTGTGTGTGTGTGTGTGTGCGTGTGCGCGCGCGCGCGCGCGTGTGTGAGTGAATATATAAAGAAATGTTAATCACTTTCTGTAATAATAATATTATAACTATGAAATATTATTATAAGTAATAATATTTCTATAAGTATGAAATAGTAATTGTAATAGAAAAAAATAATATTCGTATTATTATTATAACCAAACTAAGCGCTAAACCCATCAGTGCCATACAGTTCAGTGCAATATTCGTAATAATTTTAATAATAATTTATTATTATTATTATTATTATTATTATTATTATTATTATTAGCATCATCATTATCTGAACTCTGATTTGTTCAAATATGAACATATCAAGATTGTGTGATTATGAAGGAGGTTACTTCCTACAGAGTCTTAATTGCAATTTATTGCTGATTGCAGCGGGAGATTATAGCTTGGCGAGTATTGAATGGACACACACACACTATATATATATATATATATATATATATATATATATAATGTCGTGCCGAATAGGCAAATCTTATTTAAATAGCAACGCTCTTCTTGCCGAATAAGGCAAGCGAAAATTTGAGTATGCAGTAACTTCGCAAAAATCATTCTGACCCAAATAAAAAAATATATTTCATTGTGTTTGTTTATTATTAAATTATTGTAAACTTATCCGAAATATATTTAGTAGGATTAGGCTAATTTAAATTGCGCTTGTTATAATAAGGTTAGGTAAGTTTTCTAAGGTTCTTTTGGCACAAAATTATTAATTTTTACATTAGCATAAATGAAAAAATATATATATCTTTAAACGTATAAGAGAAAATTATAGAAAGGACTTAATTTTAAACGAGTTCTTGCTAATTGACTAATTTTATTTATTCGGCACGACATATTCATATAAAAGTACGAATGATATATATATTATCAGGGAATGTCTGAAACATTGTTGATAATAGTGATAAGGGTAGCAGTAGTAGTATTTGTGATAGTTTTCGTGGCTGTGTAAGTAGTGGTAGTATTAACAGTTGTAGAGGAAGCAGTGTAGATGTTATTGTGATAGGGGTTTGTTGTGGTTGTGGTAGATGTGGTGATAATGGTGTTGATAATGATGGTATTGGTGATGATGGTATTGTTAGTGGTGGCGTGCTCTGTGGTATTTATGGTGGCGGTATTCTAGATGATGATAACAATGGTAATATAATAGGTGATGTTTATGTTAGTGGTGGTGATTGTGAGAGGATGAAAGAGGATGTACTAAAAGAAAAAAACAGTAGGCTGAAGGAGAAGGAATGGATCAGCAGGGAAATGGAGAGAGAGATTGGTATTGGGTACAAGAAAGCTAAAGAGAAATACAAGAAGAGATGGAAGGAAGAAGGAAATATGTATAGAAAGGATAACCCTTTTCACATTCCCGGCAATCGTTTCATTATCCACATCCTAAATATAACATAAATGACAGTATCGGCAGTGAATGATTTTTAATGTGCAGAGGAACCCCGAGTAAGTCATAGGAAGACAGCAGCTCCTACAGGGAGGAAGGAGGGTGTGTGTAGCAAAGAGAATATCTTAGAATAAGCTATCAATTATCGGCTATCTTACCAACGCTAGGTTTTTCAACAAATGGATGTAGTGTCCTTGGAACATTATCATCGACCAAAACAAAACCAATTGCAAATGGAAATCAACACACATAAAGATTACTTTCGAACACCTAGCAAGCACTCCAGGTATGTGCAGTTCCAGATTCAGAGAATAATTTAAACAAAAGTAAGAAACATTTTTGTGTTTTGTTTCTTCCTTGTCTGTCGCAATATGAAAAAAAAATCCTCAGCTTATTATCTACCTGTCTGCCTTACTCCGTCGCAATTTATTCTCATTTTACTCCAAGTGTATTCTCACGCGATTCCTAGCCTCAGTATTTGAACGTTCCTCGCAATGGGGAAAATAAACCTTTTCTTTGTTTTTGGTCAGGGTAACTTGCATAAACTAGTACAGAAATATGTTAATTCTCAAGTATGGAAATAAAAAAGTTGGCCGCGACACGTCAGGCAAAGCAATTATGCCACACTAGGAAACGTTAATTTCCGCACTAGTCCTACGAGAAATTATCCTTTATGTAATCTTATCGAATAGATATTATACAAAGAGGAATTGTGAGGCATGCTTCTTTGTATAACATATATTAAATTTAAATTATACAAATAGAAATTTCTCATATTGCTTCTCTCGATCGGCCATAATCATGAACCCAGACGTGCAAGAGAAAAATTAGAAATACAGTTAACGTTGTCTGCTCCACATGCATAAACAACCAAACCATAACACAGTAAATTCACCCTTTAACACACAATCTGTCATAATTAATAATGACAGAATTAATCACGGCTTATGAATAGCAAATAAGAACACTAGTGCAGCATCAATAACAGACCCACATGACCATCCTCCCAAATCTCCAGTCACTCTTATTCCTAATCCCAAACGCTAAATCTCCCACCCAGCATGATGAAAATACTCAATTAACAAAAAGTAGAGCATTGGAACGAAGCTTTAGAAGCTCCTGTAGCTACTGAATCCATTGCGCATTGCTTGACGATATCATCATCGTCTTACTGAAGTTAGCCCATATTGACAAATTATATTCCGTCCATATGATTATCCTTTATAGTAGTAACTATTTATTCCTCATTATTCACTTCTTTAATAAAAAATCCTCCTCACAGTTCGAAATTCACATCGTGTCTCAGCATTTGCAAGCCAGCAGTGAAGAGACCGCTGTGACTTGGAGTCAAGGATACACACACACCTGTTTAAGCATTCACACAGTTTTTAAGATATTTAATTCAGCCAGTGAGCGGGTCATCATAACATTAAGACACATCAGCCTATTTTTCCATGAACAAATAAGTTAATGACATCAGCGTCGTTCCAACCATTCGTAAGTGATGATGGCAGTCAGGGAGCATTATAACTTAGAGCTTGTTTGTCAGGTGTGAAGCCTACAGACTGCCTATAAATTGTTCAGTAAGACGCATATGCAACAGTTGGATATGTCTCTTACTCATTTTGTCGGTGTTTTTATGCCATTTTCAACATGGCTATAAACTGCCTATTCATGAATATAGAGATGAAAGTAAACACTCGGTACAGTATGTTTGTCCCGAGAAATACACACCCCTTAGGGTATATGCACTGAAAGATACTTCTCGGTGTTTATATACTGAGAAATATGTCTTCAGGTTCTATCATGTATTAAGTCACCGTTATGATCGGGGAATAATACCCTACTTCAAACGGTTTGGGATTGATGGCAGAAGAATGTTGGCGGCCCGCATCCCATTTAATCAGAAAGCTTCCTGGTATGAAATGCTGAGGGCAGACAGCCTCGAGAAGACAGCCCCAGAAGACAGCCCCGGGGTATTAGAATATTCGGCATATTCGCAGATGGAATAGATTGGCAAGTGACATCCCTGTAGTTGAGGTTGTGGTATAACCCTCGTGACTCAGCACTTAGCTTTGATTGTAATAATAATGTCGATGAGGTTTTTAAAATGCCTAAAATGAGAAGGACTAACTGAGGAACCTATTACTGAAAGAATCACAATTGAGAGATAAACGTCTCTCAGTGCATATACACTGAAAGATGCATGCGTCTTTGTGAATAAACAAGGATAAATATACACTTCTCAGTGTATATACACAGAGATGCACACCTCTCAGCATATATACTCCGAGAGGTACACACTTATTAGCATTTCTAGCCTGTGATCTAGGGAGAGTAGAGGAGGTCCTTCAGTATATATTTACTCCATGAGCTGTTGATTGTTTCCCACTATGACTAGAGGGATCCAAAGACAGAGAAATAATGGGTTACAGGGAATGTAAGGATAGATGGAAATAATTAGGGATGGAGAGTGGGAGTAAACGAGAGAAAAATAGGGAGAAGGGATGGTTGAGGGTTAGATGGGAGGTGCAACGGCTGGAAGGATGTGGAAGTTTGTGAAATAAAGAGATTCAAGCTGATTCACAGTGAACAAACAACTTAGCATATAACCGTGTACTTTCACACTATATGATTTTGTTATATGAACTGATGAACTCGCTGAGCATTTTCTCTTGGCCCTTTGTGTCCATGAAATTCCATTAAAAGACTAAAAATCAATAATTATCAGACAAATTTAAATTTAATTATTAGAGCAACTGAAGATTGAAGAGTTATTAGATATGCACATAACAATTCAGTGTTATAAAATGTTAAGAATCATAATCATAATGTTACTTAGGAAGCTGCTTTCGTTATATTTAGAACAAACAATACATTTAAGGTCCTTAACTCAGCTATAAACCCTTTGTGACCAAATTTAACATCTTACAAGGCCAACGGAAAATTAATTTTATAACTACTCTCAGAAGAGACTCGTTGTTGTACCTAACTTAGTTTATATGACCTGACTTTTTGTCATACCTGGAGTATACCTGGAAGGTGTTCCGAGGGTCAACGCCCCCGAGGTCTACGACCAGGCCTCGCGATCTGCCTTTGTATAATATACCTATCTGTGTATTTATAAAAGATGGAGAAGCGGTAGAAGTGGAATATTCAAACGGCTTCAGGTAGAAATAAAAATATATTTTCCTAGAGGTTTTTTATGTACTCTGAAGCTGTGCGTCCCCACAGTTTGCACTAGGAATGCACACCCATCTATTAAGTTTCTTCCTTTGTAAAGTTTTTTTTTTTTTACTTGCAAGCCACTGATATTTCTCTTGCAGTCCGCTGTAAGGCAGACAGCTAAAACATTGCGATTTGTGTCATGTACAATGATAGACGCGACCTCATCAACTCTGAACCGCTTAAAATAATGAAAATAAGACCTTGTTAGGAATGCTTCCTTGCTTTATTATATACGTGTATTGCATGATATTATATTAATATACCTAAAATGTTTTATAATGTTCCTAACACGCATCAACACAATTAATATCAGAATAACTGACTAAACATGTTGGTATTTTTGGGAGGAAGTCAGGCCATATCCTTACTAATTAGTTTCTGGTACAGGAAGGTCATAGACCCCTTTTAGACCGTATATACAACACCCGATAACCTTGTGCCTAAGGAAAAGAGGAGAAAAAAGAAGTATAAGGACAGAGTAGAGGAGGAGTACTAAGAAGAGCCAGTGGTGCTTTGGCTGGCAGTGTGTGACGTCGCTGGTGGTTCTGACTTAGCCACCTACAGTGTGTCCATAGACAGTGGAGACTAATTGAGTTCCAAGTCCTGGATATTCCCTCATTTTATATTCGTCCCTCCAACAATATCTTTCCTTTCTTGGTATCGCAGAATTTAAATGTAATTGATGTCTTGTGATTGATGAAATAAACTTGTATGTTTTTACTCTGTAAAAATAACTAAATTAGCGCGTTAATTCTTTCTTTAAACCTTAATCCATAAATTTCTCCTTTATATATTAATATCATACTTATATTTTATGGGTTTATTGGTATTCTGTATTTGATATGTTATTTGTATTGTTGCATCGACACCATGCCTAACCCTTCTAGGGTAGGGTAGGTGCCTGAGCCCGAGCCTTTAGCTCATAAGACTGTCATTCCCATTTGCCCCTTTGGGACGGGGATGGCAGACCAGAGAGGCCTAGCTTGTGGCTAGGCCTGGGGACAGTTGGTCCCAAAGATGAGGAGGTACTTGTGCCTCCTCCCATGGGAGACTTAGGTCTCAGACACTCCCTAAAGAGGGAGACAAGGCCGGGCCACCACTTGGAAAAGGCCCGGGCCGGGAGAATACCGGCTAATCTTTAATAATAATAAAATGTATTGTTGTATTAATATTAACAGCGTGAAGGACACAGCGGTTGAGTGAAGTAATATTTAGTGAATAAATGAAATAGGGTGAAACTCTTGATCCCCTTGTTAAAAGTGTTGTAATTAGTGATAATTAGGTCAAACCGTAAGTGATGGGAGGTTACAACCACTTGCGTGAAAACTTTCTCTCTCTCTCTCTCTCTTTCTCTCTCTCTCTCTCTCTCTCTCTCTCTCTCTCTCTCTCTCTCTCTCTCTCTCTCTCTCTCTCTCTCTCTCTCTCTCTCTCTCTCTCTCTCTCTCTCTCACACACACACACACACACACACACACACACACACACACACACACACACACACACACACACACACACACACCATCGCCGCCTAACAGACATCAACAAACATTCCTCCTTCACCCCCTGACACTTGCCTTTACACTTTCCATGATTTATCTCTCACACACATCCACTTCTCTCCTCAATCTCATTCTTTAGTCTCCCGCTTTTATCTCTCATCTCTCCCTCCTCAATCTCACTCTTTAGTCTCCCACTTTTATCTCTCATATCTCCCTCTCATTCTCCTTATTTCTTCCTAGCTTTCTTACCCGTCTTCCTCTCTCAATCCCCTCTCCCTCATATCTCTCCCGCTTATCTCTTTCTCCGTAATTTCTCTCTCCATCTTGGTCCACTTCTCTCGCACATTCCTCTCTCTCATACACATCTCAATCACCTTCATTCCTCACGCATTTATTTCTCTTATTCTCTGTATTACTTCTAATGTTCCTACTGTTCATTTTTGCCTTTCTTCTTGCTAGTAAGTTGTGCCGCCTGAGCGGCTAGTTTATTATGCACCCACAGCTCATCCTGTGAGCGATAGAGCAAAAAAACTGGATTACAGAGGTCACAATGGGTCTTCGTAAGGTTCAACTGGGTATTGTTACGTCACTAGAAATAAATATTAGTCATTTCATATTTTACAATTACTTATGCAATTGTTGCTCACAATACAGTATGAATACAATCCAAAAAAATGATATCTTATTACCACTTAAAACACATTGGTCATAAGTGGATTGAAGTTTCTATAAAAACAGTTCATTCACCTAGCTGATGTAAAATGTGGAAATAACCTCAAAATTTCAAATGTATTATTAGCAATGAAATGTTTTGCCATATCCTGTGTCTGTGGAAGGTTGGATGTTTGAACACTCTTAAGATACAAGGTGTGTGGCCCAGTCTTTGTCCATACACTTTGCATTTTATTCACTGACATCTCCACACAAACCGTACTCCCTTAGTCTAGCAGTAACAACATCATGCAATCTACTAACCTTGTTACTTTCCCCATAAAAAAATTCATTATGATGGATAATCTGCTAGTTCCTATCTGTAGGGTTCTTCAAGCTCTTTTGCTAATTCCTTTCTGGCAATGTTTCGTAAACTTTTATTTGATAAACTAAAATTATAGTCAATATTTTTTTTATTTAATGCTTGTTTAGCTAATTCATCAGCTTTGCCATACTCCTGGAAGCCTATGTGTGAGGGAATTCACGAAAGCTTAACTGTAATCCCTTTCTTATAATTTGTGTATATCTGTGCGTAGCTTTATACACAAGCATGGTACATTCAGTTCTCCGACTATTTAGAGCAAGTAAGGAGGAGTTGAAATTAAACTGTGCGGTCATAGTTTTCATATATTTGGCAAACAGCTCAGTTTGTAACGTGTAGACCCAGTTATTCATTGCAATATACCTCTGTTTTACAGCATCATCAGGCCGGTTTACAATAACAGCACTTTCCTCCCTCCCACTGCCAGTGTTAAGAGTCATCAGCATAGACAGGCTGGGTGATAGTATTCTTTGTCCTAAGGCCGTGTATGTGTTCTAGAGCACTAATATCAAATGTAATCGAAGTTGAGAACTGTGCATGATTAGTTTCTTGGGAGGATAGTTGGGCACAGTGATAGCAGTTTTTTTCTGGCAGGATGGAGGGAAATACTGTTGTTTCCCAGCATGATGTTTCTCAATGCTTTGTACGCTGTCCTCTCACATGTCCCCTTTCATTTTTCTTTTTACTCTCTACGACCTTCCACATTCACCACCTCTCCTGATTTCTGTATTTGGTATAGGTGTCTCCTGCGTTGATATAAATAATAGATAAAACCAGAAATAGTACTTCTGAAAGCTGGAACACACAACTCTCATAAATCACTACATTAATGGTATGTAGTTTCGGCAAGATAATGAATAAGACAATATCTGGTATTGTAGATGTCTTATTCATTACATAAGGGAACTTGTCGAACCAATTCCTTGAGACTTTATTGATACAAAAGCGTACTGCCGACTGTACTGAAGAATAAAGAATCAAGTACAGAGCATTCCTTTATTGTGACATTTCGCTCTGTGTAGAGCTTTGTCAAGTTGTTGATTTGATAAAGCCTTACGCACAGAGAAACATAGTTACAGCAAAAGCTGTAGAGAGATGATGACTTAATGATGTGACAAGAAGGAACCACAGATCAAGGAGTTAGATTACGACAAAAAAAAAAAGTCGGCTGAATTCAAACGTATGTGTACAATAAAGCCGGTTCACGTTATCGATAATTGATAACAGTCAAGGGTTCAGTGAACCAGGGGCCCTTCAAAAAGTGGGAACGCCTGTGTTTGTGCATTTTTCTGGAAAGCGGGTTCAAATTCTCACATGGTTTCCAGAACTATAAGAAAAGGTTACGAACCTCAGGTCGAAAGTTTTGTAATGCGTGGGTTACTTGTAAATCGTGATTATCTGTATAGCTATGCGGGAGAACGTTAGTTGGCTAGTGAGCTCAGGATCCTCATTGATGAGTTGACTATTGGAGGATGAATGGAATAGTTATTTGATTCTTTATTATTTTTTAATTCTACTGACCACGAGGTCATTAAGACATCACCTGCATATAACCAATCAATGTAATGTATCTGTCTTCGAGGAATTAACTGATTCTCTTTATTAAACATCGTTTTACTATTTTACTATAACTAGGCCAGTAGGCCTGCTGCAGTGCTCCTTCTGTTTTTGTTATTTTCAAGACCATCGAAAAAAAACGAGTTATGCTAAAATGTGATCGTCAGAACTTTACGATTACGCTTCGTCAGTCTTCACAATGGTCCCAGTACTGGGATGGTGTGTAAATATCTGCACGGTGGAGGTAGTGACACTGAGAAGCTGCAGACACCTCTTGCTTCTGTGTGTTCGTACGTCAAGGTTGAATCTTGCTTTGACGCATCATAGCATTCATTGGCTTTAATACATGTTATAATTTGATTTAATTAATGTTAAGTGAAACTGATTAAACATTTAAAAAAATGTTGGTGTTGGAAGACCAGATTGCGAGACAGTTATGATCCCCAGTCTTTTACATAACGATTTTTTGGTATTTATCCTCTATTGCATCTGCTGGTATTTTTTTTTTATGACCAATTTTTTGAAATATTATTTCATTTGTACTCTCTACTCATGTTAGTTATTATTATTTAATCTTACAAAATAGGTAATTTTACATTTGTTCGTCTGTCCATTTCTCCTACTAAAAGATAATCCTTAATAATAATTAAAAAAAATACGTATTTTCCCGTCACAGCGAATGTCTGGCTGTATTTCTAGCTTTCAATCAGCATATCTGTCTGTCTGTACGTCTGCTTGCCTATCTTAATGCCTGCATAAATTCACTTAAGTTTGTTTTCTCTTGTTTAGCAAACTGAAGTGAATTTATGTAGGCATTAAGATAAACAAGAAGACATATAAAGAGAGAGAGAGACAGACAGATATGCTGACTAAAAACTAGAAATACAGGTAGACATTCGGAGTGACGGGAAAATATGTATCTTTTTCATTAAGGATTATCTTTTTGTGTTAGTCGGAGAGATGAACAGACGAGCAAATGTTAGTTAAGACGCATATGCAGCTGTTGCATGTGTGTCTTACCTAACAACCTGTCGGTATTTTATACCATTTTAATATTCAAATGCAAAATTACCAGTTTTGTGAGAATAAATAACTAACAGGAGTAGAGAGTACAAATGAAACACACTATCTCAGAAAATTAATCATAAAAAATACCAGCAGATGCAATAGAGGATAAATACAAAAAATTCGTTATGTAAAAGACTGGGATCATAATTATGTCTCGCGATCTGTCCTTCCAACACCAGCTTTTTTTTTTTAAATGTTTAATCCGTTTTACTTAACATGTTATTCAGGTTAGGTCTGGCAGACTGTTGAGTATTCTATAGGCAGAATGTCTCGTTTCATGTCTGTTTCCCTGGTAGACCGTTGATTAGCATGTCTGTGAGTGTGGTAGACTGTGATAGTACAGTATGTCTGTGAGTTTAGTGTACTGTCTGGTAATATGTCAGACAGTTGGTATTTTGTTAGAAATAGCTGAAGCATCAGAATATTTCATTACACCACAAAAGATACACGTATTTTCTGACATAATGAATTATGAAAAGAATACAACAGAGAATAAGCCGTCAACACAAAATAAATGTTAAACACGCAGTAGAAGAACACGAGAACGACAACAACATCGCTTGAAAATAATATTAGCGCAGCATATTAAATCTCAACAGGCACTATATTACTGAGAATTATTTTGACAGTAATTTAGAGGTAAGAAAACACATATGAATGTAACTTTAGCCGAACAGACACCTATAAACCGTCAATAGAGAAATTTTACGACTCGTTGGCATTCACAAAAAAAAATGGAACGCATTTATAAAATGTAAATAATTTACGTTCACAAATTTACAGATTAATATTCACAGATTGCCATCAACAATAGTCAGAGAACCCGAGTGAGTCCGTGTTGCAATAAAGATTCGTTATATATATTTCTTCTTTGCTAGTGATTCCTTATTTAATTTTTATGAATATAAGTTTTTCGTCAAAAGGAGTTCATAGGTAAGATTTAGAGCAGCTGCAGAGGCTCTGGAACGATTTTAAAAGCAACTGCAACATCCAGGAAAATTAAAAGCGAGTAAACATTAGCGTGTAAAGATACAGAGGAGAGAAGTAAGACGATGATATAACTCTCATAGAGCCTGACAAGGACTTAAGTGATAGAACAAATGTTTCTTTGTGTTCTAAGTGTTGTGGTGTGGACAGTGGCTCAGGCCATGATGAGAGCTGACAGCTCTGAGCTGCTTAGTTTAAAATTTATATGATGGCTTTCTTAGAGATAGGTCATATGTTCACAAATTAACGTGTACGCTTAAAAGACATAATTACCTACTCGTTATTACTTGTTTTTGGACGCAGTTAGTAGTGAACAGTTAGTTAGCCCCGTTTTAGATTTTCATTCCCAGTTATTTTTGAAATGCGCACTTTTTGCAAGTTGTGAAAAGAAACTATAAAGAAAATTATACTTGTAGGTGAGGATGTTGTGTTTGTTAAGGCAGTGAATTCTGTGTAGTGAAACAGCCGAGGATAGAATTGACATCGCCAGTGTTGTGTTAGCTATTTGTGAGGTAATGGTCTCCGATAATGGCGCTGCCACGTACACTCGCCCTTCTCGACAAAATCTTCGTATCATGTTGCACTCAAACCTTCCCCGGATGGGAATGCCACTCCTACGCGTTTTGTAAAGAAATTCTTCCTGCTATTTTTTTTAATTTAACTTTTAAGTATTATCATTTATTTTAACAACCATCAGTGGTAAAAGAGTTTCTCTGTTCTCTCATATCTTCTGCTGAATTTATGAGCTATCACATTTTATCTTCATCTAATTTCTTATTGGGAAGTAATAATTTCTTAATCCTAAAATCAATAGTATAAAATACAGACACGAGGGAAAATTAGATCAAAATGCAGTATAATGCGATCCTTTACTGATAACGTTTCGCCCACACAGTGAGCCTTATCAAGTCCACTGTATGGGCGAAACGTTGTCAATAAAGGCTCGCATTATATTGCATTCATGTCTACTTTTCCATCCTACAATCGATGTTGCTATATGTCTCTCACTTTTGTCTTATTTTATTTATGTTTATATGTGACCACCACAAGTAAAATAACTCCAGTTTAAATCCAACACATGCAATAAATAACTTCCTTAGTATGTCAACGTTCTTACAGTTAGTCGCTGTCTGCTAATTTGACTAACAGATATTGCTGTCAAGTGTGTTAAGAGACTGTGTACAGAGCAAGTTTTTATCCTGAGGATGTTTTGCTCACTGTTAACTCTTACAAACCCGAAGGAAGATAATTTTGGTTCGTAATTACAAAGATCTCTCTCTCTCATATTCTTACGATGTCCTTACATAATTTATCCTTCTCAAGGGTCCTCAGAACGTCTTCACACATTACCACTGCAAATTATTTTTTTCCACATTTTATAATTTATCAATTTTATCTTAAAATATAGTGTTATTTGCCAAAAAAAAAAATATTTACTTATTTCCTGTGGCAAAGAGTAACTATTAAGAACATAACTGGAGCTAGCGCCGATCCTTTGGGCATCCCTTTAGCGAATTTATAAATACCATTCCCCCCCCCCTTAAAATGGACCTCTTTTTCCATTAACTTCCGGAGAAAAAATGTATCAGTCTAATACAATTCCATTTATTTCACCCCCCTTCCCTTTTTTCGGCTTTCAAGGAAGTGTTTCATGATGGATTACTGCACATAAATTTCCGCTCAAGGGAGGTTCGTTGACGCTGGCGAGGGGCTCTTGATCTAGAGAACTGGATATGTGTTCCGGTTTCCTGAATTGAGCCTGAATACCGTCCATCCCCTCCCCCACAGGCGTTGTATGATCTTACGGGATTAGCGCTTCCCCATGATTATAATAATGCACATAAATTTAGAGTGAGGCCATAACCTTTCGTTTCATGTACTGCGTCCATAACAGTATGTGAGAGAGAAACAATGTCATGCTGAATTAACGCTATATTTTATCGATATTGATTCAGTTCAAGGAATGGTGATGCCGGTGAATGGCTCTTGATCTGAGAAATTAGGGTTTCCCGCTTCCCTTCCCTTCCTCGAATCAACCCTAATTGCCTCATATTTTCCAGGAGCTGTATAATTCTTACAGGTTTAACGCTCCCCCAAGAATATAAAAATTTTGGTTGCCCTACTATTGCAATTTACTCAGCTCTCATTTATTCACCTTCATGTATTCATCTTCATTCATGTTCGCTTATTCACCCTTATTCAATTTCATTTATTTACCTATAATTCAATTCCACTTATTCACCTTTATTCAGTTTCACTTATTCACCTTCATTTATTCACCTTTATTCAATTTCACTTATTCACTTCTATTTATTCACCTTCATTTATGCATCTTTATTCATTTTCACTTACCTCTATTCATTTTCATTTATCCACCTTAATTGAGTTTCACTTATTCACCTACATTTAATATGTATCACCTTGGAAAGTTATTATCTCCTATCAATTACTTTCATCAGATTTTTCTCGCCTTCACTTTAGTTTAGCCTGATTGGTTCAATTATATAGTTTTTTCACTCGATATTAGCCAACTGAGTATCGAGCCTGCACCACTCTTGTGTTGGATGGCAAGAACCTAGAGACAGATGATGGATGAACAAGCAAGATAGCCGCAGAGATATTAAACTTGTACATAGCTGCGGTGGGAAAGTGAAAAAAGAAAATGGAGAAATTAAATTATTTTACTGTTCCTAAAATTATTCTGACAGATATATAATAGGAAGCAAATGAAAAAAAAAGGAAGGGCCAAGTGCTTGAGCTCGGTTAATGCAAGTTTAAATACACAAAGGTACACACAGGTCCGCATTCCATGCTCACCCCAACGGTCGAAAGCTCTGACAACAAACGCCAAAAAACAATTCCAATTAACATTTTAGAAGTAAGTAATCAGGAGATTAATTATTTAAGTTCCTGATTAAAAATGGTTTTATCCAATAAGAAGCTCCACATTGACAAGAATGTCTTGAGCCGTTTTTTCTCTCTCTCGCTGGTAAATGCAGAAATAAATGTTGCACAATTAAATAAATTAATAGCATTCCGCGGATGATTTATTGCGGCATGTTACCTCAGTCTTGAGTATAGTGTGTGTGTGTGTGTGTGTTTTGTGTGTGTGTGTGTGTGTGTGTTTTGTGTGTGTGTGTTTTGTGTGTGTGTGTTTTGTGTGTGTGTGTTTTGTGTGTGTGTGTTTTGTGTGCGTGTGTTTTGTGTGTGTGTGTTTTGTGTGTGTGTGTTTTGTGTGTTTGTGTGTTTGTGTTTGTGTGTGTGTGTGTTTGTGTGTGTGTGTGTGTGTGTTTTGTGTTTGTGTGTGTGTGTGTGTGTTTGTGTGTGTGTGTTTGTGAGTGTGTGTTTGTGTGTGTGTTTGTGTGTGTGTTTGTGTTTGTGTGTGTGTGTGTACTCACCTAATTCACCTAATTGTGGTTGCAGGGGTCGAGACTCGGCTCCTGGCACCGCCTCTTCACTGATCGCTACTGGATCCTCTCTCTCTCTGCTTCCTGAGCTTTGTCATACCTCTTCTTAAAACTATGTATGGTTCCTGCCTCCACTACTTCACTTGCTAGGCTATTCCACTTGCTGACAACTCTATGACTGAAGAAATACTTCCTAACGTCCCTGTGACTCGTCTGAGTCTTCTGCTTCCAGTTGTGACCCCTTGTCCCTGTGTCCCCTCTCTGGAACATCCTATCTCTGTCCACCTTGTCTATTCCCCGCAGTATCTTGTATACTCACCTATTTGTATTGTGTGTATATATATATATATATATATATATATATATATATATATATATATATATATATATATATATATATATATATATATATATACACTCATCTATTTGTATTCACCTATTTGTGATTGCAGGGGTCAATTTACAGCTCCTGACGTGTGTGTGTGTGTGTGTGTGTGTGTGTGTACTCACCTATTTGTACTCCTTTGTGGTAGCAGGGGTCATTCACAGCTCCTGGCTCCTGTGTATATGTGTGTGCGCGCGTGCGTGTGCGAGTGCTCGTGTATGTGTGTGTGTGTATGTGTGTGTGTGTGTGTGTGTGGCGCGCGCACCTGTATATATGCATGTGTATATATATTTTGTGTGGATGTGTGTGGATCCGCTTATTAGGGACACTGGCGTTGTGGGCTTCTAGTTTACAGAGCTCTCATATATTTACTTCTGAAACCATGTATTGTAGAAATTGCCTCATTTTTTTCATCCCGCTCATTCCCTATTTTCGATGCTCTCCAGCTGCTCTCCAAACATCCCTGTGACTCATCTAGCTTTTCAGTTTGTCTATTTTTTTTCCTGTCTTCCTCTAACTATTGTTGTACAAAATTAGGCTTGATTACAAATACTTATGTCACTAGGGTTAATTTTGGGCTCGTCTTGTGTTTCTACGACTATCTCACAAATTCAAAATTTTGAGTCATTGAGCTCAACGAATTAATGAAGCAATGTTTTGAGCACTATCTACAATTTCCTTTTATTTAACTCATGAAGAAGATCCTAGGATTTTTTCTTTTTATCTCTCATAATCGAATAATTTTCTGTGAGTTGCAGTCGCCTGGATTTACGTAACTTTTATGCTGGAAATTCCACTCTTCGTTTATCTTTCAAATGTTATTTGTGATGTGTGATACATGTGTGAGACAAGTGTCAAGTATGCTGTTGTTTGTTGTTCTGTTGAGAATGCACACACACAATAAATTCTACATATTTTTCAAATCCAGTCTAAGCAAATTTACAAGACTTTTCTGATTCAAATAAAACTAGAATTAAAGTGACTCAGCCACAAGATGTATCAGTGAATATAAGGTGAAGATATGATTTTACACCGATGAATTTGCCGGCAAAGAACTATGATCGTTACTCAGCTCATTCCAAAGCCCAGTCCTTTCTAAAGTTGACTGCCATCACTCTCCTTCCGCCTGGATGAGACCGATGTGTAACATTATTGGGTGAACAAGTGTAGCAAGTATAATGCAAATTGCGAGATGTTACTATTACATAGACAGCGCCAAAACAACCATAACCAACATCACTCCCATTACCAACACTGCAAGTGGTACAGTAGCACAAAAGTTTTCACTAGAATATATAATATCTAGGATATGTTTGGTGTTGTCTTATCTAGTCATTGCAGGAGAGATATCAGCGTTGGAATATGTCCGAAGATCGCATAGAATCAATAAATAGTTTAAATTGCTGGAAACGTCTTAAAGTTCTTGGACTGTATTCCCTGTAACGAGGAAGAGATGCCTAATAATATATACACGGACGAGACTTTGAGCGCCATGCCTCCAATCTACATACTCCCATAACGTACTCGAGTGAAAGTTATAAAAGAAAGTGCAAAATAGGCCCAGTGAAAGAAATTAGTTACATGTATATTAAAGTGTCAACAAGTCTATGAATAAAATGTCCCTAGCAGAGCCAACCACCACCACCGTCATCTAGTATTAACACCAAAAGCAACACCGCCACCAGTTCCGCAGCCGCCACTTCAAGCATCTCACAGATGCAAGAACAATCAGCACTATAAACAATCTCTACCCACTACCATCACCTCCACCATCATCACCATAATTATTCGTGCCTTCCAATTTATGCCACAACCATAAATACATATCTTTAACAATCCAAGTCCTCCCCTCAATCATTATAAACCAGTCTGGCAAAGTGGCCTTCATGACAGAGTGACAGGGAAGAGCATCCCTGATTGCTGGTTGGCAAAGAGCTGTAAGTACCAGACAACATGCACACATCCAAACTGAAACACCAACCCACACACACACACACACACACACACACACACACACACACACACACACACACACACACACACACACTAAACTACAGACCTGTATCACTAACGTGTATAGTATGCAAGGTCATGGAGAAGATCATCAGGAGAGTGGTGGGGCACCTGGAAAGAAACAAGTGTATAATTGACAACCAGCATGGTTTCAGGGAGGGAAAATCCTGTGTCACAAACCTATTAGAGTTTTATGACAATGTGACAGAAGTAAGACAAGAGAGAGAGGGGTGGATCGACTGCATTTTTTTGGACTGCAAGAAGGCCTTCGACACAGTTCCTCACAAGAGGTTACTGCAGAAGCTAGAGTATCAGGCACACATAACAGGAAAGGCACTGCAATGGATAAGAGAATACCTTACAGGGAGGCAACAACGAGTCATGGTACGTGACGAGGTGCCAAAGTGGGCGCCTGTGACAACCGGGGTTCCACAGGGGTCAGTCCTAGGACCTGTGCTGTTCTTGGTATATGTGAATGACATAACGGAAGGGATAGACTCAGAAGTGTCCTTGTTTGCGGACGATGTGAAGTTAATGAGAAGAATCAAATCGGATGAGGATCAGGCAGGACTACAAAGAGACCTGGACAGGCTACAAGCCTGGTCCAGCAACTGGCTCCTTGAGTTTAACCCCGCCAAATGCAAAGTCATGAAGATTGGGGAAGGGCAAAGAAGACCGCAGACACAATATAGTTTAGACTGCCAAAGTCTGCAAACCTCACTCAAGGAAAAAGATCTGGGGGTGAGTATAACACCGAGCATATCTCCTGAGGCGCACATCAATCAGATAACTGCTGCAGCATACGGGCGCCTGGCAAACCTACGGATAGCGTTCCGATACCTCAGTAAGGAGTCGTTCAAGACTCTGTATACCATTTACGTCAGGCCCATACTGGAGTATGCAGCACCAGTTTGGAATCCACACCTAGTCAAGCACGTCAAGAAATTAGAGAAAGTGCAAAGGTTTGCAACAAGACTAGTGCCAGAGCTACGGGGATTGTCCTACGAAGAAAGGTTGAGGGAAATCGGCCTGACGACACTGGAGGCCAGGAGGGTCAGGGGAGACATGATAACGACATATAAAATACTGCGCGGAATAGACGAGGTGGACAAAGACGGGATGTTCCAGAGATGGGACACAGACACAAGAGGTCACAATTGGAAGTTGAAGACTCAGATGAATCAAAGGGATGTTAGGAAGTATTTCTTCAGTCATAGAGTAGTCAAGCCGTGGAATAGCCTAGAAAGTGAAGTAGTGGAGGCGGGAACCATACATAGTTTTAAGGCGAGGTATGATAAAGCTCATGGAGCAGGGAGAGAGAGGACCTAGTAGCAATCAGCGAAGAGGCGGAGCCAGGAGCTATGACTCGACCCCTGCAACCACAAATAGGTGAGTACAAATAGGTGAGTACACACACACACCTACACACACACCTACACATACACCTACACACACACCTACACGCACACCTACACACACACCTACACACACACCTACACACACACCTACACACACACCTACACACACACCTACACACACACCTACACACACACCTACACACACGCCTACACACACACCTACACACACGCCTACACACACACCTACACACACACCTACACATACCTACACACACACCTACACACACACACACCTACACACACACCTACACACACACCTACACACACACACACCTACACACACACACACCTACACACACACACCTACACACACACACACCTACACACACACACACCTACACATACACACAAAAGCGGAATGACTTGGCTCAGGCATTGTGGCGGTACACTCAATACACAGCTTCAAGAACAGATATAATAAGTCCACAAGAAGCCAGTAGTCAGTGATGCCGATCAAATTAGTCTAGAATGCGGGGCCAGGAGCTGAATCTCGACCCCCGCAAACACTACCCAGTGAGTACACACCTACACACACACACACACCTACACACACACCTACACACACACATACACACACACATACACACACACATACACACACACACACACACACACACATACACACACACATACACACACACATACACACACACATACACACACACACACCTACACACACACCTACACACACACCTACACACACACCTACACACACACCTACACACACACCTACACACACACCCCTACACACACACCCCTACACACACACCCCTACACACACACCCCTACACACACACCCCTACACACACACCCCTACACACACACCCCTACACACACACACCTACACACACACCCCTACACACACACCCCAACACACACACCCCTACACACACACCCCTACACACACACCCCTACACACACACCCCTACACACACACCCCTACACACACACACCTACACACACACACCTACACACACACACCTACACACACACACCTACACACACACACCTACACACACACACACCTACACACACACACACACACACACACACACACACACACACACACACACACACACACACATTCGAAAGGACCTGAATACGAAGAGTACACAGTGAGATGTAGAGACTAGACAACTTGAGCACTGATCAACCCAGAAGGCCGATGTGTAGACAGCAACCGCCCAGGGAGGTACTACCGTCCTGCCAAATGAGTGTAAAACGAAAGCCTGTAATTGTTTTACATAATGGTAGGATTGCTGGTGTCTTTTTCTCTGTCTCATAAACATGCAAGATGTCAGGTACGTCTTGCTGCTTCTACTTACACTTAGGTCACACTACACATACATGTACAAGCATATATATACACACCCCTCTGGGTTTTCTTCTATTTTCTTTCTAGTTCTTGTTCTTGTTTATTTATCTCCATGGGGAAGTGGAACAGAATTCTTCCTCCGTAAGCCATGCGTGTTTAAGAGGCGACTAAAATGCCGGGAGCAAGGGGCTAGTAACCCCTTCTCCCGTATAAATTACTAAATTTAAAAGGAGGAACTTTCGTTTTTCTTTTTGGGCCACCCTGCCTTGGTGGAATACGTTCGATTTGTTGAAATATATAATATATGTATATATATATATATATATATCTATATATATATATATATATATATATATATATATATATATATATATATATTTATTATTAACCAAGGCAAGGTGGCTCGAGAAAGAAAAACTTTCATCATTCACTTTCTCACTGTCTTGCCAGAGGTATGCTTACACTACAGTTATAAAACTGCAACATTAACACCCCTCCTTCAGAGAGCGGACACTGTACTTCCCATCACTAGGGTTCAAGTCCAGTGTGCCGGTTTCCTTGAATCCCTTCATAAATGTTACCTTGCTCACACTCCAACAGCCCTAAAAACCATTTGTCTCCATTCGCTCCCATCTAACACGCTCACGCATTCTTGCTGGAAGCCGCAAACAAAACCTCCTTTTCCCCCTCCCTCCAACCTTTCCTAGGCCGACCCTTACCCCGTCTTCCCTCCACTACAGATTTATACACTCAGTCATTCTATTTTGTTCCAACCTCTCTGTATGTCTGAACCACCACAACAACCCCTCCTCAGCCCTCTGGATAATAGTTTCGGTAATCCCGCATCTCCTAATTTCCAAACTTCGAATTATCTACATTATATTCACACCACACATTGCCCTCAGACATGACATCTCCACTGCCGCAAGCTTTTTCCTTGTTGTAACTTTAACCACATGTTTCACACCCTTAAAAGAGAGCTGATACAACTCTCTCATATATATATACGTACATATTATAAATAAATAAATATATATATATATATATATATATATATATATATATATATATATAATATATATATAAGTAGTGAAGTTTTCTTCTGGAGCATCCCTTCCGGTTTGGGCCTTTTCACTGGGGCATCCCTTCCGGTTTAGGCCACCTCTGGGGCATCCCTTCCGGTCTAGGACCAGCAGCTGGAGGGTCACCTTTTCACACCTAGGTGTTACTTCCGGTTTTTGACCATGACCTCGCCCTCGAGACTACCTCACCCTTGACCCCCCAACCAATACCCCCACCCCCCACGACCCCCCGCCTTGCGACCCCGCCGTCGCGCCGCGCGCCCGCGCACCCGCGCGCCCCGCCCCGCCGCCCCGCGCGCCCGCGCACCCGCGCGCCCCGCCCCGCCGCCCCGAGCGCCCCGCCCCACCCCGCGCGCCCGCCCGCGCCCCTTCGCGCCTTCTGCTGCGCCTTCTGCAGCGTCGTCCGGATCGCCCCCGCGCCTCGAATTTTTTTCCGATTTTTGTCGAATTTTTTTTTTGAATTTCATTTTCTTGTGCTCTCCATCTCCTCGGATCAAGTTTTTAAGGTTCCCCCTCTCACTTTCACCCCCATCCCAAAATTTCTCGATATTACAAGTTTTTGCATTCCCCCCTATGGGGTTTTCGAAATTCTCCAATTCCTCGGATCAAGGTTTTTTTTTGGGTACCCCTCCTTTCACCCCCACCATCCCAATTTTTTTCACTCGATAATACAAAGACTCTACTTCCTCGGATCAAGTTTTTTGGATTCCCCCCTCTGGGGGTTTTGAATTTCTCCATCTCCTCGGATCCCCCTCCCACTTTCACCCCCCAACCCAAAAATTTCTCGATGATACAAGTTTTTGGATTCCTCCCCTATAGGGTTTTCGAAATTCTCCATCTCCTTAGATCAAGTTTTTTGGATCCTCCCTATGGGGTTTTCGAAATTCTCCATCTCCTTGGATCAAGGTTTTTTGGATTGTCCCTCCTTCCACCCCACCCCCCAATCCCAAAAATTTCTCAATATTACCAAGTTTTTGGATTCCCCCCTATGGGGGTTTCGAAATTCCTTGGATCAAGGTTTTTTGGTTTCCTCCCCTCTGGGGGTAAGCATTCAAATGAACTCCTCCTATGGGGCATGCTTACTACAGGTCTAAACATCTTCCCCTTATTATTTTAAAATGAACTAAAAGTTTCCTCTCATTAAGTCAAATGAACTAAAAGTTTCCTCTCATTAAGTTAAAATGAACTAAAAAAAAGCGTTTACTCGGCGGTCAGTATTCCTCTCATTAAGTTAAATGAACTAAAAAGGACCACGCGCACACAGGTTGAATCAGGTCGCCCCCTATGTCAGTGACGTCACGTGATGACCGCGCACACAGGTTGAATCTTGTCTACCCTTTTACCCACCCTCCCGAACCCTCACACTCCAACCAACACCTCACAATTTTCACTCATAACCCCCAATTTTTCTCGTTTTAACCCTTTTAGTTCATTAAAGTTAATAAGGGGACACATGCATCAGAAAGTCACCACATCGCTTACATCCACTACTCACAATTTTACATATTACGAAGTTAAATACGCACTTTTACTTTGAACATCTTCAAAACACTCTCATAAATCATTTGAATACTCACAAAAAATACCTTTATACATTTCCAAACAACACTGAAATACTCCAAAAAACATCATTCGAACACCCCCAAATCACCTCTGAATACTCCCAGAACACCTTCATAAATACTCTTGCACATCATTTGAACACCTTCAAAACACTCTCATAATCATTTGTACACCTTCAAAAAACACCTTTGAATACTCACATAAACACCCTTGAACACACTCAAAACACCCTTCAACACCTTCAAAACACCTTTGAACACCTTCAAAACACCTTTGAACACATTCAAAACACTCTCATAATCATTTGAACACACTCAAAACACCTTTTGAACACCTTCGAACACCTTCAAAACACCCTTGAACACCTTCAAAACACCTTTGAATAACCTCAAAACACCTTTGAACACCTTCAAAACACCTTTGAACACCTTTGAACATTTCCAAAAACACTATTTGAGTACTCCCAATTACACCACTGATTACTACTAAAACACCGCTGAATTCAATCAAAACACCCTTCAACACCTTCAAACACCCTTGAACACCTTCAAAACACTCTTGAACACCTTCAAAAACACCTTTGAACATTTCCAAAACACAATTTCGTACTCCCAATTACACCACTGAATACTACTAAAACACCGCTGAATTCAATCAAAACACCACCAAAATCACCATGAAACACTTCCAAAAAACACAATTTGAGTACTCCCAATGACACCACTGAATACTACTAAAACACCGCTGAATTCAATCAAAACACCCTTCAACACCTTCAAAACACCTTTGAACACCTTCAAAACACCTTCAAAAACACCTTTGAACATTTCCAATCAACACTGAAACACTTCCAAAAAAAACACAATTTGAGTACTCCCAATTACACCACTGATTACTACTAAAACACCGCTGAATTCAATCAAAACACCCTTCAACACCTTCAAACACCCTTGAACACCTTCAAAACACTCTTGAATACCTTCAAAAACACCTTTGAACATTTCCAATCAACACTGAAACACTTCCAAAAAAACACAATTTGAGTACTCCCAATTACACCACTGAATACTACTAAAACACCGCTGAATTCAATCAAAACACCCTTCAACACCTTCAAAACACCTTTGAACACCTTCAAAACACCTTTGAACACCTTCAAAACACTCTCATAACCATTTGAACACACTCAAAACACCTTTGAATAACCTCAAAACACCTTTGAACACCTTCAAAACACCTTTGAACACTTCCAAAAAACACAATTTGAGTACTCCCAATTACACCACTGAATACTACTAAAACACCGCTGAATTCAATCAAAACACCCTTCAACACCTTCAAAACACCTTTGAACACCTTTGAACACCTTCAAAAAAAAACAACATTTGAACACACTCAAAACACCTTTGAATAACCTCAAAACACCTTTGAACACCTTCAAAACACCCTTGAACACCCTTGATCACCTTCAAAAAAACAACATTTGAACACACTCAAAACACCTTTGAACACTTCCAAAAAACACAATTTGAGTACTCCCAATTACACCACTGAATACTACTAAAACACCGCTGAATTCAATCAAAACACCCTTCAACACCTTCAAACACCCTTGAACACCTTCAAAACACTCTTGAACACCTTCAAAAACACCTTTGAACATTTCCAAAACACTATTTGAGTACTCCCAATTACACCACTGATTACTACTAAAACACCGCTGAATTCAATCAAAACACCCTTCAACACCTTCAAACACCCGTGAACACACTCAAAACACCCTTCAACACCTTCAAAAACACCTTTGAACACCTTCAAAAAAAACACCTTTGAATACTCACATAAACACCCTTGAACACCTTCAAAACACCTTTGAATAACCTCAAAACACCTTTGAACACCTTCAAAACACCCTTGAACACCCTTGATCACCTTCAAAAAAAACATTTGAACACACTCAAAACACCTTTGAACACCTTTGAACATTTCCAAACAACACTGAAACACTTCCAAAAACACCATTTGAGTACTCCCAAATACACCACTGAATACTAAAACACCACTGAATACACTCAAAACACCACCAAAATCACCATAAACTAAGATCAACACCCACATCCCACAACACCCACAACCCACAACACCCACAATTTTTTCTCGTTTTATCTAATTTCATCAGAAAGTCACAACACCCACACCTCCCATTTTTTTTCTCGTTTTAACCCTTTTAGTTCATTAAAGTTAATAAGGGGACACACTACATCAGAAAAAGTCACAAAAACAACCCACTTATAACGTCTTCTCGGTATCTCTAGTTCGACAACAACACTCACACCCCACAACACCCACATCCCACATCCCACACACACACACACACATCCCTAACCTAGCCTAACCTAACCTATCTTATCCTAACCTAACCTAACATAACCTAACCTAACCTAACCTAACCTAACCTAACCTAACTTATCCTAACCTAGCCTAACCTAACCTAACCTAACCTTACCTAACTTATCCTAACCTAACCTAACCTAGCCTAACCTAACCTAACTTAACCTAACCTAACCTAACCTAACCGAACCTACCCTAACCTAACCTTACCTAACATAACCTAACCTAGCCTAACCTAACCTAACCTAACTTAACCTAACCCAACCTAACCTAACCTAGCCTAACCTAACTTAACCTAACCTAACCTAACCTAACCTAACCTAACCTATCTTAACCTTACCTAACCTAACCTAGCCGTACCTATCCTAACCTAACCTAAAATATATTGGAACACTTCCAAAATACATTAGAGTACTCCAGAATTACTTTGAATGACTCCATTTTTTTGGATATTTCCAAATTAGTTTTGAAAACTTTATCGTAAAATCGAACATTATTTTCTTGTTGGTAAACACACTCAATGGTAGAAATATTTACTCGATTTCCGAATAGAAACACTTTCCTCGCTCTGAGAGACTCATTGTGGGTCACCCCTTCCCCCCCCCCCCCCCAACACCACTGGGTAATGCGGTTCACACCCAAGGTAGAACATAACACCTGCGTCAACTCAGGACAGACAGACGCCATGAAATGCGGGTAACATCCAAGGTAGAAAATCATCTCTTTCCAGACCAACTGTCTATCCTAACCTAACCTAACCTAACCTAACCTAATTCCTAACCTAACCTAACCTCACCTAACCGAACCTAACCTAACTCCATCAAACACCTCTATCCTAGCCTAACCTAACCTATCCTAACCTAACCTAACTCCATCAAACACCTCGAATACTACCTAACTTAACCTAACCTAACCTTACCTAACCTACCGAACCTAACCTAACCTAACCTAACCTATCCTAACCTAACCTAACCTAACCTATCCTAACCTAACCTAACCTAACTTATCCTAAGCTAACCTAACCTAACTTATCCTAACCTAACCTATCCTAACCTAACCTAACCTAAAATAACGAACCTAACCTAACTTATCCTAATCTAATCTAACCTAACCTAACTTATCCTAACCTAACCTAACTTATCCTAACCTAACCTAACCTAAAATAACCTAACCTAACTTATCCTAACCTACTCACTTTACTTTGAACACCTTCAAAACACTCTCATACATCATTTGAGACCCCCTTTTCTCAATATCTCTCATCCACAACCTTTATCATCTCACTACAGAACAACCCCAAGATTACTTCGAACACTCTCATAAAGCATTTGAGTACTCACATAAACACTTTTGAACATTTCCAAACAACACTGAAGCACTTCCAAAAATATCATTTTGATTACTCCCAAATAAGATTTGACAGCTCTAATTTATCTACACTTACACATTTCATTAAATTACATCTCATCCCCCCAAACTCCTCCCTCATTCTCCAGACTTTACAACATTAGCACAAAAAAAACTAACTCATACACTTATGACATGAGACATTACCATACCTAACACACTGACTAACTTTGAACCAACTCTGAACACCACTGATCTTCTTCAAAAAATGCTCTGCACATCATTTGAACACCTTCAAAAAAACACCATCAAACACCTCCGAATACTCCCAAAAAACACTACTGATTACTACCAAATCACCACTGAATAATACCAATCACCGTCAAAATCACCAGAAACTAAGTTTAACATCACCATCTAACATCCTTTTTATAGAAATCCCCTCAAATCACTATAACCAAGAACTCCCCCCCCCATTTGGCGCATGAAAAAAAAAAAAGCATGAACACAAACCTAATACGCAAACACTTAGTACATGATCACCATCAACTGAAAACATATCTTGTACACACACATAATATAAGACAATCACCAACTACAATCACCCATGTTCACTTACCTCAAAATCACTAATATCACAGAAAACAATCATTTTTATAAACATTTCACACACACACACACACACACACAAAAAAAATAAAATCATATTTGACAATATCTAAGCGCACTCACCTCACTACCACCAACACACGATATCTCACCTCACAGGACCGACGAGCTCACCTCCAGTGACGTCACACTCCCATTGTGTTACTTGGTGGTTGGTAACATCACACCTAACCCCCCTTGTTTCAACCTGTTGTACCCTACATTATCTAAGAACACTATATCCAAGACGATTACCAGATTTTATGATCCCCAACACCAAGATCACAGAAAACACACATTTTTATAATTATTCACACAAAAATCACGATCACCAATTCCATATCATGTTTACCGTCATCTATCAACACTAATCACCAAGATCACCAAAAAATCTAAGATCATGCATCTCAAAACTACTATGATCACTGAAAACACTTATTTTTTAAACATTCGCACAAAAATAAGACATACACAAAAATACCACAACACTTCCACCAACATCTATAACATAACATGAGCACTATAACATATCACTATCACAAAAAAAAAAAAATAATACACAGACACCCATAGATTATACATTTCAATTGCAAATTTAAGACATGAGACATACACACCAAATCTAAGACATTCACCTCAAACTAAGACATACACATCACCCTTAAAACTTCCTTCCTTATTCATTCCGTATATCTCCTAGAGACGTTTTAACCCCGACGGATCCACCACGCCGTAGGAGCCAGAGGAAACCATCACCACTCCAACACCAACTACTACACTCTGGCTCCTACGGCGTGGTGGATCCGTCGGGGTTAAAACGTCTCTAGGAGATATACGGAATGAATAAGGAAGGAAGTTTTAAGGGTGATGTGTATGTCTTAGTTGGAGGTGAATGTCTTAGATTTGGTGTGTATGTCTCATGTCTTAAATTTGCAATTGAAATGTATAATCTATGGGTGTCTGTGTATTATTTTTTTTTTTTTGTGATAGTGATATGTTATAGTGCTCATGTTATGTTATAGATGTTGGTGGAAGTGTTGTGGTATTTTTGTGTATGTCTTATTTTTGTGCGAATGTTTAAAAAATAAGTGTTTTCAGTGATCATAGTAGTTTTGAGATGCATGATCTTAGATTTTTTGGTGATCTTGGTGATTAGTGTTGATAGATGACGGTAAACATGATATGGAATTGGTGATCGTGATTTTTGTGTGAATAATTATAAAAATGTGTGTTTTCTGTGATCTTGGTGTTGGGGATCATAAAATCTGGTAATCGTCTTGGATATAGTGTTCTTAGATAATGTAGGGTACAACAGGTTGAAACAAGGGGGGTTAGGTGTGATGTTACCAACCACCAAGTAACACAATGGGAGTGTGACGTCACTGGAGGTGAGCTCGTCGGTCCTGTGAGGTGAGACATCGTGTGTTGGTGGTAGTGAGGTGAGTGCGCTTAGATATTGTCAAATATGATTTTTTTTTTTTGTGTGTGTGTGTGTGTGTGTGTGAAATGTTTATAAAAATGATTGTTTTCTGTGATACTAGTGATTTTGAGGTAAGTGAACATGGGTGATTGTAGTTGGTGATTGTCTTATATTATGTGTGTGTACAAGATATGTTTTCAGTTGATGGTGATCATGTACTAAGTGTTTGCGTATTAGGTTTGTGTTCATGCTTTTTTTTTTTTCATGCGCCAAATGGGGAGGGAGTTCTTGGTTATAGTGATTTGAGGGGATTTCTATAAAAAGGATGTTAGATGGTGATGTTAAACTTAGTTTCTGGTGATTTTGACGGTGATTGGTATTATTCAGTGGTGATTTGGTAGTAATCAGTAGTGTTTTTTGGGAGTATTCGGAGGTGTTTGATGGTGTTTTTTTGAAGGTGTTCAAATGATGTGCAGAGCAATTTTTGAAGAAGATCAGTGGTGTTCAGAGTTGGTTCAAAGTTAGTCAGTGTGTTAGGTATGGTAATGTCTCATGTCATAAGTGTATGAGTTAGTTTTTTTTGTGCTAATGTTGTAAAGTCTGGAGAATGAGGGAGGAGTTTGGGGGGATGAGATGTAATTTAATGAAATGTGTAAGTGTAGATAAATTAGAGCTGTCAAATCTTATTTGGGAGTAATCAAAATGATATTTTTGGAAGTGCTTCAGTGTTGTTTGGAAATGTTCAAAAGTGTTTATGTGAGTACTCAAATGCTTTATGAGAGTGTTCGAAGTAATCTTGGGGTTGTTCTGTAGTGAGATGATAAAGGTTGTGGATGAGAGATATTGAGAAAAGGGGGTCTCAAATGATGTATGAGAGTGTTTTGAAGGTGTTCAAAGTAAAGTGAGTAGGTTAGGATAAGTTAGGTTAGGTTATTTTAGGTTAGGTTAGGTTAGGATAAGTTAGGTTAGGTTAGGATAAGTTAGGTTAGGTTAGATTAGATTAGGATAAGTTAGGTTAGGTTCGTTATTTTAGGTTAGGTTAGGTTAGGATAGGTTAGGTTAGGATAAGTTAGGTTAGGTTAGCTTAGGATAAGTTAGGTTAGGTTAGGTTAGGATAGGTTAGGTTAGGTTAGGTTAGGATAGGTTAGGTTAGGTTAGGTTAGGTTCGGTAGGTTAGGTAAGGTTAGGTTAGGTTAAGTTAGGTAGTATTCGAGGTGTTTGATGGAGTTAGGTTAGGTTAGGATAGGTTAGGTTAGGCTAGGATAGAGGTGTTTGATGGAGTTAGGTTAGGTTCGGTTAGGTGAGGTTAGGTTAGGTTAGGAATTAGGTTAGGTTAGGTTAGGTTAGGTTAGGATAGACAGTTGGTCTGGAAAGAGATGATTTTCTACCTTGGATGTTACCCGCATTTCATGGCGTCTGTCTGTCCTGAGTTGACGCAGGTGTTATGTTCTACCTTGGGTGTGAACCGCATTACCCAGTGGTGGTGGTGGGGGGGGGGAAGGGGTGACCCACAATGAGTCTCTCAGAGCGAGGAAAGTGTTTCTATTCGGAAATCGAGTAAATATTTCTACCATTGAGTGTGTTTACCAACAAGAAAATAATGTTCGATTTTACGATAAAGTTTTCAAAACTAATTTGGAAATATCCAAAAAAATGGAGTCATTCAAAGTAATTCTGGAGTACTCTAATGTATTTTGGAAGTGTTCCAATATATTTTAGGTTAGGTTAGGATAGGTACGGCTAGGTTAGGTTAGGTAAGGTTAAGATAGGTTAGGTTAGGTTAGGTTAGGTTAGGTTAGGTTAAGTTAGGTTAGGCTAGGTTAGGTTAGGTTGGGTTAGGTTAAGTTAGGTTAGGTTAGGTTAGGCTAGGTTAGGTTATGTTAGGTAAGGTTAGGTTAGGGTAGGTTCGGTTAGGTTAGGTTAGGTTAGGTTAAGTTAGGTTAGGTTAGGCTAGGTTAGGTTAGGTTAGGATAAGTTAGGTAAGGTTAGGTTAGGTTAGGTTAGGCTAGGTTAGGATAAGTTAGGTTAGGTTAGGTTAGGTTAGGTTAGGTTAGGTTATGTTAGGTTAGGTTAGGATAAGATAGGTTAGGTTAGGCTAGGTTAGGGATGTGTGTGTGTGTGTGTGGGATGTGGGATGTGGGTGTTGTGGGGTGTGAGTGTTGTTGTCGAACTAGAGATACCGAGAAGACGTTATAAGTGGGTTGTTTTTGTGACTTTTTCTGATGTAGTGTGTCCCCTTATTAACTTTAATGAACTAAAAGGGTTAAAACGAGAAAAAAAATGGGAGGTGTGGGTGTTGTGACTTTCTGATGAAATTAGATAAAACGAGAAAAAATTGTGGGTGTTGTGGGTTGTGGGTGTTGTGGGATGTGGGTGTTGATCTTAGTTTATGGTGATTTTGGTGGTGTTTTGAGTGTATTCAGTGGTGTTTTAGTATTCAGTGGTGTATTTGGGAGTACTCAAATGGTGTTTTTGGAAGTGTTTCAGTGTTGTTTGGAAATGTTCAAAGGTGTTCAAAGGTGTTTTGAGTGTGTTCAAATGTTTTTTTTGAAGGTGATCAAGGGTGTTCAAGGGTGTTTTGAAGGTGTTCAAAGGTGTTTTGAGGTTATTCAAAGGTGTTTTGAAGGTGTTCAAGGGTGTTTATGTGAGTATTCAAAGGTGTTTTTTTTGAAGGTGTTCAAAGGTGTTTTTGAAGGTGTTGAAGGGTGTTTTGAGTGTGTTCACGGGTGTTTGAAGGTGTTGAAGGGTGTTTTGATTGAATTCAGCGGTGTTTTAGTAGTAATCAGTGGTGTAATTGGGAGTACTCAAATAGTGTTTTGGAAATGTTCAAAGGTGTTTTTGAAGGTGTTCAAGAGTGTTTTGAAGGTGTTCAAGGGTGTTTGAAGGTGTTGAAGGGTGTTTTGATTGAATTCAGCGGTGTTTTAGTAGTATTCAGTGGTGTAATTGGGAGTACTCAAATTGTGTTTTTTGGAAGTGTTCAAAGGTGTTTTGAGTGTGTTCAAATGTTGTTTTTTTGAAGGTGATCAAGGGTGTTCAAGGGTGTTTTGAAGGTGTTCAAAGGTGTTTTGAGGTTATTCAAAGGTGTTTTGAGTGTGTTCAAATGTTGTTTTTTTTTGAAGGTGTTCAAAGGTGTTCAAAGGTGTTTTGAAGGTGTTGAAGGGTGTTTTGATTGAATTCAGCGGTGTTTTAGTAGTATTCAGTGGTGTAATTGGGAGTACTCAAATTGTGTTTTTTGGAAGTGTTCAAAGGTGTTTTGAAGGTGTTCAAAGGTGTTTTGAGGTTATTCAAAGGTGTTTTGAGTGTGTTCAAATGGTTATGAGAGTGTTTTGAAGGTGTTCAAAGGTGTTTTGAAGGTGTTCAAAGGTGTTTTGAAGGTGTTGAAGGGTGTTTTGATTGAATTCAGCGGTGTTTTAGTAGTATTCAGTGGTGTAATTGGGAGTACTCAAATTGTGTTTTTTTGGAAGTGTTTCAGTGTTGATTGGAAATGTTCAAAGGTGTTTTTGAAGGTATTCAAGAGTGTTTTGAAGGTGTTCAAGGGTGTTTGAAGGTGTTGAAGGGTGTTTTGATTGAATTCAGCGGTGTTTTAGTAGTAATCAGTGGTGTAATTGGGAGTACTCAAATTGTGTTTTTTTTGGAAGTGTTTCAGTGTTGATTGGAAATGTTCAAAGGTGTTTTTGAAGGTGTTTTGAAGGTGTTCAAAGGTGTTTTGAAGGTGTTGAAGGGTGTTTTGATTGAATTCAGCGGTGTTTTAGTAGTATTCAGTGGTGTCATTGGGAGTACTCAAATTGTGTTTTTTGGAAGTGTTTCATGGTGATTTTGGTGGTGTTTTGATTGAATTCAGCGGTGTTTTAGTAGTATTCAGTGGTGTAATTGGGAGTACGAAATTGTGTTTTGGAAATGTTCAAAGGTGTTTTTGAAGGTGTTCAAGAGTGTTTTGAAGGTGTTCAAGGGTGTTTGAAGGTGTTGAAGGGTGTTTTGATTGAATTCAGCGGTGTTTTAGTAGTAATCAGTGGTGTAATTGGGAGTACTCAAATAGTGTTTTTGGAAATGTTCAAAGGTGTTCAAAGGTGTTTTGAAGGTGTTCAAAGGTGTTTTGAGGTTATTCAAAGGTGTTTTGAAGGTGTTCAAGGGTGTTTTGAAGGTGTTCGAAGGTGTTCAAAAGGTGTTTTGAGTGTGTTCAAATGATTATGAGAGTGTTTTGAATGTGTTCAAAGGTGTTTTGAAGGTGTTCAAAGGTGTTTTGAAGGTGTTGAAGGGTGTTTTGAGTGTGTTCAAGGGTGTTTATGTGAGTATTCAAAGGTGTTTTTTGAAGGTGTACAAATGATTATGAGAGTGTTTTGAAGGTGTTCAAATGATGTGCAAGAGTATTTATGAAGGTGTTCTGGGAGTATTCAGAGGTGATTTGGGGGTGTTCGAATGATGTTTTTTGGAGTATTTCAGTGTTGTTTGGAAATGTATAAAGGTATTTTTTGTGAGTATTCAAATGATTTATGAGAGTGTTTTGAAGATGTTCAAAGTAAAAGTGCGTATTTAACTTCGTAATATGTAAAATTGTGAGTAGTGGATGTAAGCGATGTGGTGACTTTCTGATGCATGTGTCCCCTTATTAACTTTAATGAACTAAAAGGGTTAAAACGAGAAAAATTGGGGGTTATGAGTGAAAATTGTGAGGTGTTGGTTGGAGTGTGAGGGTTCGGGAGGGTGGGTAAAAGGGTAGACAAGATTCAACCTGTGTGCGCGGTCATCACGTGACGTCACTGACATAGGGGGCGACCTGATTCAACCTGTGTGCGCGTGGTCCTTTTTAGTTCATTTAACTTAATGAGAGGAATACTGACCGCCGAGTAAACGCTTTTTTTTAGTTCATTTTAACTTAATGAGAGGAAACTTTTAGTTCATTTGACTTAATGAGAGGAAACTTTTAGTTCATTTTAAAATAATAAGGGGAAGATGTTTAGACCTGTAGTAAGCATGCCCCATAGGAGGAGTTCATTTGAATGCTTACCCCCAGAGGGGAGGAAACCAAAAAACCTTGATCCAAGGAATTTCGAAACCCCCATAGGGGGGAATCCAAAAACTTGGTAATATTGAGAAATTTTTGGGATTGGGGGGTGGGGTGGAAGGAGGGACAATCCAAAAAACCTTGATCCAAGGAGATGGAGAATTTCGAAAACCCCATAGGGAGGATCCAAAAAACTTGATCTAAGGAGATGGAGAATTTCGAAAACCCTATAGGGGAGGAATCCAAAAACTTGTATCATCGAGAAATTTTTGGGTTGGGGGGTGAAAGTGGGAGGGGGATCCGAGGAGATGGAGAAATTCAAAACCCCCAGAGGGGGGAATCCAAAAAACTTGATCCGAGGAAGTAGAGTCTTTGTATTATCGAGTGAAAAAAATTGGGATGGTGGGGGTGAAAGGAGGGGTACCCAAAAAAAAACCTTGATCCGAGGAATTGGAGAATTTCGAAAACCCCATAGGGGGGAATGCAAAAACTTGTAATATCGAGAAATTTTGGGATGGGGGTGAAAGTGAGAGGGGGAACCTTAAAAACTTGATCCGAGGAGATGGAGAGCACAAGAAAATGAAATTCAAAAAAAAATTCGACAAAAATCGGAAAAAAATTCGAGGCGCGGGGGCGATCCGGACGACGCTGCAGAAGGCGCAGCAGAAGGCGCGAAGGGGCGCGGGCGGGCGCGCGGGGTGGGGCGGGGCGCTCGGGGCGGCGGGGCGGGGCGCGCGGGTGCGCGGGCGCGCGGGGCGGCGGGGCGGGGCGCGCGGGTGCGCGGGCGCGCGGCGCGACGGCGGGGTCGCAAGGCGGGGGGTCGTGGGGGGTGGGGGTATTGGTTGGGGGGTCAAGGGTGAGGTAGTCTCGAGGGCGAGGTCATGGTCAAAAACCGGAAGTAACACCTAGGTGTGAAAAGGTGACCCTCCAGCTGCTGGTCCTAGACCGGAAGGGATGCCCCAGAGGTGGCCTAAACCGGAAGGGATGCCCCAGTGAAAAGGCCCAAACCGGAAGGGATGCTCCAGAAGAAAACTTCACTACTTATATATATATATATATATATATATATATATATATATATATATATATATATATATATATATATATATATATATACAATCTTTATTGTAGACGTTTCGCCATCCAGTGGCATTATCAATACAGATTCTGTAAACACCACCTTCAAGGCTGAGGGACTGATTACCTCATCTTATGTATATAGTTCTTCTATTTTCTCATTATGTCCAATAATCTGTATTGATAAAGCCACTGGATGGCGAAACGTCTACAATAAAGATAACTAGATATTGCAAAAGTGTCTTAACTTTCATATATATATATATATATATATATATATATATATATATATATATATATATATATATATATATATATTGCATTGTTAAAATCTCTAGCAAGGCTGATGCATGCAGGGGATGAGATGAAGAGCTGTAAGCCTTCTACGTGAAAGCTGGCTGCCTTGGATCAACGTCTAGCGGAAGTTGGACTCCAAGGTGGTGAGAATGGTAAGGCACTGCGTACCTTGTTCCAAGGTTCGTAGGTTCGAGTCTCCTTCAGCCAGAGATCAGTGTTTGTGTGTGTGTGTGTGTATATATATATATATATATATATATATATATATATATATATATATATATATATATATATATATATATATATTGTGCTGAATAGATAAAACTGGACAATTAACAAGAACTCGCTTAAAATTAAGTCCTTTCTAAAATGTTTCAATTATACGTTTAAAGAAATATTTTTTTCATTTATGTTGACATAAAAATTAATAAATTTGTACCAAAAGAACCTTAAAAAACTTACCAAACCATATTAAAACAAGCACACTTTATTTTAGCGTAATCCAACTAAATATATTTTAGATAAGTTTACAGTAATTTAATAATAAATAAACACAATGAAATATATTTTTTTCGTTAGGCTCAGAATGAATTTTGGGAAATTATTGCATACAGAAATTTTTGCTTGCCTTATTCGGCAAGAAGAGCGTTGCTATTTAAGCCAAAATCGCAAGTTTTACCTATTCGTAAAGGCATACCTTTTGCGTTATTAACGTCTCTCAACTGGTTTATTTTCTCGTTCGTTAACATTCATTTATGTCACGCCGATTCTATCGCGTCATCTATAACCGTTTCCTCTCATCCTCTTTCTTCTTCAACGTAAATGTAATTAAGTAAAGCGGATGCTGATCCTTGCATCATCACCATTTCATTCAAGAATTATCTAAAGACAACTACACAGACGAAGGTAAACACTCAACGGCACTGAACGCCGTTACGAAGGTGAAACAAAACTGATAGCAAGGTAATGGTGAGCTTTTAAGAAGTTACTGGGTTTAGCGTTTAGTTATGATGATAATTTAACAAGTCAGTGACTTGTGAATGCTCGCTTTCGAGTGAAATGTTGCCTAATAAAAATTTGTTCTTATAAGAGTCGTTTTTATTAACCTACTTGCTGGCATTGCGCCTTTTAACTAGTACCACACAGAACAGAGTGCACTATGTGACCACATCATCTCTAGCTACCCATGAGTGATGAGCGTACTCACCTAGTTGTGGTTGCAGGGGTCGATTCATAGCTCCTGGCCCCGCCTCTTCACTGGCCGCTACCAGGTCACTCTTCCCGCTCCATGAACTTTATCATACCTCTTCTTAAACTATGTATGGATTCTGCCTCCACTACAGACTATTCCGCTTCATGACAACGCTGTGGCTGAAGAAATACTTCCTAACATCCCTGTGATTCATCTGAGTCTTCAACTTCCAACTGAGACCCCTTGTTGATGTGTCCCATCTCTGGAACATCCTGTCTCTGTCCACCTTATCGATTCCTCTCTGTATTTTATATGTCGTTATCATATTCCCCCCTATCCCTCCTGCCTTCTAGTGTCGTCAGGTCGATTTTCCTTAACCACTCTTCGTAGGACATACCCAATAGCACCAGGACTAGTTTTGTTGCAAACCTTTTCACTTTCTCTAGTTTCCTTACATGCTTGGCTAGGTATGGGTTCCAAACTGGTGCTGCGTACTCCAATATGGGCCTAACTTACACAGTGTACAGGGTCCTGAACGATTCCTTATTAAGATGCCGGAATGCTGTTCTTAAGTTTGCTAGGCGCCCGTATGCTGCAGAAGTCCTACTGGCAGCAGGCCTACTGGCCCATGCGAAGCAGGTCCAAGTCTCCTACCGGCTTGAGCCAATGACCCAACCTAGTCAGGTAAGGTCACATCCACTTAAGGAAGGAGCACGACATCAGACCTATTAACGCAAGTTAGTCAGGTCCATCTCACACCCACCCACACCCACTCATGTATTTATCCAAGCTATTTTTAAAACCACACAACGTCTTAGCTTCTATGACTGTACTCGGAAGTTTGTTTCAATCATCCACAACTCTATTACCAAGCCAATGCTTTCCTATATGCATCCTGAATCTGAACTTTTCCAACTTAAAACTATTCCTGTGAGTCCTGTCTTGGCTAGATAATTTTAGCATGCTATTTACATTCCCTTTATTTCCATTTATACACCTCAATCATATTTCCCCTAATTCTATGCCTTTCTAGAGAGTGCAGATTCAGGGCCATAAGTCTATCCTCGTAGGGAAGATTTCTGACACATGGGATCAACGTTGTCATCCTCCTTTGTACCTTTTCCAGTGCATTTATATCCATTCTGTAATACGGTGACTAGAACTGTGCAGCATAATCTAAATTAGACCTATCCAAGGATATGTAGAGTTAAATAAAATGAGGACTCCTATTATTTATGCTTCTTGATATGAAACCAAGGATTCTGTTCGCTTTATTGCGAACACTTGTGTATTGTTTTAGATTTCTGCTAACCTGAACTCCAAAATCCTTTTCGCAATCAGCACTATTAAGATCTACATTATTTAGTTTATATGTGGCATGGTTATTTTCCTGTCCGATGTTTAGAACTTTGCATTTGCATCTGCCACTGCTCCGACCACTGCATCAGTCTATTCAAATCTTCTTGGAGTGCTCTAATGTTCTCATTAGAATGAATTCGACGGCTTATTTTAGTGTCATCGGCAAATTTGCTTATGTCGCTATTTATTCCCTCATCCGTGTCGTTTATGTAGATTACAAACAACAAGGGGCCCATCACTGACCCCTGTGGAACACCACTCTGATTTCTTTCCATTTATGCCAACTCTCTGCTGCCTGTCAACCATGCCTCTGTCCAGATTTTTTTTTCCTATTCCGTGTGCCTTAATTTTCCTTAATAGTCTCTGATGTGGGACTCCATTAAAAGCCTTACTGAAGTCCATATACACAATATCATATTCATTACCATGATCCGCCTCAGATACCTTAGTGAAAGAAGTTAATAAATTCGTAAGACAGGAACTCCCTTTTGTAAAGCCGTGCTGAGATTCATTAATCAGTTTATTCCTTTCAAGGTGGTTACGAATTGCCTCGGCAATTAATTATTCAATAAATTTTCCCACTGTGGAGGTAAGGCTTATTGGTCTATAGCTCGAAGCAAAGGACCTGTCACCTGCTTTGAAAATAGGTATCACATTTGCCATTTTCCACTTAAGTGGCACCATGCCAGTTTGTAGTGATATAATAAAAAATCAGCCAAAGGTTTGCTAAGCTTCTCTTTACATTGCTTTAGAACCCTTGCGTATAGTGCATCAGGCCTGGGGATTTGTTTGGTTGTAATTTATCTATTTGTTTAAAGACCTTTACCTTTGATATACTTTTGAAGATTTTGTGGAGTTTCTCTACTCTCTGAGCCCGGCCATAGGCCAGGCTCGTCTGGTGCTTTCCTGGTCAACCAGGCTGTTGCTGCTGGAGGCAGCAACAGGTCCATGTCACTTGTGACTCCAAATTGTGCATAGTTTATTATCGTCCTGTTCTACATAATATATTATTTCTGGAATATCGCTAGTAAGCAGCCTTTAGGAGCCAGAACCATTTTATTTAAGTTACGACATCAAAGTCGTAACAGCTCTCCAAGTCATTCTACTTTGTTCCATTCTCTCTAAATGACCAAACCTCCTCAACAGCCTCTCTTCATTCCTGTCACTAATACTTTTAGTAACTCCACACCTTCCCATTTAAATAGGGATTTTATTACGTATTAGAGTTAGCCTTTAAATGCAACAGTGACTATGATTGTAATGTTTTCCTGTTGTTTACTTAGTGATTTAATATGCATGATAAAGGTAGAATTAATTAACAGAAGCATTAAAATTTAGTTTTTATGATAGAGGTTTATCATTAAACACTTAACAATTAGCAGCATATTGTTGACTTGCAGATGGGGCGCCATGCAAGAAGACACCTATAAGAAAGAAATGGTGGATGTGATTCACCATATACGCTGTCTCTTTCCTGATGATACCTTAATCATGTGGACCATAACATTGCCAGTCTCAACAGAAAAAGTCAAGGGAGGAGTCTTCATAAAACAGGTAAGTTTCCATTGTTTTGTCAGATCACTTATTAAGTATCTTAATATTTTGGGCCATGTCTTGTAAGTAGTTTTAAGTTTAACGTTGATGTGAAGTTTCCTCGAGAGTTTCACGTACCTTGCATTAGGTTTTTTGGCAAATTAATATTTTTCTGTAGCTCTAGTAACACTTCAGTGTAATTTTTATATCTTAAGGTATAATATTTTTTAGAGCTTCAAGAAATTGAAGAACACATAATACAGTGATTTTAATTGTTTAATATATGGTAGAGGTAAGTTTGTTTATATTATTAAATAAGATTGGTATAACAACATTGTACTGCGCGCATAACGGAGATAAAACACCTCAATTACTGGGAGCGCTTGAGGTTCCTGAACCTGTATTCCCTGGAACACAGGCGGGAGAGATACATGATTATATACACCTGGAAAATCCTAGAGGGACTAGTACCGAACTTGCACATGAAAATCACTCTCTACGAAAGCAAAAGACTTGGCAGACGATGCAACATACCCCCAATGAAAAGCAGGGGTGTCACTAGCATGTTAAGAGACCATACAATAAGTGTCAGGGGCCCGAGACTGTTCAACTGCCTCCCAGCATACATAAGGGGGATTACCAACAGACCCCTGGCAGTCTTCAAGCTGGCACTGGACAAGCACCTAAAGTCAGTTCCTGACCAGCCAGGCTGTGACTCGTACATTGGTTTGCGTGCAGCCAGCAGTAACAGCCTGGTTGATCAGGCTCTGATCCACCAGGAGGCCTGGTCACAGACTGGGCCGCGGGGGCGTTGACCCCCGGAACTCTCTCCAGGTAAACTCCAGGTAAACTCCAGTATCTTCCTGTGTAAAAACTGAGAGGAAGTAAGCTGACCCTAGCAACTTTTAAGTAGGCCTATCTTGTCCCTAATCTTCTGTATATCTGAAAGAATCCTTTTGGGTTAGTGTTCGATTCCTTAACGACTTTAACCTCATAATCTCTCTCTGCTTTTCTTATTCCCTTTTTTCTCTCTCTAACTGAATATATTGATTTCTTAGCTGCCCCTCTCCTCTTTAGATTCGCCTATACATGCCTCTCTTTGACCAAAGAGATGTTGATTGATGTGCACCTCAAGAGATGTGCCCGGTGTTATACTCGCACCAATATCCTTTTCCATGAATGAGGTTTGTAGTCTCTGGCCCCCTAGACTGTACTCCGTCTGTGATCTTCTCAGCCCTTACCCAATCTTCACGACTTTGCACTTGGTGGGGTTGAACTCCAGGAGCCAGTTGCTGGACCAGGCCTGTAGCATGTCCAGATCCTTTTGTAGTTCTGTTTGATCATCGTCCGATTGAATTCTTCTCATCAACTTCACATCATATGCAGACAGGGACACTTCGGGGTCTATTCCTTCCGTCATGTCGTTCACAAATACCAGAAACAGGACTGGTCCTAAGACTGACCACTGTGGCACCCCGGTCGTTACAGGCGCCCACTCTGACACCTCGCCGTGTACCATGACTCGCCGTTGTCTTCCTGGCAGGTATTCCTTGATCCATTGTAGTGCCTTCCCTGTTATCCCTGCCTGGTCCTCCAGCTTTTGCGCTAATCTCTTGTGTGGAATTGTATCAAAAGCCTTCTCTCTCTTGTCTTACTGCTGTCACCCTGTCATAGAACTCCAGTAGGTTTGTGACACAGGACTTCCCGTCCCTGAAACCGTGCTGGTTGTCGTTGATAAGCTCATTCCTTTCTAGGTGCTCCACTGCTCTTCTCCTGATAATCTCCGTGACCATGCATACTATACATGTCAGTGACACTGGTCTGTAGTTTAATGCTTCGTGTGTGTGTGTGTGTGTGTGTGTGTGCAGATATAAATATTTTAGCATTGATTGTCTCGCACTGATGAAGCTGATGACATACTCCATTTTCACTGGGAGTGGGATAAGGCAGCCTGAGAGATGGTACTTCCCAAATAATAAATCCAGTCTGTTGGAGCAATAGTGAAATGTTTAACGATATTATCGTATCCTTTTTTTGTTTTAAGTCTTCCAGTAGGCCAGCAGATAGGAGAGAAACACGGAAGAACTGTAGGTTTGATAAAAGAATAATCTTTTGAATAGAATTAAGAAAGATTCAAATAAAGGTTTTTGGACACTCCAAGGAGACTTTTTTCCAAGTGTAAAAGCATGTTGGTTATTTTACCAAATGGCCAGCACTGAGTTATGTGGAGATATAGAAATGCGTTGTAACATGAAAAATGTTTTTTTTATTTGGTCCTAGAATCTTTTACACTAATATCTCATTTATCTGAAATGTGCTCAACGTACATACTGGGTTATGTTATCGAAGGCAGGTCATATTTATATTCATAAAGTAGTCTTGTATTCTTTCGTGATATAAACTTTGTGTTAATGCTTCCCATCACATGAATCTCCAGTAATATCTAATAAATATTTAATTACAGTTTAGGTCTACAGGTAAAGGAATATGATACAGTACATCACATCCCCTTCATAACGTCCTGTGCGTGGGTGCATTATGAAAAAAAATATTTTGTTGTGAACTATTCTTTATCGCATTTCTAGTCATAGATTGATGAGGTGTGGGTTACTAGTTAATAGTTATTTGCACTTCAGTGAACAAATTTTAAACGGTTCTGAATTACAATGAGCCAATTATACAAGGATGAAAACTTCATAAGTCTGCATCTTCCAGTGCACACTGTCTGACGATAGATTGAAATAAATATGCTGTTTCAGGACTTACCACAAGTGTTACAATGTCCACTTGCTCAAAAGAATAGAATACAAAATCATGGCTGAGAATCTCGAAGGTTTTGACAAGACTGCCTACCACGAACACCAAAGCCATCACGACTGGATGAGGGACAGGGAATTAAGGCAGCATTTCAATGTCATAAGAGGCCTGCATGCCAGCCTTGCATCTCTTGGTACCAGATGGTCATAGTCTCTGAACTTCCATCCTCTTAACATTGACATGATTTGTCATGATGTTGTACTACAATAACAGAAGCAGTCCAGGCCTATCAGGAACTACCACACTCAAAAAACGACGGTACAGGATACAGAGGACAGTGAAACTATATCAAGGCAATTGTAAATTGCACTGCTCTGTGCACTTGTGGAAGATTGTGTCAACACTCTTGCACATGAAAATAAAATTAGTCTCAAATAACTGTTTCAGTGTTTGAGATTTTTGTGCATCAAGGAGTAGCTCTCATAACAGTAAAAAAGGGCAGTCTCCGAAAATGGCCGCCATCAGTGCCCTGTAGAAAAATCTGCAATTGCTCTGTATCCAAATACTTTTCTAAAGGGCATTTACTCTGCAAAATTTCACGATATAATTATCACACCGACAAATGGGTTAAAACGTCTCAAGCTGGCAGATTTCATTCTCTTTATTACTGAATTTAGTTGGTGGTTGATATTACTTTAAACACTCGTGGGTATCGCCTGTTCATTACAGCAAATTCCCCACAAGCACATTGTTCTCTCGGCTACATTGGTCTGGCGTCCACGCGTTCTTCAGCATTCTCAAGTAAGATGTTTGGGTTGGCAACCGCACCTTACTATGTAGCAGCTGCAAACTGCTCTGCATAACAAGAGCTACAACTGTGACATATTTTATTGGCTCTGGTGGGACACCCCTCCTTGCTCCGCGCTCTTTATTAAAAAGAAAGACCAGTTTTCATCTTGGGTATTCTACTTATTTATTATTGGCATTACAATTTTCATTTATTGAAGGCAAGAACTCAATATAAATGTACCTGAAATGTTTAAAGGAAAAATTATTACAGTTATTTGTTAAAGCAATAATGAGAACATGCTTATTATAAATTAATTTTCCATAAATAAACAGAAATAACTTAATGACAACAAATGATATGTGCATAGTTAGTGATACCATGGAGACAGTTCATTGATATTCATTGATGTGCTTCTCTTAAGACATCAGAAACACAGTACTAATATAGAGGCACTACTGCGTAAACTATATAGATGCTAGTCGTTATCTGCGTTATATGCTTCTAAACCGTTGTATCTGGGCGCCTCTGCAAAGACAGTCATTGTGTATGAGTTGAAAGTGCTGAATGATGATGAAAGTATTTTCTTTTGGGGGATTTTCTTTCTTTTTCGTCACCTTGCCTAGGTGGGAGACGGCCGACCTCTATATATATATATATATATATATATATATATATATATATATATATATATATATATATATATATATATATATATATAACACTTTTTAAGAAGAGGTATGATAGAGCTCATGGAGTGGGAAGAGTGTGGACCTAGTAGGGACCAGTGAAAAGGAGAGGCCAGGAGCTATCACTCGACCCCTGCAGCCACGATTAGGTGAATTAGGTGAATACACGTACAAAAATAGATTTAATGTGTAAGAACCTATTTCTGGATACCTTTATATAGTTACCAGTTGTAATTCCCTAATATAAATACCTGTTATTAAATACCAATTTGTCGTTACCTATTTGTCGTTACCTATTTGTAGTTACAGAGTTTTACACTCGTATGAAAATGTATATATATATATATATATATATATATATATATATATATATATATATATATATATATATATATATATTCAATTCACAGTACTTTTAGCAAGAAGCTTCTTCCCTGATATAATTCAAGCTGTTAACCAGTATTTATGAATACATATTTTTCCAAAACGTGATTCACATTATATCGTTGCTTCTGTTTAGTTATGATCTCTTGTTCTTTCTATAACTGTCATCATTTTTTTCACATCCATAAATAAACTGTCTATTATATTATCTCCACTTCTCCCGTGTCTCCTGTCTTCAAAACACACATTTCTCAATTCTGGTTAATGTATATGATGTGCCGAATAGGTAAAACTTGTCAATTAGCAAGAACTCATTTAAAAATAAGTCCTTTCTAAAATTTTCACTTATACATTTAAAGATATATTTTTTCATTTAATAATAAAGAAACACAATGAAATATATATTTTTTTCGTTAGGTTCAGAATGATTTTTTTGCGAAATTATTGCATACACAAATTTTCTCTTTCCTTATCCAGCAAGAAGAGAGTTGTTATTTAAGCCAAAACCGCAAGTTTTACCTATTCGGCACGACATATATACACAAAATAAGTCATGGAAGATTGAAAACTTCATTTCCACATCTTTCACACTTTTCTGCACTTCATCAGGAGCTATACAATGTAGCTAAAACAACACTGAGGGGAAGTTGTCTTTAGACGAATGGTAACATGTTGGTGCTACCTGGCCTCTTACGCTTCCCAAGCCGGAAGAGGCCTTCCAGAGTCTTGCTTTGACAGTTACTATGTTATTCGAATATAAACAGATTTTGATATAAATTCTTAAATTAATTATATACATTTCTCTATCTAATTATGTACTAGGAAAGAAGAAAATATAAATCTATTAATACCAGTAGATACAAATAACTTGTTACTTCTTGTTGGTAACAATATAAGTATTGACCTGTTATAACATGTATGGTTACTTCATACATGATAAGGTTGTATCATTGTCCCTTATTGTTGTGTCGTCGGTATATAATTTTTTCATATAAGTGCTTAATATTTCTAGTAATTATAACACTACCTAGTCGCAGATCTCATTTCACTGTTCATCTGCTATTTATAGACAAAGCTTTCTAGTAGTCTTTGCAGTTTATTAATCCGGTCTAACATATTTCCTGCCTCTAGTGCTTAAATTGATCTTTGTTACATCGTATCGTTCCAAAGTGGTTATCATCTGGGGAGGGGGGGAGCTTCTGCATGTCCGCATTCATGTGTGCACGTGTGCATGTGCGAGTGCATATGCATTTGCACGCGTGTTGTATGACCCATGCATACATGTATATCTGTTGATGTATTTGCACGTCAAGCCTAGGTTAGGTGAGCTGTTTACATGCGGTGGTGTCCCAAGGAGTGTATTTATATGTGCACGTATTTAGAATGCGATATCAATATACGAAGATATGAACACACACACACAAACGTACCGCCTTCCTTTGTTACTGCATACAAGTTATAGAATACACGTACTATATTTCATAGAATAATTATATATATATATATATATATATATATATATATATATATATATATATATATATATATATAATTATATATATATATATATTATGCAAAAAATCGCAGACAGGCGATCTTGAGAATGCAAGATAAGCCACGGAAGGGGGTGTAAATCTTTAGCTCAAGTACTTTCACACTTCTCAATGCGTCATCAGGAGCTGTGCAAGGGCAGCAACAGGAGAAATAGTTTAAGTTTTTTCAGACTATGGTAGCGCGGTGACACCATCCTCTGAGGTAGAGAGGCCCATTATTATTATAATCAAGGGGGAAGCACTAAACCCGTAGGATTATACAGCGCCTATGGGGGGATGGAAGGCATTCAGGCTTAATTCAGGGAACTGGAGCACAGATTCAATTCCCTAGAGCAAGAGCCCCTCTCCAGCGTCAAGGAGCCTTCCTTGAGGGGTAGAGAGGCCCAGCGGAATAATAACCAAACACCGGTTCCCCCACACCTCACCCCATATGGGGTCGGGTAGAGTAGGCTCCACAGTTTGCAGATAGCATAAGGTAAAATAACTAAGAGATAGTTAATAGCCAGCCCAAAGCTTCTAACTGCTGGGAACAGGTCATGTGATGTAAGAAGTTACATTACAATATGGATCATTTACATACAAAATGCAGCTAATGTGAACAACATTCTAACTAATGAGACAGAAGGTATAAATCCCTCATTTTGTCAACCGGTGTTGCAGAACATTCCAGAACATTCAGGAAATACTCTCAATGTCAGTTAATATGCCTGTGTGAATTTTCCTATTCAGGCTTTTCTTTCTTATAATAAGGCAATTTATGATTATTTGACACCATTACTATCATTATTATTCACTATCATCTGCTAATATCAATATTATCATAATATTACTAACAACCTAATTCAATAAACCACTAAACTGGTTGCAATCACCATGTTGCAATCAAGTATGTGTGTCTTCTACTGCTGTACCTAGACGGGTTAGGACCTCAGAAGGTCACTCACTATCCTAGGATGCTCGCACATGTGCATCCATACCCAAATGAACCAACATACCTACTTCCCTACTAGTGATGTTATATTGCTCAGGTTGTAGTCTGTATTGCAGCACACCACCTAGGGCATCTGTAGCATTATGACACCTGTATGCAGTAGTAGCTGAGTTGGTTATAATGACGGTCACGGCAGACCTAGCGTATTAAATTAAATATCGACGTTCGTGACGGACTTAACAAGATGTTATATATTATATCGACGTTCACGACGGGCGGACCATGATGTTCGGTTTACAGACTCTGGTCAAACATAACCGGAACATCACAAAACCCCCTGGCGTAAGGGGCAATCCTGCGCTTTTGTATAACATTGTTGTTTAAGGTTGTGCACAATAGACGCCACTAAATAACTATCGAGAGTGTACAGCCTATAATTTGAGTTATTTGCGGCATTCCGATTTTTGCTCACCATGAGTTGAGCCAAAACATCATGGGTTCGAGTCCTTGGCTTGTCACAGTGTTGTTATTGATCAATACCACACGTTCGTGGTTACAATAATATAAAATACTGTTTGTTGGGCTAGTACAACAAACAGGGAGTAGAATGAATTAAGCTCAGAGGCGTCCACATCACCGTATGTCCTCGGACCAAGGGTAACATACCTAGCTTGGCTGGGTGCTTGGTTCTTGTAGGATTTGGTTATCCTGTGAGTTAGAGAATCATGTGATTTTCGTTCACCATGAGGCGTGCCAAAACATCATGGGTTCGAGTCCTTGGCTAGTCGCAATGGTGTTACTGATTATTATTATTATATATATATATATATATATATATATATATATATATATATATATATATATATATATATATATATATATAATAATAATAATAATTTTCTCCTAAAGTTAGAGTCACTATCTCATATTTCCCTCATACCTGGAGTATACCTGGAGAGAGTTCCGGGGATCAACGCCCTCGGGGCCCGGTCTGTGACCAGGCGTCATGCTGGACCAAGGCCTGATCAACCAGGCTGTTACTGCTAGCCGCACGCAATCCAACGTACGAGCCACAGCCCGGCTGGTCAGGTACTGACTCTAGGTGCCTGTCCAGTGCCTGCTTGAAGACAGCCACGAACTTTTTAGAAACTTAACACCTGTCAACACTTTATAGACTCGCTAAGTTAGGTTAGGTCAGGTCAGGTTGGGTTAGGGTTAACGCTTCATTAAGTTAGGCTTAGTTACATTGGGATGTGATAAATTATAAGGTGGTATCAAAAATTTCCTGGACTCGAATTTTCGCATGTTTCCTGCGTAAAATATGGCAATGGCGTAGATCACGCTCAGCGTAGTGTACTCCATCATTCCGTTAAGGTGTGACGGGCTTTTTTTTTCTTCTTCTTCTTTTTGTCATGTTATCAGTGTGCTGTTTGATTTTTTTTGTGTAACAGTATGGAATATTTGAGGGAACAGCGTGAGAGTGAAATGTTGTTCCAGGTTTGGCAAAACTGGCGACAAAGCAATGGATCGGACACTGTTTCAAATGGTTTTCTGGATTCAAAGCAGGACAAACATCAGTTGTGAACCGTCTATCAACGTCAAAAAACAGATGCCAACACTGAAAAAGTGAGGATCGCTATTTCGGACATTGTAAGTGCTGTGGGAATTTATAGGTCGTGTCAAAGCATTTTGACTGACATTTGAACATGAAGCGATTGACTGTGAAATTTATGCCCCTCTTGCTGACTCAAGACCAGCGTTTTCTGTCCAAAAGCTACATAATGGTCATGTCCCACCCTCCCTACTCCCCAGATCTATCTCCGACTTCTTTCTCTTCCCCCAAAATAAAAACGGCACTCAAAGAGCTGTTTTAACGACGAAGAGGAGATTAAAAAAAAATCACAAGCCGTGCTCAACGCCGTTAAGAAGAGTTCCAGAAATGTTTCGAGAAGTGGTAAAGGCTCTGAGACCAGTCAGTGTATAGCCTCCCATGGAGAGTACTTCGAGGGAGACGACTTTATCTACGTGATTAGGTAAGCCCATATATATTTTCTTAGCAGCAGTCTGGGAACTTTTTGATAGCAATTCGTATATAAACCTGCAAAAGCCTTTATTTTTATCACAAATAAAGGCATTTTAAAAGTGGTCATTTTATGTTTTGCCAACGACGAGGCTGAAGTAAACCTGGAAACCTTCAGATTTGAATATTTATCACTCGTGGTGGAATAATGGCTTTTTCAATATATTTTAGGAACCATATATATAGTGGATGTAATGAAGAAAATTGTAAATTCTTGTCAATTAAAAAAAAAAGCAGCAAGGAAACGTGCAACGTACTGGGAGGTGATTTATCTTCAGCCATTGTTTTTACATCACGCTTGAGACTATTTTAGTCACCTGGTTGACACATTTCGCTACAGTGTGGCTAGTTTTTCCAAACTTTTAACGCTTGACATTCAAACGTCACCAAAATGTTTATTAATACACATTCCAGCATTATCCGGGTCGTCAAATTAATGATCCTAATGTATAAATTTACATTCATTTGCTGCGATTCCGTTGTTGCATTTTATATTGGTGGGAGGTGGTGAAAGAGAGAGAGTTGAAGTAAGATGAAAAATATGGGATAGTCAGAGTGCCAGGCAGAGATAGAAAGACACAAAAATTGAGATTCATTGGTAGCGACTATCAGAAAGCCAAACAATGAACAGTAAACACCCACTCCCCATCCAAAAAAAAAAAAATCGCCATTCTAAACAAGAGAAAAGATTAAGTTCCGATCTCTCTCTCTCTCTCTCTCTCTCTCTCTCGTTAACACAAGGAACGACTGTGTAACAGCAAGACATGGGCGACGGCCTCAAGCTGAGTGACAGGCATGATTGATACGTTGACGGGGGCGTGGTTGATGTGTGTGTGTGTGTGTGTGTGTGTGTGTGTGTGTATGTAGGTTGTGTGTGTGTGTGTGTGTGTGTGTGTGTGTGTGTGTGTGTGTGTGTGTGTGTGTGTGTGTGTGATACACTTATTCTGAGTAATGAACACTGTCGTGGCACGGGACAAGTGTTTGTTTTCTCTTATCTCGTGTTTGCCAAGTTCGTGTTTATAATAATAATAATAATGGAATATAGCACAGACAAGTAGATAAGTAAGACTCCTGTACAACACTGATCTACTGACAACAATCTCATGCTCAAAAAAAGGTAAATTTCAGTTACTAGGTCACTGAAGAATTGAGGAAATTAAAAAAATCGGAGAAAAACTAAAACCACAAAATAGAATGTAAAACAAGTGTGAGAGACCTGTCAGATCTCACTTTCATGGAGCACAATATTGTTGTCGTAGCTACAAGAATAATGAGAAGTTGAATAACAAGAACCTTAATAACAAGAGATGCCAAACAAATGGTTAGGTTAGGTTAGGTAAGGTTCGTCAGGAAACAGGACAAATGTTTCCTGACGCGGGTCTTAGATGATGACCCGCCTTTGGAGCTTTTGGTCATCTGACCGAGGCCTTCCGCTGGCTTACCGGTCCACCCCTTTAAAAATTATTGTCATTTATAACCATTGTTATATTTAAACAAATGGTGATACTCTTCAGATCACTTGTTCTCTCTACTCAGGAATATTCCTGTACGACGGACCTTTCAAGGAAAGCAAAAAATATAGAGAAAGCCTTCATAGCTAGTATAACTCAAACACCTAAATTTCTGGGAGTCCTTAAAGCTTCTAAACCTGAACCCCTTAGAACAGGCAAGGAAGATGCATCATAATCTATACCTGGAAGATACTGGTAGGATTGGCCACAAACCTTTACCCCGAAATTTCTGCTTATGAACGCAGGCTTGAAGGTCGGTGCAGGATACCTCCAATGAAAAGCAGGAGGTATTAGCATAAAAACCTCTAGCTGTCTACCAGAAGATTCTCGGCAGATTCCCAAAACATTTCTTGATCAGCCGGGTTGTGGTGCATACATTGGACTGCGGGCACAAACAGCTTGATCGATCAGGCCAGTATCCAAGAGGCTTGGTGTGGGACCTGGCAGTAGGAGCGATGACCTCCAGAAGCAGCTCCAGGTAGACCCCAGGTAGACGCCAGGTAGTCTCCAGGTAGGTATCATTATTATTGAATCATTTAGGCAAGGTGATCCCGAAAAGGAAGAAACGAAAGTTTTTCTTCTTTTCACATTTAGTAATTAGTACAGAGGATGATGTTAGTAGCTACTTGCTCCTGGCATATTAATCGTCTCTTACGACACACACACATGCCTTGCGGGGGAAGGCTTTTTCTCCACTTCTCCGAGGAGACGAAAAGCAATAAAACAAGAACTATTAAGAAAATAAAAGAAAACTCAGATGGATGTGTATACATATACGTGTTCATGCATGTGTAGTTTTACCCAAATGTAAGAAGCAGTAGCAAGATATATCTGTTATACCTGTGGCGAATAGGTAAAACTTGCTATTTTGGCTTAAATAACAAAGCTCGTCTTGCCGAATAAGGCAAGCGAAAATTTGTGTATGCAATAATTTCGCAAAAAATCATTCTGAATCTAACGCAAAAAGTAAGTTCATTGTGTTTGTCTCTTATTAAATTATTGTAAACTTATCGAAAATATATATTGCTGGATTAGGCTACATTAAATTGCGCTTGTTATAATAAGGTTAGGTAAGTTTTCTAATTTTTTTTTGTACAAAATTGTTAATTTTTTCCATTACATAAAAGAAAAAAAATATATCTTTAAACATATAAGGGAAAATTTTTTGAAAGCACTTATTTTAAATGAGTTCTTGCTAATTGACCAATTTTACCTGTTCGCAACACACACACACACACTCGAGTTTGTATGCGTGTGGTATGTGCCAAGTACAATACAATTTCGCGTTGATCACACCTCCCCATTCGTGTAAACCTACTAGACTACCCAAAGTGACAGTCTAGCTGGGATAGTTTGCATTAGGGGCCTCAACTACTATGATTCTCTCTCCATTTCTAACTTCAACCGATTGTGTGAGAGCTTGCCGCCGGCTGAACTGATGTTATCCTTCCACTTCTGGCTGGGGCAGATGTGCTCACTAAGGCTCATTGAGTACACTTACAATACTGGTCAATCTTAAGGTGCAAAACGACTATTGAGAGTGACTCTGTGCTCGTTGGCTCATTATTATTCGTCTAGTTTATTGTAAATTGTGTATATTGTACATAAATTGAAGGGAATATAGGGATACTATACCTACACCTTTAGTGTTTGCCTTTGCCTTTATTTACTTATATTATTCTTCGTCTGGAGAGTTGATTTATAGACAGGTGCAATAGGACTTCACGTGTGTGTGTGTGTGTGTGTGTGTGTGTGTGTGTGTAATTGTATCAAGAAATAGGTAACTCGTAACAGGAGGAGAGTGGCCCATTAAAGCTATAATACTTTCCTTTGTAGCTTAGCTCAGTCAGAGCCACTATAAGCAACAATACCAAGGATCACCTTGATCAAGAGAGCTTCTGTGGCTGTGGTGAGTCACAGACCCATAAATCCATCAAAGATGATGCATGCAATAAATCATCTTTCTGTCTCCCTCCCCTGGAACTCCCTCCCTCTTCTTTCATTCTCTCTCTCTCTCTCTCTCTCTCTCTCTCTCTCTCTCTCTATCTCTCTCTCTCTCTCTCTCTCTCTCTCTCTCTCGACCTTTCCCTATTCTTTCTGCTCCTCCATCTCTTTACTCCCTCTCCATTCCCTCTCTACCCCTCCTATCCTCCTCCTCCCTGTCTCCATCTTCCCCCTCCTCATACATCAAGACTCTTCTTGCCTCTGTCTCGAGCACACATTTTTCTCACATCCCCAGGCTTCTTTTCCTCATCTCCCCAGGCTCCTGCCATCACATCCCCAGGCTTCTTCCCTCATCTCTCCAGGCTTCTTCCCTCATCTCTCCAGGCTCCTTCTACCACATCCCCAGGGCTAATTTCCTCACATATCCTCTCATAACATAGCCTTCTCTTACATATCCACCATTCACATAGCCTTCTCTTACATATCCACCATTCACATAGCCTTCTCTTACATATCCACCATTCACATATCCTCCCCTCACATAGCCTCCCCTCTCATTCCCTTCCCTCACATACCGTACCCCAGGCTGACGATAATACAAGACTTCCGCAAAACTGTGATGGATGAGATGATCACTCATCCTGCAGACACTTAACCCAACACTCCTCCACCACCACCACTACCACAACAACCATCATCACAACAACAGCCATCACAACCACCATCACAACAACCACCACCACCATCACGACAACCACCACCACCAACACACCACCAATAAAACTACCACCACCACCACCACCATCACAACCACCACCACCACCATCACAACCACAACAACAACCACCACCACCACCAACACAACAACCACCACCACCATCACAACAACCACCACCACCATCACAACAACCACCACCACCATCACAACAACCACCACCACCACCATTACAACCACCACCACCACCACCATCACAACCACCACCACCAACACAACAACACAACCACCACCACCACCACAACCACCACCACCACCAACACATCACCAACACCACCACCAACACAACAACCACCACCACCGACACAACAACCACCACCAACACAACAACCATCACAACAACCACCACCATCACAACCACCATCACAACCACCATCACAACCACCACCACCATCACAATCACCACTACCAACACCACAACCACCACCATCACAATCACCATCACAACAACCACCACCATCACAACCCTCACCACCACCCCCACCACCACCACCATCACAACCATCATCATCACAACAACCATCACCATCACAACACCACCACCACCATCACAACACCCACTACCATCACCATCACAACCACCATCGCAACAGTCACCACCATCACAACCACCATCATCACAACCACACAATAAGTGTCAGGGGCCCGAGACTGTTCAACTGCCTCCCAGCACACATAAGGGGAATTACCAACAGACCCCTGGCAGTCTTCAAGCTGGCACTGGACAAGCACCTAAAGTCGGTTCCTGACCAGCCGGGCTGTGGCTTGTACGTTGGTTTGCGTGCAACCAGCAGCAACAGCCTGGTTGATCAGGCTCTGATCCACCAGGAGGCCTGGTCACAGACCGGGCCGCGGGGGCGTTGACCCCCGGAACTCTCTCCAGGTAAACTCCAGGTAAACCACCAAAACAAGAACAATCACAAACACCATTCACCACCATCGCAACAACCACCAACACCATCACAACAACAACCACCAAAACCACCACCATCACAACAACCACCACCATCACAACAACAACAACCACCACCATCACAACAACTACCACCATCACAACAACCACCACCACCATCACAACAATCACCGCCATCACCACCACCAACACAATTACCACCACTACCGCTATCATCACTACCACTACCACATTCCCAGCTCCTCCTACAACCTGCTTTATCACCACATCCGACATCTCTTGCCACCTTGGTACATTTTTTTTTCGGTTACTTTCAAATGGTATTCGTCTATAATGACTTAATGGCATGATTACCACTATTATGGCACCGAGCAAATTAGCAAATAAATTGGTTCACAGACAACATTGTTCTTTGTTTTAGTGATAACAGATATGTATGAGTATATATATATATATATATATATATATATATATATATATATATATATATATATATATATATATATAAATAGTGTGTGTGTGTATGTTTGGAAGGAGTGCGTGCGTACTCACCTATATGTGGTTGCAGAGGTCGACTCAAAACTCCTGGTGTGTGTGTGTGTGTGTGTAAAAGTTACCATTTGTCAAAGGCACGCACACATGCATCAACACACCAGCGAGTGTTCGACACAATACATGCAACTGTGGAGATGAAGAAACTACTGTGTGAGCTGTATACCTCGAAGAAGGTGGGACTCGATATCTCTCCGTGGGTCCTGAGAGTGGAAGCTGAGGTACTGTGTTTGCCTCTTGCAACAGTCGTCAAATTTATCGAACTAGGTCAACTTCCAGATGTGTGGAAGACAGAAAATGTGTTCCCAATTTTTAAGAAAGGAGACTGACAGGCAGCATTAAGCTACGGACCAGTGTCACTGACATATATAGTATGTAAAGTCATTGAGAAGATTTTCAGGAGACGAGTAGTGGAGTACCTAGAATGGTGTGAGTTCATACACGACAAACAGCACGGCCTAAGGGATGGAAAATCCTGTGTCACAACACTACAGGAGTTTTATAAGAGAGAGAGAGAGAGATGGGGGGGGGGAGAGAGAGAGAGGGGGGGGGAGAGAGAGAGAGGGGGGGAGAGAGAGAGAGAGAGAGAGAGAGGAGGGGAGGGATAGGTAGATTTCATTTCTTGGACTGTAAGAAGGTTTTTGACACAGTACCACACATGAAACTGGTACAGCGGCTTGAGGAGCAGGCACTTACAACAGGAAAAGCATTACAAACAATCAAAGCATACCTGACAATAAGGAAACGACGAGTGATGGTCCTTGACGAGGTGTCGGAATGGGTGCATGTTACGAGTGTGGTTCCACAAGGATCAGTTCTAGAGGCGATATTGTTTCTTGTATATGTGAATGGCATAACACAAATGATTGAATCAGAGGTATCCCTGTTCACTGTCGACGCGAAACTAATGAGAAGAATACAAGCGGAGGAGGACCAGGGAAGGCAGTAAATGGATCTGGACAAGTTGCAAGCCTGGTCTGACAAATAATTCTTGGAATTTAGCCGCACCAAGTGGAAAGTTATGATACCTGGGGAAGGAGAAAGTAAACGGAAGACGGACTATAGATTCAATGGGGTAGAGGCAAAGGCTATAAACTTCCTTCAAGGACGACATGGGAGGTGAGTATCATACCGAGCGTAACCCCTACCTGGAGGGAATTCCGGAGATCAACGCTCCCACGGCCCGGTCCACGACCAGGCCTCCCGGTGGATCAGGGCCTGATCAACGAGGCTGCTACTGCTGGCCGCACGCAATCCAACGTACGAACCACAGCCTGGATAATCCGGCACCGTCTTTAGGTATCTGTCCAGTTCCCTCTTGAAGACAACCTCGGGTCTACCGGTAATGCCCCTTATTGCTGGTGGGAGGCTGTTGAACAGTTTTGGGCCCCGGACACTTACTGCGTTTCCTTTTAGTGTATCAGTGACGTCCCTACTTTTCACTGGGGGTATGTTGCATCGCCTGCCAAGTCTTTTGCTTTCGTATAGAGTGATTGCTGTGTGCATATTAGGGACCAGTCCCTCCAGAATCTTCCAGGTGTAGATTATGATATCTCTCTTTCGCCTGCGCTCTAGTGCGTACAAGTCAAGTGCTTCTAGGCGCTCCCAGTAATTAAGGTGTTTGATGGAACTTGTACGTGCAGTAAAGGTTCTCTGTACATTCTCTAGCTCTACAATTTCACCTGCCTTGAATGGAGATGTTAATGTACAGCAGTATTCCTGCCTAGAGAGAATAAGTGATTTAAAAAGGACTATCATTGGCTTAGCATCTCTTGTCTTGAATGTTCTCATTATCCATCCTGTCAGTTTCCTCGCAGATGTGATAGTGGCATTGTTGTGATCCTTGAAGGTGAAGTCTTCGGACATTACCACACCCAGGCCCTTCACGTTACTTTTCCGCTCTATTGTGTGATTGGAGTTTTTAGTATACTCAGTCCTAGTTTTTATTTTCTCCAGTTTTCCATAACGGAGTAGTTGGAATTTGTCTTCATTGAACATCATATTGTTCTTTGTTGCCCATTGGAAAACTTGGTTTATATCTTCTTGGAGATTTGCCGTGTCCTCAGTGGATGACACTCTCATGGAGATCCTAGTGTAGTCTACGAAGGATGATACAGTGCTGTGGTTTACATCTCTGTCTGTCTGATATGAGAATAAGGAACAGGATAGGTGCGAGTACTGTGCCTTGTGGGACAGAGCTCTTCACTATGGCAGCATCTGATTTAACTCTGTTTACCACTACTCTTTGTGTGTGATTAGTTAGAAAGTTGAAGATCCATCTGCCTACTTTGCCGGTTGTCCCTTTAGCACGCATTTTGTGTGCTATTACACCATGAAGATTGAGACACTTATGCAGAATATGGGAATCTTTATTCAGGAAACGTTTCGCCACACAGTGGCTTCATCAGTCCAATACAAAGAGGAAGGCGTAAGGAGAGGAGGAGAATGAGGTAATCAGTCCCTCAACCTGTAGTCGATGTGTTCAGTCCATCAATCTTGTAGAAAGTACAGCATAGGGCCGTAGACGTGGCTTATATACTGTAGTGAGGTGACGTGAAGCAGATGGAGGCGGGGTCATAGTGGTACCATCCACTAGTCGAAGTAGGTCTTCGTCCAAAGGTTGAACAAGTGTTGAAGAATTCTTTGTAACAAGATCACATGATACTGCAGTGTCGGACAGTTGTGACGAATGGTTTGAAAAACCGACAAGTTGAAGATTGAGACACTTATGCAGCATTTATTCAACCTTTGGACGAAGACCTACTTCGACTAGTGGATGGTACCACTATGACCCCGCCTCCATCTGCTTCACGTCACCTCACTACAGTATATAAGCCACGTCTACGGCCCTATGCTGTACTTTCTACAAGATTGATGGACTGAACACATCGACTCCAGGTTGAGGGACTGATTACCTCATTCTCCTCCTCTCCTTACGCCTTCCTCTTTGTATTGGACTGATGAAGCCACTGTGTGGCGAAACGTTTCCTGAATAAAGATTCCCATATGCTGCATAAGTGTCTCAATCTTCAACTTGTCGGTTTTTCAAACCATTCGTCACAACTGTCCGACACTGCAGTATCATGTGATCTTGTTACAAAGAATTCTTCAACACTTGTTCAACCTTTGGACGAAGACCTACTTCGACTAGTGGATGGTACCACTATGACCCCGCCTCCATCTGCTTCACGTCACCTCACTACAGTATATAAGCCACGTCTACGGCCCTATGCTGTTCATTCTACAAGATTGATGGACTGAACACATCGACTCCAGGTTGAGGGACTGATTACCTCATTCTCCTCCTCTCCTTACGCCTTCCTCTTTGTATTGGACTGATGAAGCCACTGTGTGGCGAAACGTTTCCTGAATAAAGATTCCCATATGCTGCATAAGTGTCTCAATCTTCAACTTGTCGGTTTTTCAAACCATTCATCACAGCTATTACACCATAGTCGCACTTGTCAAAGGCTTTTGCAAAATCTGTGTATATTACATCTGCATTCTGTTTGTTTACCAGTGCATCCAGGACCATATCATAGTGGTCAAGCAGTTGTAAAAGGCAGGAGCGACCTGCTCTGAAACCATGTTGCCCTGGGTTGTGCAAATTTTGGGAGTCCAGGTGGTTTGCTATCCTGCTTCTTAGAACTTTTTGAAAGATTTTTATGATGCGGGACGTTAAAGCTATTGGTCTTTAGTTCTTAGCTACTGCTTTACTGCCACCTTTATGGAGTGGGGCTATATCTGTTGGTTTTAGTGACTGTGGAATCTCGCCTGTGTCTAAGCTCCTTCTCCATAGCATACTTAGGGCCCGTGAGAGGAGTTTCTTGCAGTTCTTAATGAATACAGAGTTCCACGAGTCTGGGCCTGGGGCTGAGTGCATGGGCACATTGTCGATGACTTTCTCAAAGTCTGGTGGAGTTAGGGTTATGTCATGAATCTGGCCCACATTGGCAGGGTTTTGCGGCTCATTCATGAAAAAATTGTTTGGATTGTCTATCTTTAGACTGGTCAGTGGCTCGCTGAACACTGAGTCATACTGCAATTTCAGTATCTCACTCATTTGTTTGTTGTCGTCTGTGTAGGATCCGTCTTGTCTGAGCAGGGGCCCTATACTAAAAGTGGTTTTTGACTTGTTTTTGGCATATGAAAAGAAATGTTTCGAAATTCTTCCAATTTCACTAATCGCTTTTAGCTCCTCTTGTCTCTCCTAGATCCTGTATGAGTCCTTTAACTTCAGCTCAATATTTTCGACTTCCCTGGTTAGCACTTCCTTCCGAGGGGCATATAACCCAAATAATACTGCTGCAGCTTATGGGCGCCTGGCAAATCTTAGAATAGCTTTTCGACATCTAATTAAGGAGTCATTCACGACACTGTACTCCGTATACGTCAGGCCCATATTGGAGTATACACTACCAGTATGGAACCCCACACCTGGTCAAGAATATCAAGAAACTGGAGTAGGTGCAGAGGCTTTCAACAAGATTAGTCTCGGAGCTATGGGGTAAGTACTACGAAGAGAGGTTAAGGGAATTCAACCTGATGATTCTGGAAGACAGGAGGACTAGGGGGTTGTGATAATGACGTACCAAATACAGAGATGAATTGACAGGCTGAACAGAGACAGAAATTCTCAGAGTTTAGAAATAGGAACAAGAATACACAGCTTGAAGTTGAAAACTCAGATGAGCCAAAGGTATGTTAAGAAGCATTTCTTCAGTTTTATAGTTATCAGGAAGTGGAAGCATCTGGAGAGTGATGTGGTTGAGGCGGGATCCACACATAGCTTAAAGAGAGTGGACGTAGTAGCGACTAGCGAAGAGGCGGGGCCAGGAGCTGTGATTCGACCCCTGCAACAACATATAGGTGTTTCGGAAAAAGCGTAAAAATTAGTTTACTTCTGTTCTTCGCAATACACCAACCAATACTCCACGTCCATCAAATTACAGCTTTTAGGGGGAAGCACTAAACCCGTTGGGGCATAGAGTGCCCGGAAAATGGAAGCAGTCAGAAGAGATTGACCCCCAATTCCTTAGATCTATAGCCCTCAGTGAGCAACTACGCCAACCTCTAGGTAGCCAATCCAGCCGACCACCTCCGTGTTAGGTGACCCCACGGGAAGGGAGACACCAGCACCAGCGCTAATGCTTGGCCCATTCTCTGTGTGATGGATGACCTGGAGGGTCAGGTCAGGTCTGTGAGCGTGGCCTCATGACCCCGCTGATGGATGGTGAGACGACTCTTAAGGTCAGGTCAAGAACACGACAGGCCATCAGAGTGCCACTCGAGATTTCGACCCTAGCTAAGTGGAACTTGCTTGTCACTAGCACTGGCACTCATGGTGTCCGATTAACAGACGCAAAATTGAACATTATAATAATAATAATAATAATAATAATAATAATTAGTAATAAGAAGAACAGCAATAAGAATAATAATCCTTTGGAATCATAAATTCTATGTATTAAACGAATGATTACCAACTAATGAGGGTAGTGGACACGAATACATAAACTTACATTATCTTTATTAAAGATATTTCGGTCTTAGGATCGTGATCACTTGAAATATATGAATGGAACAATGCACTGAGAGCCACATCCACTGGTCTAAGGATCTGTTCCAGCGTTGTCTCGCAATGATCACCAACACCACACAATTAAGTGTAATTTTGAACCTGGGCTGCACTGTAGCCCTCACTCAAGGAGAAGAAACTGGCCTTGGTAATCCTCCTAACTACCCACTATGTAAATCTTAACGATTTTTAATTTTCCAGATGGACTGATTCACTGGAACATCTATCAAAATTTAGGAAAGAAGAGATAACTACGACTTAATTTAGATAATTGTTGGCCTTCACCTCTCCTTCTCATTTTTCATATTTTTTCCCCTTGTATTTGAAATTCTACTCCATATTCCCTTTCCCCACTACTTCCACCTCTATCCACTGTTCTTCACAGTTGGCAATGGTCACCAGACGGTTCAGATAACGAAAGAAGTGTCAGCTTAAGCGGTCAGTGGTATCAGGTAGCATTCACTTGGGATAATTGTGAAGGTCATGGTAATCTGCACAGCGCTGATACAAGGACTAGATGGAATGGGTCACAAGTGTCATGCAATAAGATAAATGAGGATACTAGACAGGAGAAGATAACAGGGAATAAAGAGAAGGAAGAAACAGAAAAAGAAGTGGCAGGAAAGCATCAGTTAAGCTTAATATATTAATGATAAATTCTTCGCTGCTTTATGGATTATAAGACAAGATATAAGAAACAACCCTAATTACTGTAGAGTGTCAGAAGCAGTAATACAACGACAATAGTAACAATACCAATGATGGTTAGTGGTGTAAATGGGAATGGTGAGGGTTGTGGTGCTACTGATGATGTTGGTTAGATTTTAGATTTTGCCGCCGATTATTTACAAATTTTTCTTTTTATCTGCTACAAGCAAATTAAAAATATTATCCTTTTATTTTTATCAATAAGATGACATGAAGTATTATTAGCATACTGTGTGTCTAGGATCTTCAACAGATGGACAATCAAGTATATAATGTTAAAGAAATTGACAGTTACGCTGCCATATTGAAGCAATTATAATCTAGCCTAAGTTAGGCTACTATGTGATCCCGTAGTATATTTACATTGCTAGTTGCTTCGTAAATGTGTTTACCAACGTTCATGTCGCCCCAGTTAGATAAAGATCTACTCAGGTTTCTAACTGCAGTCTTATGACATTCAGATTCATTATTTATTCTCTACTTATATTACAATACGTGACGAAGGTTATATTCAACTTATCTCGAAGCCTTTTTTTTTTTTGGTAATTTATCACTCATAATATAGGAATAACTCATCGATGGAATCCATAAGAATTGGTCATTAACTCCTATCTCTCTGATATATAAGTATCTACTTCTGACTTTTCTAAAGAGCATGTTGTGAGACTCATTATGCGAGTCACTGCATTCAGGAGTCAATGCATTCAAGGAGCTAAATTGTTTGCGAAAGGATGACAAACAATTCAGTTTTTAACGTAGAAGTCCATTTGTTAATTCTTATGCTTAGCATGCCTGCTATTATTCTTTAGGAAAGCTGTAAAAGAAGGAGAGGCAGCCCCGCCAGTGGACTCTCATTGAGATTCATCACTGTGTATAGTTACGTATATTTGCTTGCAGACTGACGGGAAATTTCAATTATTTATACAAATGATTTAAGAAAGTGATTATTTGTAGCAAGTTTCTTTGGGGAAGAAGGTACTGTAAGAAACGTGATATCAAACACGTACAGCGTCGAAGTAGGTGTGGAATGCTCGATTCAAAAGGTTGCAGTTCATGCATGTTACACACTTTAATGTAATGGTATATTTTGGGAATCTATATAAATTTCTGTTTACTTCCTAGATATTTCACGGCATATTGTTGACAGTGTATGTTTCCTTTGTCAACGTTTTAAGACTAAGTACAGTATTATCCTGTCACTAAAACTGGGAACACTTATTCCCTGCGTCAAGAGCCGAAGAGGATTTTGTTTAGCACTGAAGAGGCTGCAAAATCGGCTAAGAATATAAAGGAGGCTATGTTGTCCTCACTATCTATGGTGTTTATGGTGGTAGCTTTTAAGTTGGATTTTTTTTATGGTGGTGATTATGGTGGTGGTTGATGGGAGGGAGGAGACGGCAGCAAGTTGAAGCTGCCATGATGGATGATGGTATACATCAGAGGCTGTCACCACCCTCCCTCCCTCCCGACCACTGCCAAGCTAACGACCTTAACTTATTCTACCCTCCCTTCACACACATACATACACACACACACACACACACACACACACACACACACACACACACACACACACACACACACACACACACACACACACACACACACACGCGAACACACGCACACACGCACACACGCACACGTGTTACCTCGCACACACTGGGGAGAGAGGACCTAGAAGCGGTCGGTGAAGGGGCGGGGCCAGGAGCTGAGTCTCGACCCCTGCAACAACAATTAGGTGAGTACAATTAGGTGAGCACACTACATCCCACACTCACACACGCACACACTTTCCCCTCCCACACTTCCACTCTGGGCTACCTACCTACCTGGAGTCTACCTGGAGGGCATTCCGGGGATCAACGCCCCCATGGCCCGGTACATGACCAAGCCTCCCGGTGGATCAGGGCCTGATCAAAGAGGCTGTTACTGCTGGCCGCATGTAGTCCAACGTACGAACCACAGCCCGGCTGATCCGGGCTGTGGTTCGTACGTGACTTTAGGTATCTAGCTCCCTCTTGAAGATAACAAGAGGTCTATTGGTAATTCCCATTATACCTGGTGAGAGGCTGTTGAACAGTCTTGGGCCCCGGACACTTATTGTGTTTTCTCTTAGTGTACCAGTGGCGCCCCTACTTTTCACTGAGGGTATGTTACATCGCCTACCAAGTCTTTTGCTTTCGTAGGGAGTGATTTCTGAGTGCAGGTTAGGGACCAGTCCCTCCAGAATCTTCCAGGTGTAGAGCATGATATATCTCTACCTTTCTCAGCTCAGGCATTAGCTTTCTTTCTTTCATGTGAAACTCTCTTGGTATCTTGAAGTGAATTCTTCGTAGATATCCTTATGATTTTCGGCGCATACTCTCGCGATAGACTTTGACTTCGCTACCGGATCATTACTCAAGTTTACCTTCTGGCCTGACTGTGGACTAGAGAAAAAAAGAAGATATGTTAGAATTACTTTGGCCTCCCCACTCCAACATCGCGTTCACTACCACATGCTAATTCATCCCAAGAAACACTCTTGGTGTACATGAACTAATGAGAATAATTACCTCTTGTCTCACACTGCTTTCGGGAGATTTTTAGAATTCCATGACAAAAGCGACTGGAGTATATGAATTTGTACAAGTATTAAAACTAGTATTAATATCTCACAAGAAACATATAAAAAAAGGACTTGATCCCGCACTCCTCACATTCCAGTTACGTTGAGGAATTAGAAAAACGTTTTCGCTGGTTGGTTATATTCTTTAAAGGTTTGTCAGATTTTAAGAAGAAACCTAAATTCGAGGCTTCTTTACATTTGATATTTGGCCTCTGAAATATTTACAGTTTTATGTCTTATCTTCAAAATGAATATTTTCTAAGCGATGGGGGGATGAAAAACATTAGCATACGACCTTTCACACACTCGTGTTTCGTCAGGAGCTATGCAGTGTTGAAAGACTGGAGCAGATAGGTTGAGGGTGAAGTTGTCATAGAGTGTGCTGACACTGTCCCATCCCGTGGGTCAATGCCAGCACACGCCACCTTACCTCTGAGATAACTTTCCCTTCAACCTATCTCTTGCAAGTCTTGCAACATTGCATAGTTCCTGACGAAGCACGAGTGTGAAAGCCGTGGAAATAATGTTTTCCATCCTCTGTAACTTGTTTTGCGCTCGCGCACACACACACACACACACACACACACACATAAAAGACTGATTTATTTTTTACAAACTAATTTCTTCCAACAATTTATGATTTTATCCAGTGGAGAGTAAGATTTTTCTGCAGTACATAATTTTCTTTTGATTGATGGCTGCTTATACTACGAAATTCAGCAAGAGCCACCGCAGATAAGATCAAATTTTGTCCTTAACAGAGACTGAAAACCCTCAGTACTCGAACAGCCGAGTCACTCATACATATACAACAGTCACTTGTCTTCCTAAACTGAAGGAATCTGTTATCAACAGAGTGACGGGACAGGCGAAAAGTATGATAGTGAAGGAAGATGAATTTAGCAAGAAGCATTATTATTATTATTATTATTATTATTATTATTATTATTATTATTATTAGAATTGTCGTTGTTGTTGCTATGGTTGTTGCCAGTGTTGTTTTTGTTATTATTGGTGTTGTTTTTGTTAACATATTTATAAAGCTCCAAATCCAGTAAAGTTATATAGTGCTAAACGGTAGGTAAGAGGCATATGCGATAAAGGACAAGAAATAAGTCGAAGTTGGAACAATTGCAAAAGGGTGCGCTTGTGTTAGATGAAATGTGAATTGTTCCAGTAATTGTGTTGTGAGTTAGATGTTAATTGTTCCGGGTATTGTGTTGTGGATTACATGTGAATTGTTCCAGCCGTTGTGTTGTGGGTTAGATATGAATTGGTCCAGCCATTGTGTTGTAGGTTAAATGCACATAAACTGTTCGACCATTGCATTTCGATTTACATTCTTCATGAAATATTGTACACTATTAGAATGTAAACGAAAGAAGAGATCTTAAATTATGACGAATCTATATTAATAATAACAATTTATTCTTATTTTTTTGAAAATGCTAAACCAGAGTCATACAAAGCCTGGAGAATGGGAGGCAATCAGTCTTGATCCGAAGAAAAAAGGGTACCTACCTACCTGAATCAAGAGCCCTTAACTAGCATCAAGGCACACTTTAGTTCCAGACAGAATACAATACACAAAGATGAAGAATTAAAATATCATCTTACATTTAATAGTAGGTTTTAGCAACTTGTTCTTCTTTGTCTTCTTCGTCTTCTTGAACTGCTCGATGGGAGAACACGCTGAGGCTGGCGTTTGATGGCGGCTCTTGTGCCAACCATCAATCATTCGTTTGAGAGAAGGATGGAGATCGAGTTGAAGGGGAGGTGTCGGGGAGAGTTGACAGGTCCTGGTGATGGAAGATGATGATGATGGTGATAGCAAGATGATGACGATCGCTGGTGGTGGCTGTGGTGATCTTGGTGCTACTGAGGATGGTGGACATTGTAGTAGTGGTGATGCTGGGAATAGTGGTGGTGACGTTTGTATCGGTGGTACTGCTGATAGTGACGAGGGTCGTGGTAGTGGTGGTTGTAATAAAGAGGATATTAGAGCTGTTAATAAACTGCAAAGAATTCCAGTCTAAATAGGACAAGTTTGTGCTCTTTAGACGGGAATTTTGTATCATCATTTTATTGACATTAATTCTGTGGAAAGTTCTTCATAATTTTGATCGGAAAAAATTGTGCCCGAGATGTGAAGATCTTCCGACGTGGTTTTCCCTAGACTCTTACGTTCTTATCATCTGAATGGTTTGACTGCGATTTTACCTTGTACCAGTTTTTAGCTTGTCGTTTTTTCTTCCCATCATGCTCTGCATGAGCCTTTCGTCGACGAAGGTTAGTTCAGTATGAATTCTTATTGCTGCGTTCGCAGCGCTAAACCAGTAAGGGCCATTGGTTCATGGCTTCATGGGAAGTAAACAAGTCTGATCCTAGAACGATGAGGAGAGCTTCAATTCTCTGAATCAAGTGTCCTCACCAGCAAAAAGGTAAGCGCCTTGAAGAGCACTCATACATACATCTTACAAATCCTGATATCATCTATGAATGATGATGCTACATTATGATTTATGACGTTGTCTATGTCAAATATGAGACTGAGAGCACTGTATGTAGTGAGGGAAGGGATGTTCCGTGCCTTGAGAAATTTCATTCTTCATAGTGTAGTCCTCTGTGTACGCTGTAACTTCTTGCTAGAGGTACTGTACAACTACTATTTCTCCTCTGACTCTTGTACACAAGTCTCTGTCCTCGTGCTTGTGCTACACAATTGTCAAGGCATGAAACTGAACACTCTCTATAATAAAAGTGGTATGGTGACTCCGACAAGATGCAGAAAAAGACACTTATTGTACATAAGTGTCATTTATTGGAGGAAATGTTTCGCCGCTGAAGAAGCCACTCATGGCGGAACGTTTCCTTTAATAGATATCCTGATCTGTATATAACTGTATTTTTCCACATACTGTGTCTATCTAGGTTGAGGGACTGAACATCTAAAAATTACCTTCTACTGTCTCCAGTATATATTTTCTGTATTGGATTGGAAAAACCTCTAGATGGCGAAACGTCTCGTCTACAAATACACCGAGGTACTGCACATGTGTCATACTTACGAATCCTTTTTGTACTGATATATTTGTCCAACCAATTTTTGAAGCTACAGACTGTGTTAGTTTGTCTAAACATTTAGTATCCATATACCTGGAGTCGTTTTCGGAGGTCACCGCCCCTTCGGCCCGGTCCCTGACCAGGCATCCTGGTTGCTTGCCTGATCGATCAAGCTAGAGGTTTGTTAGTAATCCACCTTATGCATGAAGGGACGGTGTTGAAGAGTCGTGGTCCCTTGACACTTAGAGTTTTCACTCAGTGTATTCATCCCTCCCATGCTTTTCATTGGAGGTATCCTGCACCGTCTGCAAAGCCCCTTGTGTTCATAAGCAGTTATTTCAGAGTTCAGGTTTGGGGCCAATCCTTCAAGCATCTTCCAGGTGTGAATTAAATCTTTCTCGCCTTCGTGTTACGGAGTACAGTTCTAGGAACTTCAAACACTCCCAGTAATTTAGGTGCTGGATCTAGTCTTGGAGGGAGCCGTTAGTACGCAGCAATATTCTGGTGAATGGGGAGAACTACCATTGCCTTGGCATCTCTTGTTCTGAAAGTTTTAGAGATCCAGTCTATGATTTTCCTTGCAATTACGATGATTACATTGTTGTGTTCCTTGAACGTGAGATCTGACATTATCATAAATGATCCTAAATGGATAAATAATAGATTAAAACATCTCATTGGTCAAAAGAGAGGCATATATAGACGAATCAAATGAGGAGAGAAGCAGTTAAGAAATCAGTATATTTAAAGAGAGAAATAAAAAAGGGAATAAAAGCAAAGAGAGATTAT
>NC_091311.1:30442735-30520235 GCF_038502225.1 Cherax quadricarinatus | reverse complement strand
GGTGATGACATATGGTGACGTTGAGGAGTAACGTCTCAGCATAACATTATGGGGTGACGTCGGGGTGTGGCATCGCAAAGTGACATCATAGCTTGACAGACTGGGCACTTCTGAGCCCTTAGAAGATGTAGCAGAAAAATAACAGCAAACTGACACCAGAATTTGCTAGAGTGCAGCAGAGAAGTGAGATTTCTGATTGAGTGGCCATGAGCGAATACAGGTCACGTTGATTACTTGTCTGGGAGCTTGGCAATTGCCACTGACAGAACATGTGTGGGCAATAACACAAAGGAAATCACACCAAAACTCACATCAGGCTATAGTCAATTGAGAATAGTGGTGAGCTGTATAAAGCTAGTGAATAAGCTAGGTGCAGTCAGTCACATGCATGGCTTGTACAACCACATAACTTGGTCATCCACTTGGCGCTGATACAAGTAACTCTGTATTATCATCAATCACCCTACGAAGATCAGTGGCTTGATCAACTGGGGAAGAAGAGAAGAGAACTGGAACATTTATTAACAAGACACTGACATCGAAACTCGCAAGCTTTTTATCACTCACGTCGAGTTTTGGCGAAATATTTATCGAGACTTCTGCGTACAATTAACCAGGCTCACCTGAAGCACTTGGGTGATCTTAACTGTGTGAGGGATCTCGAACTGAGTGATAAAAAGCTTGCAAGTTTCAACGTCATTGCCTTATTTACAAATGTTCCAGTTGATCAAGTCATTGATCTTCTTCGCAGGGTGATTAATGATGATACAGAGTTACCTATACTTTGGTAGGATTTTACTTGTCTCGTCGAGCTGTGTTCGTTATAATTGTTTCAGTTTTGAAGACAAATATTAACAACTGTTCAGGCTGGCTAAAGGCTCATCCCTTAGTGCAGTCCTCGGCAATTTATACATATAGGACCTAGAATCCAGAGGGATCCTAAATACCATCCTTCGATCAGTTATGTGAATGCAGTATATGGGTGATATTTTGGTCGTACCTAGAAGTCTGGAAGTGCGTGGCATCAACACCATCACCACTCTGAAACCTACAATTAAATTTACACTAAAGAAGGAGTGAGACAACCAATTACCATTTCTCGATGTAGCCTACTCCTACTCACAGGTGCAAATAGACGATATTTTAAAGTCGACCGAAAACCAACCTACAAGAACGATCTTCATATCTTCTCTCACCACGACACCAAAACTAGAAGAGGGTAGTTATAGGCTCGAGGAAGAATGTACATACTTCACACATTCATTCAGTTTGCTATACTTCCCTTTACACTTCATACGTGATTGCAGGAAACACGCGAGACATTCTTCACAAGACTTGAAGGAAAGCCTCCCAGGTACATCGTTCTACCGGTCAGCGACGTTGCAACTAACGTCTCTAAAACACTTGACACAAACTTTTTAAAATATCCGCCAGCTCTTCTGCTATTAAAAACCTAGTGCAGAAACCCAAGAACGACTCCAGCACTTGCGCAAGAGTGTACACAATACCATGTGAGAAATGACAAAATATATGTTCTGGATATTAGGATCAGGGAGCACAAGAACGTCTGCAACCGTGATGACCGTAAAAACTCCAGTGTCCAACACAGAGACAGTGATGTTCAGTGAGGCTAGACTAATCGTTAAGGAAGACGATTGGCGACAGCAAAAGTGTATAGAGGTTGCCTTGATTGCTGTCAGTAACACTATATACCAAAAATCTGGAAGCTACACAGTATCCAGATTTTTGATCAACAGAATATTATTGCTCATAGACCACTGTAACATGATCACACGTCCTTCTGTCCTCCAACCCAACCCATCTCAGAGCAGTTGTAATACTACTACCTCCCTCTCGTTGCTTTCCACCTGACTCCTGCTTCTATATATACTCGTTCTTAGTTATCTCTGCATTAGGACTGAAGAAGCCACTAGTGGTGAAACGTTTCCTCTAATGAATGTTCTGAACTGTATATAAGTGTCTTCTTCCACATTTTGTCAGTATTACTATATCATTTTCCAGATGGGAGTTAAAATTACTTGTAAACAAAGTGTACAAAGTCTTGAATGATTCCTTACTGAGGTATCGGAACGCTATTCTCAGGTTTGCTAGGGACCCATATGCTGGTTGATGTGCACCTCAAGAGATATGCTCGGTATTATACTCACCCCAAGATCCTGTTTTTTGAGTGAGGTTTGCAGTCTTTGACCACCTAGCATGTACTCTGTCTGTGGTCTTCTTTGCTCTTCCCCGATCTTCATGACTTTGCATTTGACAGGGCTAAATTCGAGGAGCCAGTTGCTGGACCAGGTGTCCAGCCTGTCCAGATCTCTTTGTAGTCCTGCCTGACCCTCATTCGATTTAATTCTCATCATTAACTTCACATCATCTGCAAACGGGGACACTTCTGATTCTATCCCTTCCGGCATGTTATTCACATATATCAAAAACAGCACTGGTCCTAGGACTGACTCCTGTGGAACCCTGCTCGTCACAGGCGCCCACTCTGACACCTCGTCACGTACCATGACTCGTTGTTGCCTCCCTGTCAGGCATTTCCTTATTCATTGCAGTGCCCTTCCTATTATGCCTGCCTTGTCCTCCAGCATTTGCATTAATCTCTTGTGAGGAACTGTGTCGAAGGCCTTCATGCAGTCAAAGAAAATGCAATCTACCCACCCTTTTCGTGTCTTATTCCTGTTACTTTGTCATAAAACTCAAGGTTTGTGACACAGAATTTTTCTTCCTTGAATCTGTGCTGGTTGTCGCTTATAAGCTTGTTCCATTAAAGGTGCTCCACCACTGTCGTCCTGATAATCTCCTCCATGACTTTGCATACTACACACATCAGCGACATTGGTCTGTAGTTTAGTGCCTAGTGTCCGTCTCCTTTCTTAAAAATGGGACTTCATTTGCCACCTTCCATACCTCAGGTAGTTGCCCAAATTCGATAGATGTGTTGAAAATTATTGTTAGTGGCACCACACACAGCATCTCTGCTCACTCTCTAAGGCCGTACGGAGAGATGTCCTGCCCCACCGCCTGTGAGGTATCAAGTTCACTTAGCAGCTTCAACTCCTCCTGGGTTGTGTTTATATCTCTTATTGGTGTAGCCCCCTATTATGACTTCCCGGAGTCTTTTCTGTCTCCACTGTGTATACTTCCTTCAGTCTCATGTTGAGCTCCTCACATACTTCTTGGTTGTTTCTTGTGAGCTCCCTATCTTCCTTCCTCAGCCTGATTACCTGCTCCTTGAATGTCATCTTCCTCCTGATGTGGCTATACAACAGCTTCGGGTCAGACTTGACTTTCGATGCAATGTCGTTTTCGTACTGTCACTGAACTTCCTTCCTTATCTGTGCATACTTGTTTCTGGCTCTTAGACTAATCTCTTTATTTTCCTGGGTCCTTTGTTTTCTGTACTTTTTCCATTCTCTAGTGCACTTAGTTTTGCTGCCCTACAACTGTGGGTAAACCAAGGGCTTGTTCTGGTCTTCCCATTATTTCTGTTGCCCTTGGGAACAAACCTCTCCTCTGCCTCCTTGCATTTTGTCATATAGTCCATCATTTCATTTAACGATTTTCCTACCAGTTCTCTCTCACTAAACCTCTTACAGAAAGTTCCTCATGCCTGTGTAGTCCTCCCTTTTGTAGTTTGGTTTTCTCATCCTACTCTTGTTGCCCCTCTCCACTTGCAACTCCATAAATTCAAAACTCAAAACCAGGTGATCAATAGCTCTGAGGGACCTTTCGTATGTGATGTCCTGGATGTCCGCTCGCAACTGTAGGTGACTTCGAGGTCCAGTCTTGCTGGTTCATCCTCACCTCTGTCTCTCTATTAGTGTCCCTAACTTGTTGATACATGAAGTTTTCCAGCACCACATCCATCATCTTGGCTCTCACTGTGTAGTAATTTCAGTGAGCAAATTTGGGACCAACTCCTCCAGAATCTCCAAGGTGTAGATCGTGATGTGTCTTCTGAGGAATACAGTTCTAGGGATTTGAAATGCTCCCTGTAATTTAGGTGCTTGACTGGGTTGATTCGAGCTTTGATGGCTCTCTGCACATTTTCAGCTCTTCATTTTTCCCTACCTTGTGGAGAGTTAGTGTACAGCAATATTCCAATCGAGAGTGGAATAACATTCGACCATTGAGCTATGGTGGTTACAACAGTAACACAGTCTTTTAAGATATTGATAGCCGATGCCTTGTGCACATGGTGTGAAATGTGAATATTATGCAAATAATTCGGAACGTAGAAATTAAAAATATAATTCAGAGGACTGAAGAGGATCTGTTGACGTGGTTTGAGTATTTGGAGAGGATGGAGAGGAATAGGATGAGGAAAGTGTATAAATCTGGGGAGGAAGGTAGGGGTAGAGGGCATCCCAGGAACGGCTCATGGGAGAGGGTAAAGTAGGAGTCTGAGCATCCAGCAGGTTTCTGTTAGCGTGTTAAATAGGAGTGAAAAGAGACAACTAGTTCTTAATGGACATGCTGTTGGAGTGTGATCAAGGCAACATATATGAAGGGGTTTAGGGGAAACCGATTAGCTGGACCTGAGAAAAGCAGTATCTTTACTTACCTACCTGAAGTGTATCTGGAGAGTTCCGAGGGTCAACGACACTACGACCCAGTTCATGACGGGGCCTCACTGTGGATGAGGACCTGATCAACCAGGCTGTTACTGTTGGCCACACGCAGTCCAGAGTACAAATCACAGCATGGCTGGACATGTACTGAGTTGGAATATTATATTTTGATGGGAATCTAAATTGTGATGTTAGCACACTTTGGCAAGAAATCTGTTGAATGAAAGATGATGAATATGCATCCTTCTTTGTGTTACCCTGCCTTGGCCGTCTCCTGTTAGGAAGTATTTCTTCAGCCAATCTGGAGAGTGATGTAGAGGCAGGATCCATACATAACTTCAAGAAGAGGTATGATAAAGCTCATGGAGCAGGGAGAGAGTGGACCTAGTAACGATTAGTGAAGAGGCGGGGCCAGGAGCTATTAATCGACCCCTGCAACCGCAATTAGGTGAGTGCACACACAGACACAGACATACAGACACACACACACACACACACACACACACACACACACACACACACACACACACACACACACACAAATACACACAAATACACACAAATACACACACACACACAAATACACACATAACGATTAGTGAAGAGGCGGGGCCAGGAGCTATTAATCGACCCCTGCAACCGCAATTAGGTGAGTGCACACACAGACACAGACATACAGACACACACACACACACACACACACACACACACACACACACACACACACACACACAAATACACACAAATACACACAAATACACACATACACACACAAATACACACACACACACACACAAATACACACACACACACACACACACACACACACACACACACACACACACACACACACACACACACACACACACAGTGGAACAGAAAACGGGGTTCAGTGGGACAGAACTGGCAGGGAAGTCAGTAAACGAGATGATGGAATATGCTTACCTGGAGTTTACATATGTGACAACAATATGCAAGAAGGCTGAGGAGACGGTTTGTACCCAAGGGCAACAGGAGTAATGAAAAAGCCAGGATGAACCCGTGGTTCACCCAAAGATGCAGGGAGGCCAAAACCAAGTGTGCTAGGGAATGGAAGAAGTATAGAAGGCAAAGGACCCAGGAGAATAAGGAGAGCAGTTGTAGATCCAGAAATGACTATGCACAGGTAAGAAGGGAGGCCCAACGACAATATGAAAAAGACAGCAGAGAAAGCCAAATCTGACCCAAAGCTGTTGTACAGCCACATTAGGAGGAAAACAACAGTCAAGAACCAGGTAATCAGGCTAAGGAAGGAAGGATGAGAGATCACAAGAAACGACTGTAATGTATGTGAGGAACTCAACATGAGATTCAAAGAAGTGTTCATAGAGGAGACAGAAGGGACTCCAGAAAGGCGGAGAGGTGGGGTACACCAAGTGTTGGACACAATACATACAACCGAGGAAGAAGTGAATAGGCTTCTGAGCGAGCTAAACACCTCAAAGGCGATAGGGCCGGATAACATCTCTCCATGGGTTCTGAGAGAGGGTCAGAGGCGCTATGTGTACCCTTAACAACAATATTCAACATATCTATCGAAACAGGGAGATTACCTGAGGTATGGAAGACAGCAAATGTAGTCCCAATTTTTAAAAAGGAGACAGACAAGAAGCATTAAACTATAGACCAGTGTCACTGACATGTATAGTATGTAAAGTCATGGAGAAGATTATGGTGGAACACCTAGAAAGAAATGAGGTTAACAGCCAACTCGGTTTCAGGGACGAGAAATCCTGTGTCACAAACCTACTGGAGTTCTATGACAGGATGACAGCAGTAAGACAAGAGAGAGAGAGAGAGAGAGAGAGAGAGAGAGAGAGAGAGGGGTGGGTGGATTGCATTTTCTTGAACTGTAAGAAGGCGTTTGACACAGTTCCACACAAGAGATTAGTGTGAAAGCTGGAGGACCAGGCAGGGATAACAGGGAAGGCACTACAATGGATCAGGGAATACCTGTCAGGAAGACAGCAGCGAATCATGGTACGCGGCGAGGTGTCAGAGTGGGCACCTGTGACGAGTGGGGGTTCCACAGGGGTCAGTCCTAGGACCGGTGCTGTTTCTGGTATTTGTGAACGACATGACGGAAGGAATAGACACCGACGTGTCCCTGTTTGCAGATGATGTGAAGTTGATGAGAAGAATTCAATCGGACGAGGACCAGGGAGAACTGCAAAGGGATCTGGACATGCTGCAAGCCTGGTCCAGCAATTGGGTCTTGAGTTCAACCCCACCAAGTGCAAAGTCATGAAGATTGGGGAAGGGCAAGGAAGACCGCAGACTCACTAAAGTCTAGGGGGCCAGAGACTACAAACCTCACTCAAGAAAAAAGATCTTGGGATGAGTATAACACCGAGTATATCTCCTAAGGCGCCCATCAACCAAATGACTGCTGCAGCATATGGGCGCCTAGCAAACCTAAGAACAGCATTCTGCCATCTTATTAAGGAATCGCTCAGGACCCTGTACACTGTGTACATTAGGCCCATATTGGAGTATGCAGCACCAGTTTGGAACCCACATCTAGCCAAGAAACAAGAGAAAGTGCAAAGGTTTGCAACAAGACTAGTCCCAGAGCTAAGGGGTATGTCTTACGAGGAGAGGTTAAGGGAAATCGAACTGACGACACTGGACGACAGGAGAGATAGGGGGGACATGATAACGACATAACAAATACTGAGAGGAGTTGACAAGGTGGACAGAGACAGAATGTTCCAGAGATGGGACACAGCAACAAGGGGACACAGATGGAAATTGAAGACACAGATGAATCACAGGGATGTTAGGAAGTATTTCTTCAGTCACAGAGCAGTCAGGAAGAGGAATAGTTTGGGAAGCGATGAAGTGGACGCAGGATCCATACAGAGCTTTAAGCAGAGGTATGATAACGCTCTTGGTGCAGGGAGTGACCCAGTAGCGGCCAGTGAAGAGGCTGGGCCAGAAGCAACCACAACTTGGCGAGTACAACTAGGTGAGTATACACACACACACACACACACACACACACACACACACACACGTATTACAGTGCCATCTTTGTACCAACACTATATCATGTGTACCATTTTATGTACCATTTTATACCTTATCCTCATATCAGAGATAGAGATATACATCACAACACCGTATCATCCTTTGCGGATGATACTAGGATCTGCATGAGGCTGTCATCTGCTGAGGACGCTGTTAACCTCCAAGAAGATATAAACAAAGTTTTCCAGTGGGCAACGGTAAACAATATGATGTTCAATGAGGACAAATTCCAACTACTCCGTTATGGAAAACTGGAGGAGATAATAACTAGAACAGAGTATACTACAGATTCTGGCCATACAATAGAGCGGAAAAATAATGTAAGGGACCTGGGAGTAGTAATGTCTGAGGATCTCACTTTCAATGATCACAACAGTGCCACGATCGCACGTGCAAAGAAAATGATAGGATAGATAATGAGAACGTTCAAAACGAGAGATGCCAAGCCCATGATGATCCTTTTCAAATCACTTGTTCTCTCTAGGCTAGAATACTGCTGTACATTAACATCTCCATTCAAAGCAGGTGAAATCGCAGATCAAGAGAGTGTACAGAGATCCTTTACTGCACGTATAAGTTCTGTCAAGCACCTTAACTACTGGGAACGCTTGGAAGCACTTGACTTGTACTCGTTGGAACGCAGGAGGGAGAGATATATCATAATCTACACTTGGAAAATCTTGGAAGGAATGGTCCCAAATCTGCACACACAAATCACTCCCTACGAAAGTAAAAGACTGGGCAGGCGATGCAAAATGCCCCCAATAAAAAGTAGGGGCGCCATTGGTACACTAAGGGAAAACACCATAAGTGTCCGGGGCCCAAGACTGTTCAACAGCCTCCCATCAAGCATTAGGGGAATTGCCAATAAACCCCTGGCTGCCTTCAAGAGAGAGCTGGACAGATACCTAAAGTCAGTGCCGGATCAGCCGGGCTGTGGCTCGTACGTTGGACTGCGTGCGGCCAGCAGTAACAGCCTAGTTGATCAGGCCCTGATCCATCGGGAGGCCTGGTCATGGACCGGGCCGCGGGGGCGTTGATCCCCCGAATAACCTCCAGGTATATATATATATATATATATATATATATATATATATATATATATATATATATATATATATAACACCTGTGTATGTACACAAAAATTCCGGTTTAACGTCTACATTCCAGATGTAAATGATATGTACACATCATGACATACACACAGACGGTAACATAATTCCTAGATCACACACGACAGAAATGCTGATTACAGGAACTGACACAATGAACGACCCCTCAATTAAAAAATAATAAATATCATTTATACCTGAACTGCAAATAAAATTTCCGAGTTTATGGGACTTAATAAAGAGAAGTGAGGCGAGGGAGCCGGGGGAACGGTCGGCAGGCATGCAAGGTAAGTGATTTAACCAAAAGGAATTAATGATTCTGATTAAACTCTAACAACGGCGCGACGACATAATCTAGACATCTGCGATATAAATAAAAGCAATAGAATTTTACGAAGGGACGTAATCATGCAAGCCAAGTGTGGCGGTGTGGTAGTGAATAATGGAAGGGAAGGAGGAGGGTGCGGGTGAGAGAATGGGGGAAGGGGTAAAGGAGAGATGGGAGAGGTAGAAGGAAGGGAAGAGCTGAAAATGAAAGAGAGAGAGACTGGCGGACAAATGTACCTCTTAGTTCCAGGACTTGTCTCGTTGCAGAGGTTTGTAATGAGACTAGTCCTGGAGTTTAAGGAACAGGACTAGTGGTGGTATGGAAACGACGTACAAAATAATGAGGGGAATTGATAGCGTGGACAGGAACTGATTGTTCGAAATAGGAACACGAGGGCACAACTGGAAGATAAAAACACACGTGAGTCAAAAGGATGTTACGAAGTATTTCTTCAGCCTTAGAATAGTCAGGAAGTGGAACAACCAGCACAGAGGAGTGGTAGAGGCATGATCAATTCCTAGCTTCAAGAAGAGTTACGATAGCGCTCGCAAAACCAGGAGTGAACCCAGCAGCGGCCAGCGACGAGGCGCGGCCAGGAGCAGAGACTCGACTCCTGCAACCACAGAGCCACAGGGGTACCCGGAGATGCAACAGGCCACTCCAGGTAGCAGGTAATTACTTTCATTAGTGGGATAACACATGTAGAGATGCTTAAGATAATTAGCCCTTGTTACGACCAGAGACGTTGACACAAAGTGTTCTTTGTGTGCTTCATTACCCAAGAGTTAGTGCCAATACTGAGCTCCTAATTTGCATCACATTGTAAACCACGATGACTGATAAGACAAAATCTTCCCTCCGATGTAAATAAATATTTCTCAGCGAATCTCGCAAGTTACGATCGTGCTGGAGTGATAAATGGACCGAAGTTGTTGCAGCCTCAGAAGTTGACGATATTATTAAGACGCTTACGATATAATTGAAACCGACAATACTATTGGAAGTCTAAATATGTTATTTAAACTGACGATATTGCTCAGAGTCGAAATATATATATATATATATATATATATATATATATATATATATATATATATATATATATATATATATATATATATATATATATATATATATATATATAATACACACACACACACACACACACACACACAAAAGATATACAGTGTATATAACTGATAAACTAAATATATTTTTTAAGAGCTTTAAATGACGGTAATATTGAGATTAAATCTTTTATTAAAAGACTAAATATATTTATGATACAGGCGATATTCTTAAGATTACATATAATACTAGGGCCATGACAAATATTATTATGCTTTTTAAGCCAGCGTCTGATTAGCGTGGTGAATCCATCAGCAGGGGCCGGTGATAACTCAGGACTTCAGCGCATATTACTCTGCTATAGTACATCTAGCAGGCATCTTTTATCGTTAATGAAGGCTGGAACTAGAAAAGTTGGGCAGCACCCACATCAAAGACACCCGGGCAGCTATGAGAAGCTAGAGTGATCCTTAGCAGCTCAGCTCACAAGGGCCACATTCGCATCCATTCTCCCATTAGACAATATCCTGACTGACAATATATTTAGGTAAATGTTGCCTTAAATATCACCTGTTTTATCTTGCAGACATCTCTGTTTATGTGTCTAAATTGAAGGGCATTCGGGCATAATTATGCTAATCTCTGGTATCTAATGGGCGGCTGTTGCGGCGGACTTATTCTTTAAAAATGATGGGGAGGTATCGAACCTGGGTTCCCGAGGAGATTACTGCAGCAGATACTGCTCCTCTCCTTGGTGGGGCCCTGTGATATAACACCTCCACCCCCATAACCTCCCCAACACTACCTTCGCCTCAATACCACCACCACCCGATTACCACTAACACGTCCCAATCCCACTAACACCTCCATCCTAAAATCACCCCAGCACCACCACTACCTCGATTACCCCCATCATTTCCTCAGAACCACCCCTGCTACCCCCCATCATCTCCCCAAAACCACCTACGCTCCTCATCACTTCCACCCTAACCCCACCACCAACCTAACAACTCCTCTCTAACACCAACCCAACCCTTAAAACCACCACTTCCCAATATCACTCCTGCCCCAACCTACACATTTAGTGGATATTGCTATACTAAGTGAAATCGAGTTTCATAATATTCAGCTGACTGTCATGAGGCTCTTGCAAGTATTTATTCTTAGGTATAAGATAATTTTTCACATTGCTGTGTTATTGCCTGTACCTAGATACTATATTATGTCATCCAAATTTCTCTCCCCTCTCTCTCTCTTTCCTTTCTCCCTTATATGTAATTTATCTTGCCCCAGCTCTGTGATAATGAAGATCATTAAATTTTCATTTATATTATGTACCGGATAGGTTATTCTAAGAGAAGGTAATTAACATGTAACAGTGACTCCAACTCTGCTGGAACGAACCTTTGAAGTTCTTGTAACTAATATAACCACATTGGAATTCTTGACGTTATCCTCATCGCCCTACTGAAGTTTCAGCTACACAGTGTAACCCATACTGTGTGGTGGAATATCATAGGCAAACAAGTAGGTAACTATATATATACTAGAATAGGGTAGCGGCATACTGTTAATATATTAAATTTTGTTAAATGATAATAAACACTCATATCGTACCCACATGAGGGGAAACATACAAAGAAATGAGGCTTTCAAGATATGCAATGGAACAACCAGACACCTACTCAGAACTGTTATGGCCAGTATCGTTCAGGTCAAGCCGCTGGCTGAGGCAGCCTAAGAACCGACCTCAAGCTTGTGACTACCACCTCAGCCAGCACCAGGAAGGAGAGAGATAATCATTGAATCAACACGCCTATTGCCTCCAAAACAAATTATTTTCCCATTTTCACGGTGGATTTCGTCTCCTCATAACACAAATATTTTGTTTTTGAATGCATGGATTATGATATCTAACCATTTACTGCTTGTATCTATTCCAGTTTCTTCCATTTTGGAGTTAGTTTGCTAACGGAAAGCCACAAATAGAAAACAATGTTCCCAGAAGGCGGTTAGGCTCCGTGGCATAAAATCAACCAAATAAATAATAATATAATAATAACAGCAGCAGAACTAAACATGTTTGAATTTCCTTCAGAAAGACGGAACAGAAAATGTGATTAGTTGGTTTAGAAAGACACGTAAGCAAACACTATAACATATTTATTAGAAAACGTTTCGGTCCTGGGACCTTGATCACTTCTAACATACAGAGGTAGAAAGACATTATATATATAGGCGGAGAGTGAGGTGTGACGCACGTGACCTGAGGAATGTCAGAAGAACATAAGAATGGAGGAACACTGCGGAAGGCCCACTGGCCCATGCGAGGCAGGTCCTTATCAAAACAACCTCTACCTATGATGAGGACGGGTAGACGATGAAATCATGTGACTCCTGTGTTGTTGGGTTGGTGCTGCTTAAGTATCATGTATGCCAATGTTTTTGAAATTTTGTAGTTTCCAGTGTTGCGTTCTATAGTGTCGGTGACGGCGATTAGTGAGGCTTCTAGGCACCGTCGGCGTCTGAGGTCTGGTTCGGTGAGAACGAGTTGTGCCTCATTCCAGTTCATCAAATGCCCCGTGGAGTCTCTGTGGAGGACACAGGCGTACCTTACATCGTCTCTGTTAGAGGCATTTCGATGCTCATTCAGGCGGACTGCAAGATCTCTGCCTGTCTCGCCTACATATTTCTTGGGACAGAACCCACAGGGGATAGTGTAGACGCCTGCTGTAGAAGTTAGTGGTGTGGGGCTGCGTTTCGTAGTGAGGTTCTCACCGAACCAGACCTCAGACGCCGACGGTGCCTAGAAGCCTCACTAATCGCCGTCACCGACACTATAGAACGCAACACTGGAAACTACAAAATTTCAAAAACATTGGCATACATGATACTTAAGCAGCACCAACCCAACAACACAGGAGTCACATGATTTCATCGTCTACCCGTCCTCATCATAGGTAGAGGTTGTTTTGATAAGGACCTGCCTCGCATGGGCCAGTGGGCCTTCCGCAGTGTTCCTCCATTCTTATGTTCTTATGACATTCCTCAGGTCACGTGCGTCACACCTCACTCTCCGCCTATATATATAATGTCTTTCTACCTCTGTATGTTAGAAGTGATCAAGGTCCCAGGACCGAAACGTTTTCTAATAAATATATTATAGTGTTTGCTTACGTGTCTTTCTAAACCAACTTGTCGGTATTTATTACCAAGGTTTATACCAATGTGATTAGTAAACACAGTCTGACGTGAGACGTTCGATGGATGTTTCTACCTCCCTCATCCCTCTTCCCTCCCTTCCCCCCCCCTCTCTCTCTCTCTATCCTTGACTCACACGCCTAGATAATACCCGATAGTCCTTAATCTAGATAGATGTAGACATTTCTCAATAGATAGCCTCGGTGTGGACTTCTAATTTCTCTGCTACTCCCATGTACTCTCATTTTTTTCTCCTCTCTCACCTACCTCTCTTTCGCAGTACACTATCGTGCCACACCACCCACTCCCTCACACAGTCCTTCCTTTCCCCCAACAGAGCGCCAAGGGGAGGGCATAAACACATTTGACAGAGAGTGACGCATATCCATTACAAGTCTTCCTTCACGCCTGGTCTGTCTGTGATCACCCGTGTAACACAAGAGACCTCACAGGCCTGTCAGTCTTCACCAAATACAGAGCTTCCTTCAGGGGGTTTCCAACCTCTTCTATGCCCCGTACCCTTAGGAAATGTTTTATTAATGTTGCACCCAGTAGAAAAGTAATATCACATTTGAAGATGAAGTCAAATAGCTAATATTTGAATCACAGACTGAACAAAATACAGTATTGCGGGTGAACAAGCTGAACTCAAAAAATAAGCTTTCAATTCGGTGCATAAAATGCAAATATAAATTGGTAAAAATATAATTTGGTAAAATAGATGGAAGTGTGCTTTTCATTAGGAATCTTTGTCGCACTCACCTAAAGTCAGTGCCGGATCAGCCGGGCTGTGGCTCGTACGTCGGACTGCGTGCGGCCAGCAGTAACAGCCTAGTTGATCAGGCCCTGATCCATCGGGAGGCCTGGTCATGGACCGGGCCGCGGGGGCGTTGATCCCCGGAATAACCTCCAGGTAACCTCCAGGTAACCTCCCTGAAATGACATCACGCACCCCCTGGGGGTGCGTGCACCCCAGGTTGAAACCTCTTATTTCGGTGCCATTATATTTGTAAAGAGAAACATTAAAGTTTCTCTTGAGGCTGGTCTTAGTCTTTTGTTGATCATGACCAAAACCTTCCCATGGCTTACAGATTAGCCCCGTAGAAACTTAAATATTATGCTGTTGTGCTACAGTTAGAAAATGAAAATTCATAGATACGTAGATACGTAGGTGAAACTGCAGATCTAGGGAATGTACAGAGAACCTTCATTATTCGTATTAGGTCAGTCAACTATCTTAATTACTGGGAGCCTTTGAAGTCCCTTGACCTGTACTCCCTGAAACGTGGAAGAGAAATATCGTAATCTACACCTCGGAAATCTTAGAGGGACTGATCTCAAATCTGCACACACAAATCACTCCCTACGAAAGCAAAAGACTCGGTAGACGGTGCAACATACCCCCAAATGAAAAGTAGAGGTGCTGTGAGTACCCTAATAGAAGACGCAGTAAGTGTCCAGGGCCCAAGACTGCTCAACTGTCTCCAGTGGGATTTCCAAAAGACCCCTAACTGTCTTTATGGACAAATTCAGTGCCGATCAGGCGGAATGTGGTTCGTAAGTCGGGTTGCATGTAGCCAGCAGTAAAATCCTGGTTAATCAGGCTCTGATCCTCCGGGAGGCCTGGTCAAGGACAGGGCCGCTGGGGCGAGGACGCCCCCTCCCCCCCGAAATAACTTCCAGGTAGGCTCTTAAATGTAATGGTAGTGACACCTGAAGTGAGGCAGATGTTTTGTTTAGCTGCAAATATAGTGATGCCTGTAGATGCGCAGACTCTTACTTATGCAGATAGTGATACAGCCGAGGATGCAGTTGGCATCTCCTTTAGCATGTTACTTGTTTGAATTGTACCAAAAGAACCTTTTATTTTTATCACTGCTATTACTACTGCTACTACTACTGCTACTGGTATTGCTGCTGCTGCTGCTGCTGCTGCTGCTACCGCTGCCGCCGCCGCCGCCGTTGCTAATAATAATAATAATAATAATAATAATAATAATAATAATAATAATATTTGCCTGTTTTAGAAATTAAAGTATTCGTTACTGGTGATGAGAAGGTTACTCGCAGTCTTAAATGACCCTCGTGTAGTCGATAGGCTTCAAACCATTAACCAGGCAGATGGGCCATTAAGGAACATGGAAGCTCTCAGCAAACATCATGAATACTTCAATCCTAAAACAGAGATGAAAGCAAACACACACTGTATAAACACTGAGAACTATACACCTCTCGATGCATGCATACTGTGCCTGGTTCTCTCTTAGTAGCAACTGGGGGATCAATTAGGCATTTGCTCCACCTTCAGGTACAAATGAGACCCGGCAATTCAAGTCAAACGTTGTGTGGCTTTGAAAGAGAAAGTGTAAGTGGAATTTCTTGCTCAGGAGTTCTTGCAAGTCTCGCCGTAATAAAATATTGATCAAACATATGCGTATTACGATGTTTGTAGTGTTGTGGTATAATTTATAACATTGATATATTCTGACAATTAAGGACTAATGTTAAATTTTATTATTATTGTTATTATTATTATTAATAATATTATTAAGTAGTGGTAGCAGAAGTAGTAGTTGTAGTAGAAAAATAATTATGTATTATCAGTAACAGTAGTAGCAGTAATAATAGTAAAAATTATTAATAATAATAATAATAATAATAATAATATTATTATTATTATTATTATTATTATTATTATTATTGTCAACAGGGTTATTGTTTTATTGTCTGCAAATAATTGCTAAAATATTATTTCCATTTCTGTGACACATGCAAATGGAGAAGAGGATTAAGGTGAGGCCAGCTGTGGGCCAGTGGTATTAGTTGGTCAAATGACTATAGTTCAGTAATGTTTGTATGGTATACCTTTGATATACCTTTGAAGAATTTCGAGAGTTTAACTACTCTCAGAGCCCGGTCATGAGCCAGGCTTGTCCGGTGCTTTCCTGATCAACCAGGCTGTTGCTGCTGGAGGTCCGCTGACCCACATATCCATCACAGCCTGGTTGATCTGGCATCTGGCGAAGATACTTGTCCAGTTTCCTCTTGAAGGCTTCTACACTTGTTCCAGCCGTGTTTCTGATATCTTCTAGTAAGATGTTGAATAGTCTGGGACCCCGGATGTTGATATAGTATTCCCTTATTGTCCCCACCGCACCCCTGCTCCTCACTCCAGTAAGTTGTTATGGCAGTGTGCACATTTGGGACCAGGCCCTCGAGTACTTTCCAGGTGTATATTATCATGTATCTCTAGTAATTTCCCTACAATTGAGGTCAGGCTTATTAGGCGGTAATTTGACGGAAACGACTTGTCCCCTGCTATAAATAACATCCCTAGGTCAGTTACATAGATGCGGTACGTTGATGACATTTTCATTGTACCCCAGAATCTAGGTACGATCGCTAGTGACTCCGCCTACCACCGATCCACCTCATCTCTCATCAGTAAATAACTCCCATCTCCGCGAATATGCTTCATTCTTATCATGACTGATGGACTCAACACATTGACTCAAGGCTGAGGGACGGATTTCCTCAAACTCCTCTTATTCCGCCTTTTTTCTGCATAAGTATACGAGTAAACCTTCTGCAGTGTTCCTTGATTCTTATGTTCTTATGTGGGATAGCGATAAAGAAATTTTTTGTTCTTAGTTTGGATTTTACATGGGAATAGAAGCACTTTAGGTTTCTTGCAATATCCTATATGGCCCTTTGTTCCCTTTGTACTTCTTCTGTTAGGTATGACATCCTGAGATTTTGCTTTAATTCAGTGATCTCTCGGCTAAGCCAGATGAAGGGATGCTCCTGAGAAAGGTACAGCCTGAGGGAACTTGCGGTTTACTGCCCGTCTTGTGGTACAGAAGTCGTCGTCTTGTCCACGAACCATAGCCTGGCGCAATATTGAAAACATTAGCCTTGTACGTAACAGTACGTTGTGTGTGTGTGTGTGTGTGTGTGTGTGTGTGTGTGTGTGTGTGTGTGTGTGTGTGTGTGTGTGTGTGTGTGTGTGTGCAGTAGGGATGGAGGAAGGTGAGGACACGTGACCCCCCCTCCTCCAGCACCTCCTCCCACCTTAGCCCAGGCGAGTTGCCGGGCGGTGGAATGGGTGCTATATTTCACATTAGTGGCACATAACAGTGGCACCGTCGCACATTACCCGCCCAATTTATGGCACTCGTAACCGTTAAAAGTGGCGGGAAATTTGAACATCGAGCTGGCACCTTATTGGCTCCCCCGTATATGGTATTTCCACTTTATTCAGTCGGACATGTGTAAGACTGGGCCACGGACCGTGTCCTTATTTACGCTAACAAGAACAAGGGCAACCCAGAGTGTCCGTGACGAGGAAGTGTGTCCGTAACAGCTGCTTAAGAAAGTGTTTCAAAGAGGTCGCAGCAAATTACGCCCATGAAAGCGGCGGGAATTCTTTACAGCTTAACTTATAAGAGCACTTTATAGCGCAGACCGTAAAAAATCTTTATAAACTAGAGGATAATATAAGAATTTTTTCATATAATATAACGTAAGGCATAAGAAATCGCCGTAACATCCCACTAAACCAAAAGACCTCGCTATTTTGGCTCGGTTTTTTTTATGAGAAAATCTTTCTCTACGGTTGTTTTTTTTCTGTTTGAAACCAGGAGAGATACGGAGGCTGAGGAAGTGTGGAAATATGCCTGTAAAGCCGCATGCAAATAAGTCTGTAAAACCGCATGCAAACATGCCTGTAAAGCCGCATGCTAATATGCCTGTAAAGTCGCATGCAAATATGCCTGTAAAGCCGCATGCAAATATGCCTGTAAAGCTGCATGCTAATATGCCTGTAAAGTCGCATGCAAATATGCCTGTAAAGCCGCATGCAATTATGCCTGCAAAACCGCAAGCAAATATGCCTGTAAAGCCGCATGCTAATATGCCTGTAAAGCCGCATGCAAATAAGTCTGTAAAGCCGCATGCAAGTATGCCTGTAAAGCCGCATGCTAATGTGCCTGCAAAGCCGCATGCTAATGTGCCTGTAAAGCCGCATGCAAATATACCTGTAAAGCGGCATGCAAATATGCCTGTAAAGCGGCATGCAAATATGCCTGTAAAGCGGCATGCAAATATGCCTGTAAAGCCGCATACACATGGTGGTAGCGAGACACGTAAAGTAAGGAGATGCAGTTGCAAAGAAAATTTATAGCAAACAAATTTTATAACAATCCAGGGCAACATGGGTTCAGGGCAGGTCGCTCCTGCCTCTCACAACTACTGGATCACTATGACATGGCCTTGGATGCACTGGAAGAAAATCAGAATGCAGATGTAATATACGCAGACTTTGCAAAAGCATTTGACAAATGCGATCATGGCGTAATAGCCCATAAAATACGTGCTAAAGGAATAACTGGGAAAGTGGGGAGATGGATCTTCAACTTCCTAACAAATCGAACACAAAGAGTAGTGGTCAACAGAGTTAAATCGGAGGCTGCCATAGTGAAGAGCTCTGTTCCACAAGGCACAGTACTCGCCCCCATCTTATTCCTTATCCTCATATCAGACATAAACAGAGATATACACCACAGCACCGTATCATCCTTTGCGGACGATACTAGGATCTGCATGAGGCTGTCATCTGCTGAGGACGCGGTTAACCTCCAAGAAGATATAAACAAAGTTTTCCAGTGGGCAACGGTAAACAATATGATGTTCAATGAGGACAAATTCCAACTACTCCGTTATGGAAAACTGGAGGAGATAATAACTAGAACAGAGTATACTACTGACTCCGGCCATACAATAGAGCAGAAAAATAATGTAAGGGACCTGGGAGTAGTAATGTCTGAGGATCTCACTTTCAAGGATCACAACAGTGCCACGATCGCACGTGCAAAGAAAATGATAGGATGGATAATGAGAACTTTCAAAACGAGAGATGCCAAGCCCATGATGATCCTTTTCAAATCACTTGTTCTCTCTAGGCTGGAATACTGCTGTACATTAACATCTCCATACAAAGCAGGTGAAATCGCAGATCTAGAGAGTGTACAGAGATCCTTTACTGCACGTATAAGTTCTGTCAAGCACCTTAACTACTGGGAACGCTTGGAAGCACTTGACTTGTACTCGTTGGAACGCAGGAGGGAGAGATATATCATAATCTACACTTGGAAAATCTTGGAAGGAATGGTCCCAAATCTGCACACAGAAATCACTCCCTACGAAAGTAAAAGACTGGGCAGGCGATGCAAAATGCCGCCAATAAAAAGTAGGGGCGCCATTGGTACACTAAGAGAAAACACCATAAGTGTCCGGGGCCCAAAACTGTTCAACAGCCTCCCATCAAGCATTAGGGGAATTGCCAATAAACCCCTGGCTGCCTTCAAGAGAGAGCTGGACAGATACCTAAAGTCAGTGCCGGATCAGCCGAGCTGTGGCTCGTACGTTGGACTGCGTGCGGAAGCAGTAACAGCCTAGTTGATCAGGCCCTGATCCATCGGGAGGCCTGGTCATGGACCGGGCCGCGGTGGCGTTGATCCCCGGAATAACCTCCAGGTAACCTCCAGGTAACAAAGAAATTTTAGAACAAAGAAACCTTACAGCAAATAAACTTTACAGAAATAAACTTTAGAACAAATTATTATTATTATTATAATCAAGGGGGAAGCGCTAAACCCGGAGGATTATACACCGCCTGGGGGGGGGATGTGGAAGGCATTCAGGCTTAATTCGGGGAACTGGAGAACAGATCCAATTCCCTAAATCAAGAGCCCCTCACCAACATCAAGGAACCTTCCTTGAGGGGTTTAGAACAAAGAAACTTAAAAAAAAAAGGGAAATTTTGGAACAACGACAATTTGGAACTAAACCTTATAGCAAAGAAACTTTAGAACAAAGAAACATTTACAACAAATGAACTTTAGGTCAAACTAACCTCATAGCAAAGAAAATTTATAGCATATAAACTTTATAGTAACGAAGCTCTATAGGAAGCTCTAAGGAAACTAATAAAGGATATCAGAAGAAAAATCTTTTAATCTCAATTACGTGAAAAGGTGTGTATGGTTTATTTAAGTGTCCCTTCAAAAACATTTGAACAGTTATCATGGTAGGAAGATTATACTCAGTTATCATGGTAGGAAGATTATACTCAGTTATCATGGTAGGAAGATTATACTCAGCTATCATGGTAGGAAGATTATACTCAGTTATCATGGTAGGAAGATTATACTCAGTTATCATGGTAGGAAGATTATACTCAGTTATCGTGGTAGGAAGATTATACTCAGTTATCATGGTAGGAGGATTATACTCAGTTATCATGGTAGGAAGATTATACTCAGTTATCAGGGTAGGAAGATTATACTCAGTTATCATGGTAGGAAGATTATACTCAGTTATCATGTTAGGAAGATTATACTCAGCTATCATGGTAGGAAGATTATACTCAGTTACCATGGTAGGAAGATTATACTAAGTTATCATGGTGGGAACATTATACTCAGTTATCATGGTAGGAAGATTATACTCAGTTATCATGGTAGGAAGATTATACTCAGTTATCATGGTAGGAAGATTATACTCAGTTATCATGGTAGGAAGATTATACTCAGTTATCATGGTAGGAAGATTATACTCAGTTATCATGGTAGGAAGATTATACTCAGTTATCATGGTAGGAAGATTATACTCGGTTATCATGGTAGGAAGATTATACTCAGTTATCATGGTAGGAAGATTATACTCAGTTATCATGGTAGGAAGATTATACTCAGTTATCATGGAACATTATACTCAGTTATCATGGAACATTATACTCAGTTATCATGGTAGGAAGATTATACTCAGTTATCATGGTAGGAAGATTATACTCAGTTATCATGGTAGGAAGATTATACTCAGTTATCATGGTAGGAAGATTATACTAAGTTATCATGGTAGGAAGATTATACTAAGTTATCATGGTAGGAAGATTGTACTCAGTTATCATGGTAGGAAAATTATACTCAGTTATCATGGTAGGAAGATTATACTCAGATATCATGGTAGGAAGATTATACTCAGTTATCATGGTAGGAAGATTATACTCAGTTATCATGGTAGGAAGATTATACTCAGTTATCATGGAAGGAAGATTATACTCAGTTATCATGGTAGGAAGATTATACTCAGTTATCATGGTAGGAAGATTATACTCAGTTATCATGGTAGGAAGATTATACTCAGTTATCATGGTAGGAAGATTATACTCAGTTATCATGGTAGGAAGATTATACTCAGTTATCATGGTAGGAAGATTATACTCAGTTATCATGGTAGGAAGATTATACTCAGTTATCATGGTAGGAAGATTATACTCATTTATCATGGTAGGAAGATTATACTCATTTATCATGGTAGAAAGATTATACTAAGTTATCATGGTAGGAAGATTATACTCAGTTATCATGGTAGGAAGATTATACTCAGTTATCATGGTAGGAAGATTATACTCAGTTATCATGGTAGGAAGATTATACTCAGTTATCATGGTAGGAAGATTATACTCAGTTATCATGGTAGGAAGATTATACTCAGTTATCATGGTAGGAAGATTATACTCAGTTATGGTAGGAAGATTATACTAAGTTACCATGGTAGAAAGATTATACTCAGTTACCATGGCAGGAAAATCATACTTAGTTACCATGGTAGGAAGATTATACTCAGTTACCATGGTAAGAAGATTATACTCAGTTACCATGGTAGGCAGATCATACTCATTTACCATGGAAGGAAGATTATACTGAGTTACCGTAGTAGGAAGATTATACTCAGTTACCATGGTAGGAAGATTATACTCAGTTATCATGGTAGGAAGATTATACTGTTACCATGGTAGGAAGATTATACTCAGTTACCATGGCAGGAAGATTATACTCAGTTACCATGGCAGGAAGATTATACTCAATTACCATGGTAGGAAGATTATACTCAGTAACCATGGTAGGAAGTTACCATGGTAGGAAGATTATACTTAGTTACCATGGTAGGAAGATTATACTCATTTTCCATGGCAGGAAGATAATATTCAATTCAGAAGAGCATGTTTGTTGAGTTACAAATGTTATTAAGTCGAGTGTAGGCAGTGTCCATGACTCCCGGAGCTGGGGCCAGTAATGGGCGATAATTAAATAAATGTGACACACGACTTGAATCATGGAGCCTCGTTGTTTACATTATCCTGGGAGAGTTGCTGACAGCCGCCACGCACTCTGTCCACTCCCAGGGTGCGAGGGAGGGATGGTGGAATGGTACGACGGACCGGGAAATGGTTGGAAGAAGTTATGGAAAGACGGACAGTGGATAAATGGATGAGAGGTGTAATGAATTTTTAAGTATTCATTAAACCAAGGCTTTGATGAAAATCTGGGTGAGTGGTCTGCTCATGCAATCGGCTACTTGTCTTAGCATCCATGGGTACATTTTGTCATGGCGTTGTTGACTATGTACTGAGAAAGGTTCGTACTTTCCCCCTCAGTGTCAACTAGTTTGTTTCACGATAAAAACTGGGACTGCTCGGCTGTTAAGAAGCTGTGTTATTCTTAGTTGAGTTCCTGGCATACATTTGTGAGTAGTCTCCTGTCTCTTATCATCATTACTAACACCACTCTGGTCTTCGCATTTAACGCTGTAGTTATCAATTTTTTTTTCGATTCCTGTAAGCATTGTATCAAAATATGTCTCCCCGAGTTCTCTCTCTTCCACTGTTGCTATATTCAGCTCCTTTAGTCTCTCACTGTGAGGGCTACATTCAGGTATACCTCCCAGTGAGATATACCGCAAGAAATACCTCCCCTCTCTACTTTCTGGGAAAGGTCATTATCCGTTTTAGGCAGGAATTGCTGACTGGATGAGGGGATTATATGTAAGGTGATTACGATGTTATGGTTAGGGGAATAAGGAAGGAGTAGGAGGGGAGAGAGAGAGAGAGAGAGAGAGAGAGAGAGAGAGAGAGAGAGAGAGAGAGAGAGAGAGAGAGAGAGAGAGAGAGAGAATCACATAACAGAACAGAGGAGTGAGGGAGGGAAGAGCAGTTAACAGTGCTGTGGCTGTCAGAGTAATAGGATCAGTCGGTGAGGAGACCCGACAACAGCCACTTACATCGAGAGAGACCATCTTTAAGGACATCGGAAGATTCTTTGAGTACTGTGTCCTGGATTTATCCTTCATTTCTACCCATTCCTCCATTACATCTTTTCCCTTTTTCCTGTTCTACCTACCTGGAGTCTACCTGGAGAGTGTTCCGGGGGCTCAACGTCCCTTCTCCCCGGTCCAGTCCTTGACCAGGCCTCCCAGTGGATCAGGATTTGATCAACCAGGCTGTTACTGCTGGCTGTACGTAGTCCAACGTACGAACCACAGACAGGCTGGTCGAGTACTGACTATACGAATCTGTCCAGCTCCCTCTTGAAGGCAGCCATGGGTCTGTTGGTAATTCTCCTTACGTCTGGTGGAAGGCTGTTGAACAGTCTTGGGCACCGGACACTGTGTCTTCTTTTAGTGTACTAATGACGCCCCTACTTCTCACTGGGAATATGTTGCACCGAGGAATGTCTCATAAGTTTGATACAAGTGTAACAGACAGCTGATAATTAATAGTAATAGCTTGTAATGAGGTTCTGTATTAATGTGTTCTTTCAGACATTAAATAAACTCGTAAAAGGAATGATTCAGTTTCTCCCTTAACTTGACCCATAAACTCCCGTCCATTTTTATTTATAAATGTTACAGTTCAATATTTCACATTCTAGTTTATCTATAATCTACTTAGTCTATTTATCTAATCTACTTACATAATCTGTATCATATATTATTCCAATGTATTATATTTGACCTGTCATAAAAAATAATGATTAGTGACAAAAAAATATTCTACAGTGAAAAACAAATGATGCAAATATAAGAACCCCATTACAATGTGTCGGTAATTATCAAATAATTACTGATAAATAAGAAGTAATTAAACCAGACCGGAAGTCATGTGGATCTACCAATTTCGGTCTGACATCATAGTGGATCCCCCGTATCTTCAGTAGTAGTTAGGTTAAACAGCTCAGGACATTTTTGAACTTTCTAACTCTTTTTTTTTTTATCAGGTGGGAACTCCCCAGCAGAGCTGCATACTTCACTGTAAGTCTGACGAAACTGCATAAACGATGTGCATCACTGGAACGACATTTTCCTAGCAATGTTCGTATTAGGATCTCTCCTACCAATCTATACAATCTTTTCCTGACTTTCCCCACATTCCCAGGTTTAAACGACATTGCATTTTTTGTTTCAAATTAAATTCGAGGAATCACTTGTTCGACTAGTCTTCCAAACTGGCTTAAACTTCATAGACTCACCATCACTAAAATTTCTTGGTAGTCTCCTTATCTTTATATCATTGGCAAACAAAAGATATTATCTCACATAAAAATCGCACCTTATTACCCTAAATATAGTAAATGGTATAAACCATAGTTTCTAAAAGCAAAACTCCATTATCGTATTCACCGAATATAAAATCTCTAGCAAATACTGTAACGAACTATACATTACACAAATAGGTAGCAATTTAATCACCAGAGTAGCTGAATATATGCGATCTGTTAAATATGTATTTGGCAGCTCAGCAGTTTCCCAGTAGGTTTAAAATTAAAATCATAATATTAATATGGAAGCTATTGTTTTTAGTATATCATCATAAAACCTCATGTGACTCATCGCTATCCTCACAATATGATTCAACTACCACCTACGCCAGCTTCACCAACCCTTCCATAGCTGTTGTTGTCTTCGTCGTTATTGTTGGAGGAGGAGGAGGAGGAAGAATAAGAGTAGGAGGATGAAAGAGAGAGCGCATGTGGAATGGGAGTAATCACGTTTGTTCCGTAAAAGGGAAAGATTAGCCGCAGTTCCCAGGAAAAACAAGCCCTTCGCCAGCATCATGTGAAGGAGAAACGTAAGGAGAGGGAGAAGGAAAAAGAGGAGGAAGAGAATTGAGAAGAGGAAGAATAAGAGGATTGGGAAGAGGAAAAGTAGTAGTAGGAGGTGGATTTGGAAGAGGAAGGTGTAGGAGAATAAGAAAGACGGGGATAAGCATGAGGAGTCTCCTGCAACGACGTCAGGAACCAGCAGGCTGAGTCGTGGAAGCTTAGGGGCAGACTTAAGGCCGATACCTCTAGCGGATGTAATTTTCGTGTGTGGGCAGCACTTATGCCATTATTATGCACTATCACTTCCTTTGATGCAGGGGCCAGCTTCGATATTTACGACCAGATAATTCCATAGCAAAAATAATTCATGAGGGTCATAATTTTACAATAATTCTCTCTGGCTCTTGCCTACCACGTCCAGCCCAGCTGGTTGATGGCGAAGGCTAGATTACCCCCCCTGTCTGGTGATGCACATTAATGTCCTGTGTCAGCGCGAGTAATGGCTCGCCTCAGTGTAGTGTTTGTGCCCTAATGTGAAATCCCTTCTTTTATGTTGATTTAAAGGGACTGCAGTGAAGTGTAGTGTTCGCCAGTGGTTGCTTCAGTAAGACGGCTCGTTAGTGGTTAATTCAGCGAGGTGGTTCGCTGAATGTTTGCTTCAAAGAAGTGGTTAATTTGTGTTTACTCCAGCGACGGGGTTCGCTAATGTATATTTCAGTGAAGTGGCTCGCCAGGGGTTACTTCAGCAAGGTGGTTCACTGGTTACTTCAGGGAGGAGGTTCAATCACGTTTTTATCATCAACTTCTTATTACTAATTCGTGTTTTTCTTGGTGTTTTAATGAAATGGCATGCAAATTGTTAATTTTTTCATGGTGCTTTAATGAAAGCCTTTCTCTGCCACCGAGGGCATTACATACAGACTCTTAATACAAGAATAAGTAAGAAGGATCGCGGAAGAAACAGTTCGCAACTAACCTGCTTCAATCTATCCTGGGCTAATGTCGGAAATGGATGACAGTCTAGGACGAACCGAAACACTGCTTAGTTGTTCCCTATCATTTGTGAATTAGTTTTAAAGGATAAGATTGAAGTGAAAAAATCCGCTTGTTGTACTGATATTTACTTGCTTCTCACATCTTTTCACCTCTAAACGAATGCAAACATATAATGCATACATACAACCAGGTGGAGAGGAATGATAGTTTCAACGTTGTCTGTACAAAATTCTGATCAGAAGATAAATCACTCGGGGAATCAACCAGGGATATCCATGAGATCCAGAAAATATAAGAGGAAATAGAAGTCATGTTATCTCTCAACTGACACTGCTTTGTTTCGAAAGAGCATGTGGTGTGTGTGTGTGTGTGTGTGTGTGTGTGTGTGTGTGTGTGTGTGTGTGTGTGTGTGTGTGTGTGTGTGTGTGTGTGTATGTGTACGTACGTACGTATGGTTATATATGAGTATATAGGCTATAACATTGTCTTATAGCCACCTCAAAGGCATTACATTATGCTTTTAATTCAGAGATAGTCTAACCCGACTTGGACTTTTTATTTTTTATTTGATCGCGTCAGACTTTACACTTTTCAACAATAAAACTCATTTACCACTCGTACCCTTAATGATCAGCACATTCTGGGTTACTTTTGACTTTCCAGTTCAATGCTATCATTCATTTTTTCAGTGTTAAACATAATGGAAGTTCTAGATTAGTTATATTAATCAAAAAAGAGAACATATCCAAGAATTCAATATTGCAGCTTCCTGTTTGTTACATAGACTCATTCTGATGCTCGTTCATTATAATGCTTTACTCTGGACCAGTTAGCTAGTCTTCTAGCCACACCTTGTCAAGCTTCTCTGGGAATGTAATTAAATTAATGTTTCTGTTATAATTATGCACATTAACAGATTCATTGAAGAAGCGGAGGTTCAATATTGACAGAGAGCGATGATATTAGAAACCATATTAAAAGTCTTGTAGTAAATGATGATCTCAAATAACGGTTTCCCCGACTCTGCCAATGCTGATGTTATTATTTTTGGTAGGCAATTGCCATTCAGCATGCTAGCATAGTAATTCTCTGAGTAGCCTTCAGTAATCTTAACAAAACATTTTTCAGGAGTGTGTACACAGCGAGCTCCACAACACAGAATACGCAATACCGGCTTGAAGAGTCCCTGATTAAACATAATCAAAACATGACAGCAAACAATTCAAAAAACGGATGGGGCTCGGAACCATTTCAAGCCGCTCCTAAAACTAGCATGTACGTGCTCTCACCACCAGACTACACAGGATTAATAAGATTCGCCCAACTAAATATATTTATATGCACTAGAGAGGATAGCATGACAACTGATGCGTTTTTGTAAACGAATTTCACACTCACGTGACTAGCGACGAAATCTAGGTAAAGTCTATTGAAAGCCGCTACCAATATTTCGAGAAAATCGTATTACTACTACCGTGAACAACTCATGGATCGGATGAGGCTCGAACCCTTGGCAAGATCTCGTCCACAAAAAGCTGGCATACATAGTCACAGTGAGGACTTCTCTAGTTTATCGAAATACTTCAGGATGGCCTAAACTTAAGATAGTATCAACAGTGTAATAATAATAATAATAATAATAATAATAATAATAATAATATATATGCAAAACAACCACTGTGAAAGAATAGAGAAATTCCAAGCGCTTTCGTGACTACTCACATTATCAAGGAACTATGAAAGTAGAGCATCAAAGGAAGGTATATAAAACGAAAGTTTTTCTGTTTAAATTTAGTAATTTATACAGGCAAAAGAATTACTTGCCCCTTGCTCCCTGCCTAGACTTTTCTCTATTTTTTAATGATTATGGAAAGTGTAATGCCAAAATACGAAAGAAAAAACTACATTTGCGTTAGTGCGGATATATATATATACCTTTATACCTTTGATATACTTTTAATGAGTTTCGAGAGGCTTTCTACTCCCGGAGCTCGGCCATGGGCCAGGCTGGTGTGGTGCTAGCCTGGTAATCACCAAATCCTATTTTGCAATTACACTAGCAATTACCTTCTGCCGTGAACTGATACTAATCTCGATCATAATCTTGTGAGTATAGCATAAAGTGGTTATACCACGTAGATTATACTCAGTAAAAAGTCAATTCTCGGGGAAAAAAAAGTTCACTAATAATATCGTGTATTATGCATTAATGCTCGGCTGAGAAAAGCATGAAAAAAAATTAACTTTATGCCTTTTGTTTATAGTAATGTGAAGTATTAAGTACGTATGGGACATTTGGCGGAACAAAGATAACTCAATCCTCCATCAGCTAAACACAAAGAAATATATAAGCAGATTGTGTAAGAGTGTTCCAAGCAAGGATTTCATCATTCTAATACTTGTGAAGTAAATACTGTGATAATTCACTTTATAAGCAGGCCCCTCGGCCAAGACTTTAGTCACGGGACCGCCTCTCCCCCCCCCCTCGCACGGTCACTGGTGCTGGTATCACAAAGTTTGATCTCCCGGAAGAAGAAATCGAATCACACCAGGCCATATAGGATCTGTTCGTTGAACATTCTTTACATCCTCTGCACTGAATGGAGGATCTATTACTGCTATACTGTGTCAAGATAGCATCTGCGACTGCATTTGATTTGCCTTGCAAGTTTTCAAGGATGTGAAGACATAATCTAGGCAGCAGTAGATCTTTCAGAATGAGTAAACTCACTTTCCTTCCCTGATGACGTCTGCCCGGTTTTGATGGATATGTAGGCCATCTGGCAGCCAGCAGCAACAGCTTGGTTAACCAGGCTTGTGCCAGACGAGCCTAATTCATGGCCGCGCCCCGGGGATAGAAAGACTCTCGATATTTGTCAAAGATATAAAGGTATAACCTGGTGGCCTGGTGGTTAACGCTCTCGCTTCACACGGCGAGGGTCTGGGTTCGATTCCCAGCCAGAGTAGAAACATTGGACGTGTTTCTTTCCACCTGTTGTCTATGTTCCCCATCAGTAAAATGGGTACCTGGGTGTTAGTCGACTGGTGTGGGTCGCATCCTGGGACACTGACCTAAGGAGGCCTGGTCACAGACCGGGCCGCGGGGGCGTTGACCCCCGGAACTCTCTCCAGGTAAACTCTCTCCAGGTATGTCTGGTGCCTGAGGAAGACTGAAGTCTCTCAAGTAGCCTGAAGAATACAATATCTGCAAGCGAAAAAAAGGCATTCCATTGTTCTAAAGATATCCGGTGAGACTTGTATATCACATCCTTATTATTTTTAGTGAATGGACCAGTAAGACATCAAGAAAAAAAAAAGGCTTTGGTCGAATGACAGAAAGTTTGACATGGTAAGTCATCATTATATTAATGACCTTCGAAATCTAATTGGATTAAGGTTATGTCAAAAGCAATGGAGGTCAAGGCAGAGTTTGTACTCTCATTTATGAAAAGCTCATTTCATACTTTATAATTTATGTGTAGGCTCGATTCTTCGTCTGCTAGTCGCCAGATAAATATGATGTCTAACTGGCACATTAAGCAGCTGGACAATTTGTAATTCATTAATTTATGTGAAACATTAACCCGCAAGGAATGGTGGAGGTTCGATCTGCCGTTTGCTCATCATGAAAAAGACACGCTACCTGACTCACTGACACGTGGCTTAAGTGGTAATGCCCTCTGCTCATAACTGAAGGACCTGGGTTCGAACCTAGTTCCAATTAAAACGGTCGACATGTTTCCTAACAGCAAGTTGCCATATTCACCCAGCATTAAGTAGGACTCCTACTATTGTTGAGTCACATCCTTGGGAAGAGGAACACAAGATCCCAATGGAAATAAGGAACACTGACTATCGTGGGTTCTTCACAGAAGCTCGAATACTGGATCTTGTTACCTGCCTCGCTGGCTTCAGTGAACTTCGTGACCTGAGAGTAATTATAGCTATAACATCAGTCATGTTACCTGTCTGGCTAATTGGCCCCCCGCTTGCTCTATATCACCATATATTTCTTTATCCCTAATAGTGTGTAATTATGGTGGAATACCACCACCCTTCACCCATACCTGGTGTTTAGAAGGAATGGACCAACTAGCCGTTAGTTACCAAAGGGCCAGCCAACCAACAGCCGCACGCCAGTGGGGCCAGCTAGCAGACAGCTACACGCCAACAAGCCAGCTAGCCGACAGCCACACGCCAACAAGCCAGGTAGCCCACAGCCACACGCCAACGGGCCAGCCAGTCTCTGTATGTGAATATCCATGTACAGTTGCCATAACCATTACCTCTTTCAGTGTATTACACCACTCTTGTGTTAATGTTAACAATGGGCCATTTATTCCTCCCGCATGTGCCTGACGCGTTGGATATATTTTCATGCAGATGCGAAATATTTACTCCCATATACCCTGCTAATATATGTGCATATAGTTCCAATAGTAATTGTTCCTTGTGTGTGTGTGTGTGTGTGTGTGTGTGTGTGTGTGTGTGTATTACTACATACTCGCTAGGGCGTGTGTTTGAATCCAATTTGTGTACTCATGTGATTAGGTGTGTGTGTTTTTATGAGTGTATATGTATGCTGTCTGTCTTGCTTTGTATGAAGCGTCTTAAAGCTTGTATAACAAGCGTCTTTTTTCCCCATTGACAGCTGTGCGCCACTGGGATGCAAGACCCATTCAGAGTTGCAGGTTGCCCACTAGCAGAAAACGAACCAGGTCAGTGCTCGGACAATTCTAATTCTGCAGGGCGAAAGTTTTAGCCAAATATCTGTATATAGATTTCAGTGGTTGTTGCATTTCTCTTCAGGCAAGTCGATGTGGAGATCTAGAGAGGCAACGCCTAAATCATTTGGAAGTCAAGCCAACCTAAACACATTGTACTTAGTAAATCACAAATACATCATGAGGTAGAATTTAGCTCTTCCCCATGAATATAATAATGGGGAGGTAGAAGATGCTGTGCTCTCAAGAGCCATGGCCCCACTTTGTTTTCGGTTATCTATTGTGTATTTATATGACAAGTCATTATTAATTTTATATTTATGGATAAGCGCTAAACCTATAGGGGTTACGAAAAGCCTAGAGATAATTTACACGTTATTCACTGAATAATTTACAGGCTGTTCAATACGTTGATAATTTATATTTCGTTCATTTATTGATAATGTGGCTCGTTTTATTTATAATTTATAAGTTCACGTTACTGATAATTTAGCTGTTATTTAAATGCTCATCTTTCATATGCGGAACACAACATCCATTTATTAAAATTTCATTTTCACATAAAAATTTCAGAATGTCTCATAAAACGTCATCACCGTTAGTACCACGAGACGCTAATAACAAACAGCATCACTTGCTCGTTTGTCATATAATTATATTCGACAATTTAGTTCGTAAAAAAAGAGTATTTATGAGTCAAAATATGGAAGCGCCGCTGTGATCAATACTATCACACTCATTAATTTGATCAACAGTGCAACTCCACTTTATATACGGCCTAAATAATAGCCACCATTTAATTACAGATAATATTTATGTATATTGAGAAATCCCCAAAAAGCCTGTGGATTGTTACATGCGTTTATTGCTTTTTCAGGCCTCATATATAAATATATATATATATATATATATATATATATATATATATATATATATATATATATATATATATATATATATATATACACACACACATACACACGTGTGTGTGAGTGTGATGCTATGATGCTGCAGAAGGCTATATCGTGAAAAAATGCAATATTTCAAATATATAACCTTAATTAATTGTGATAAGAATCGTAATTACCTGCAATAAGAACTAAAATATTGTCTAGATAACTACAATTAGCAAGAACAATGAGAAACATTTATTTCTCGTAACATTTATGTCCGTGATTAATTTCTTCACTAATAGATCTTTTTCATTACCAAAGAATTTATTTGTTATTGTATATGACATATTGATAATGTGTTTAAAAATTACGTCACTGTGAATATACCGCTGTATTACCAATGAATGTCTGAATTTACCAACTAATGGCTGGAATTATCAACTGTATGCTGGAATCAACTGAAAGCTGGAACAATCAAGTAATGATCGGAACCACGTCTCTCAGTGAAGACTAACCAGGTGTTGCAGATGGGTCTCGTTCATCAGCCTCGCTGTATTATATTCCATTAATCTGATTATAGCCGATCACCACCATCCCGGGACCGTCCATAACGCACCACCGGATACCTCCCATGACAAGCCGGTGATCGGTGTGTGCACTAAGAGAGAACTCAATTAGTATTAATGGATCAGGACTCAACAACCTCCCTTCATGCATAAGGGGGATCAACAAACCCCTGGTTGTTTTCAAGAGGGAACTCGACACGTTCCTGAAAACAGTTTCTGATCATCCTGGTTGTGGTGTATGCGTTGGAATGCGGGGGGCGGGCAATAACAGATTGATCGATCAGACCAGCAACCAGGAGGCCTAGTTGGGTACCGGGACATAGGTGCGATGACTTCTGGAAGCGACTCCATGTAGATTCAGGTAGATATACTGTTACCTATCAAAGCCAGCCTCTCACAAGACTCGCTCTGCCACAAGACATTTGAAACAACATTTACTTAATGATAACCGTTTTGCTCGTGGAAGAGATTCAAAAAAGATCTCTTTTATGGAGAAAATTCATTGTCCCAGTAAAACTCTCCATAGAGGGAGACATTTTCCCAGTAAAGTTAATCTGCTGCATACGTTGTGTCATCACACTATTGGGCAATAAACACTTCAGCTATCACTGGAGCTCAAGATATATATAAAAAATTAGATGCCTGGTTACCATCATCAACCCAACACTGCCCTCCATCACCAGCACCACTCTGCCCAAGCTTGATCTGCGCCTTATAATTACAAATTTGCATGTAAATCACTTCGTACTCACCACTTCGTATCTCTCTTCCTTAATCCAAATAATAGCTTTCATTCTGCCCTCCTGTGAATTATCACAAAAATAAATTGCAGGTATGAAACGAGCCTCTCTGTCCATGCCAATGTATATCGTCGGTGATAAAATCTACTTTCTCACAGCGTATAAGGTTATTGAAATAAAATGTCTGGAACGATTGTCTAAGACTAGTTTTTTCCAAGTTCAACATTATTTTTTATAAATGAAGGAACAATAAATTTTAATATATATATATATATATATATATATATATATATATATATATATATATATATATATATATATATATATATATACATATATATATATATATATATATATATATATATATATATATATATATATACATATATATATATATATATATATATATATATATATATATATATATATATATATATATATATATATATATATATATACATATATATATATAATATATATATATATATATATATACATATATATATATATATATATTATATATATATACATATATTTATATATATATATTATATATATATATACATATATTTATATATATATATTATATATATATATACATATATTTATATATATATATATATATATATATACATATATTTATATATATATATATATATACATTATATATATATACATACATATTTATATATATATACATACATATATTTATTTATATATATATATACATATATTTATATATATATATACATATATTTATATATATATATATACATATATTTATATATATATATATAAATATATATATATATATATATATATATATATACATATATATATATATATACATATATATATATACATATATTTATATATATATATATATATATATATATATATATATATATATATATATACATATATATATATATATATATATATATATATATATATATATATATATATATACATATATTTATATATATATATATATATATATATATATATATATATATATATATACATACATATATTTTATATATATATATATATATATATATATATATATATATATATATATATATATATATATATATATATATATATATCGTGCCGAATATGTAAAACTGGTCACTGCAAGAACTCATTTAAAATTAAGTCTTTTCTAAAAGTTTCTCTTATACATTTAAAGATATATTTTTTCATTAATGTTAATGTAAAAAAAATTAATTTTGCACCAAAAGAATCTTAGAAAACTTACCTAACCTTGTTATAACGAGCGCAATTTATTTTAGCCTAACTCAACTAAATATATTTTAGATTTGTTTACAGTAATTTAATACTTTGTATTGGACTGATGAAGCCACTGTGTGGCGAAACGTTTCCTGAATAAAGATTCCCATATGCTGCATAAGTGTCTCAATCTTCAACTAGTCGGTTTTTCAAACCATTCATCACAACTGTCAGACACTGCAGCATCATGGGATCTTGTTACAAAGAATTCTTCAACACTTGTTCAACCTTTGGACGAAGACCTACTTCGACTAGTGGATGGTACCACTATGACCCCGCCTCCGCCTGCTTCACCTCACCTCACTACAGTATATAAGCCACGTCTACGGCCCTATGCTGTACATTCTACAAGATTGATGGACTGAACACATCGACTCCAGGTTGAGGGATTGATTACCTCATACTCCTCGCCTTACGCCTTCCTCTTTGTATTGGACTGATGAAGCCACTGTGTGGCGAAACGTTTCCTGAATGAAGATTCCCATATGCTGCATAAGTGTCTCAATCTTCAACTTGTCGGTTTTTCAAACCATTCATCACAACACCAATTGCTGTTCTATAGCCCATCCTGCTACTCAGCATCAGTATAACACTTAAGAACTTAACTGTGTGAATGTGACTCACGAGTGTAAACATGCGTTGCCTCTTGCACTTTCCGCTCGGGAAGCTTTCTGTTCACAATTCAAAAGTATTTGAACATTAAAATGGTATAAAATACGGACAGGTTGTTAGGTAAGACACATATGCTACAGTTAGGTATCTTTATTTCGAAACGTTTCGCCTACACAGTAGGCTTCTTCAGTCGAGTACAGAAAAGTTGATAGAAGCAGAAGATACTTGAAGACGATGTAATCAGTCCCTCAAAACTTCAAGGGTGATGGACTGATTACATCGTCTTCAAGTATCTTCTGCTTCTATCAACTTTTCTATACTCGACTGAAGAAGCCTACTGTGTGGGCGAAACGTTTCGAAATAAAGATACGTAACTGTTGCATATGTGTCTTACATATCAAAAGTATTTATTGCTTCTATGGATTAATGCATTTCTTACCTTTTATGGTATGTTATGACTGTTTCTAGAAACGACAGTGTAACTTAACTCTACCTACCCTAACCTAAATAACGTGTATCGAGAAATTTGCTTACAATCTTATGCCAGAAGCTACGTTTGCAAATATACCCTGAAGAGCCCGAACAAATATACTAATTAGCAAATTAACCTCAACAGATGGAATACGCTTATTCTAGCAGGAAACAGTTTAAATAGGAATTGAACAACAAGACACAGAAAATTCTAACAAGTGGGCTGACTGTGTAATTCCAACGCTTCCAATTCGAAAAGCTTCCAAAAATAAAAATAAAATATTCAAGGGAGAGCAAAATCAAATGTAAAATGTGAGGCAAAAAAGATATTTGATTAAAACCAAATATATTCAAGAACAACAGCAATAATACACTTTGTAGCAACAACAGCATTACACTGTACTATGTAGGAACAAATTACACTATTTAACAACAGCACACCGAGTAGGAGCAACAACAACACTATAGTACCCTGTAAGCAATTATTTTTCATCGTATATAGAAATAATTTTTATTTTAATGCACTGTAAATAAATTACAAATGTTTCTTTACTATGACAGGATTTATTGCCAGTGGGAAGGTTGAAGAGGTGGGGCAAAGATACTACGAGTGGAAAAACCTTCGTTTTGTAACAAAAGAGAATTTAACGAAGAATGCACACATTGCACTTCAGGATTTTGTTGGGACACTGTTTCACACTTTAAAAGAGCTCTGATGATTTGATGAAGTTCTGCGCAGAGCGAAACACTGTCCAATAAAAGCTTCTTTTGCCATATGTATTGTGATTTTCTTGATACGGTTCAGGATTGCTTTTTAGAACAGGTTGTGACAGAACCAACTAGAGGAAACAATCTGCTTGACTTGGTTCTTGCCAACAAAGAGTCACTAATTAATAATCTTGAGGTTAATGATGAGCTTGGGGAAAGTGATCACAAATCACTTAGTTTCAATGTATCATGGAATCACCCAGATAATTGCAATCAAATCTCTGTCCCATATTTCGCTTGGCCGACTTCATGGGACTGAAAAATTACCTGGGTGGGCTAAACTGGGATGTCCTGACTATTGGTCAGGTAGGTGGTGTTGGTTGCCAATATGACATTTTTCAGATCATAGTTCTGACTGCCCAGACAACTTTTGTTCCGAGTAGGGAAATTAGATCTAACAAAAATGATCCCAAATGGATGAACAATAGATTAAAAATCTCATTGGTCAAAAGAGAGGCATATATAGGCGTATCAAAAGAGGGAATGGGCAGTTAAGAAATCAATATATTCAATTAAAGAGAGAAATAAAGAAAGGAATAAGATAAGCAAAAAGGGATTATGAGGCTAAGGTCGCAAGGGATTCAAAGACTAACCCAAAAGGGTTCTTTCAGGTATACAGAAGTAAGATTAGGGACAAGATTGGCCCACTTAAGATTAACTCTGGTCAGATCACTGACAGTGATAAGGATGCGTGTGAAATTCTCAATACCTACTTCCTCTCGGTTTTCACCCAGGAAAATACTAGCGATATTCTTGGAATAATAGATTATGTAGAACAGGATGATACACTATGTACGATTGCGGTAACTATTGACATGGTCCTCAGACAAATAGAGAAACTAAAACCTAACAAATCCCCAGGCCCTGATGAACTGTTTGCAAGGGTGTTAAAAGAATATAAAGAGGAACTTAGCATACCTTTGGCTAATCTTTTTAACATATCACTACAAACTGGCATAGTTCCTGATAAGTGGAAAATGACAAATGTAATACCTATTTACAAGGCAGGTGACAGGTCCTTCGCTTCGAACTATAGACCAATAAGCCTTACCTTCATAGTGGGAAAATTTATGGAATCAATAATTGCCGAAGCAATTCGTAGCCACCTTGACAGGCACAGATTGATTAATGAATCTCAACACGGTTTTACAAAGGAGCGTTCCTGTCTTACGAATTTACTAACTTTTTTCACTAAGGTGTTTGAGGAGGTAGATCATGGTAATGAATATGATATTGTGTATTTGGACTTCAGTAAGGCTTTCGATAGAGTTCCACACCAGAAGCTATTGAGGAAACTTAAGGCACACGGAATAGGAGGAGAATTTTTTTCCTGGGTAGAGGCATGGTTGACAAATAGACAGCAGAGAGTTTGCATTAATGGGGAGAAACCAGTATGGGGGCACGTCACAAGCGGTGTTCCTCAGGGGTCAGTGTTGGGCCCGTTGTTGTTCACAATTTACATAAACGACATAGATGAGGGAATAAATAGCGACATAAGCAAATTTGCTGATGACACCAAAATACGCCGTCCAATTCATTCTAATGAGGACACTAGAGCACTCCAGGGTGATTTGAATAGACTGATGCAATGGTCGGAGAAGTGGAAGATGCAGTTTAATATTGACAAATGCAAAGTTCTAAATGTTGGACAGTTAAATAACCAAGCCACATATAAACTAAATAATGAAGATCTTAATACTACTGATTGCGAAAAGGATTTAGGAGTCCTGGTTAGCAGTAATTTAAAACCAAGACAACAGTGCATTAGTGTTCGCAATAAAGCTAACATAATTCTTGGCTTCATATCTAGAAGTATAAATAATAGAAGTCCTCAGGTTGTTCTTCAACTCTATATATCTTTGGTTAGGCCTCATTTAGACTATGCTGCTCAGTTCTGGTCACCGTATTACAGAATGGATATAAATGTTCTGGAAAACGTACAGAGAAGGACAAAGATGATCCCATGTATCAGAAATCTTCCCTATGAGGACAGACTGAGGGCCCTGAATCTGCACTCTCTCGAAAGGCGTAGAATTAGGGGGGATATGATCGAGGTATATAAATGGAAAACAGGAATAAATAAATGGGATATAAATAGCGTGATGAAAATTTCCAGCCAAGACAGGACTCGCAGCAATGGCTTCAAGTTGGAAAAATTCAGTTTCAGGAAGGATATAGGAAAGCACTGGTTTGGTAATAGAGTTGTGGATAAGTGGAACAAACTCCCGAGTACAGTTATTGAGGCTAAAACGTTGTGTAGTTTTAAAAATAGGTTACATAAATACATGAGTGGGTGTGAGTTAGACCTGACTAGCTTGTGCTGCTGGGTCTGGTGCAGTGCTCCATCCTTGAGTGGAGGTGACCAGACTGGGTGGGTCATTGGACTAATCCGGGGGGTGGGTCATTGGGCTAATCCAGGGGGGGGGGTCATTGGGCTAATCCGGGGGGGTGGATCATTGGGCTAATCCGGGGGGGTGGGTCATTGGGCTAATCTGGGGGAATGACATGGACCTGCTCCGCATAGGTCAGTAGGCCTGTTGCAGTGTTCCGTCTTTCTTATGTTCTTACGTATTTATGTATTTTTCTCAGTGTTCGCATCGCTGTTGGGCCGTGCGGACGTGCTGCGCAGTAGCTCCTGATTGAGTTGGCTTTTGCGCAGTGTTGACGTGTACTTGGCTCTGTGAAGACCTGTTTGCGCGCTCTCTAGAATTGAAGCAAGATGCCCTCCATCGAGCAACTTTACCAACAGCTTAAGGAAGAATTGAGGATGGCGAATATGGAAATTCGGCGACTGACCGAGGAAAACAAAAAGATTCGTAGTAGTCCTCCTGTTTTGAGTCCTCAGGTCAAGAAGGGAAACTGGGCAGTGGCTGGACAGCAGGGAAAGAAGTTGACGATCAAGAAGATGAATGGAAAGGTAGAAATGATGAAGAAGAAAGAGACTGCCATGGAAACTGTTGTGGAAACATCTAATACATTCTCAGTGCTACCCGACGAATGTGAGTCGACTACTGGGAACGTCACGACGAACGACACCAAGGAAGGTACGAATATTGTTGTTGTTGGGGATAGCCAAGTAAGGTATATGGATAGGGCATTCTGCTTGAAGGACAGGAGTAGGAGACAGAGTTTGCTTTCCTGGGGCTGGGATGGAGGATATTGCTAGCCGTCTGGATGACATCATGAGAGGTAATGGGAGTAATCCTATTATCTGTCTCAGTGCTAGAGGCAACGATGTTGGCAGACGTAAGAGTGAGGACCTGATTAGCAGGTATAGGTCAGCAATAAAAATAGGAGTAAGGGTGGGAACCCTCTCATATGTGGTATTTTGCCAAGGAGGGAAGTTGGAAATGAATGGTTGTCCAGGGCAATTGGTGTCAATTGCTGGCTGGACAAATGCTGTAAGGAAAATGCGGTAACATTCATTGACAACTGGGACCTCTTCTATGGCAGAAATGACATGTATGCCAGGGATGGGGTTCACTTATCTAGGTGTGGGGTGGGAGCACTGGCAACTGCAGTGGAGGGAGCAGTTAGGACTTTAAACTAGGAGTAGTTAGTGGTATGGGTTTTGGCAGGAAAACAGTGAAGTCCCAGTGTAGTAATATTACGAGTTCTAGGGGAACTAGTAATAATAAGAACGAGGTAGATATTGAAAAGCCAGGGACCTTGGGTGATAAGGACAGTAATAGGTTTAGTAGAAAAATAGAAATGAGCAGGAAGGGTAAAGAGAAAGGAGAGTCTTTCAATGTTTATTATGCTAATTGCCGTAGTGCTAGGAATAAGATGGACGAGTTGAGATTAGTTGCTAGTGCAGGTAACATTGATGTATTTGCCTTAACTGAGACGTGGTTTAATTCAAAAAGTCGGGACATGCCTGCGGAATGTCATATTCAGGGTTTTAAATTGTTCCAAGAAGATAGAAGTATTGGGAAGGGGGGTGGGGTGGCATTGTATGTCCGAGATCGCTTGAACTGATGCATAAAAACGGGTATTAAGTCTGAAGTAACACATACAGAGTCTGTTTGGATAGAATTTTCAGAGGGGCATGAAAAACTGATTTTAGGAGTGATATACCGTCCCCCAAACTTAGATAGGGACCAAGGGAAACTACTATGGGAGGAAATTGTTAAGGCCACAAGGCACGATAATGTAGTAATTCTAGGAGACTTTAACTTTAGCCATGTTGATTGGAATTTCTTGACTTGGAATTTAGAATCATACGACTTCTTAGAAGTATTTCAGGATTGTTTTTTGAAGCAGTTTGTGACAGAACCTACAAGGGGAAATACCCTGCTTGACTTAGTTATGGCAAACAATGAATCCCTTGTTAATGATTTAGAAATTTCAGAGGAACTGGGTGCTAGCGACCACAAATCAATTACATTTAGCATTGAATGGAAGTACGATAGTAGCGATAACTCAGTAACAGTCCCAGATTTTCGCTTAGCAGATTACGATGGGCTTAGAGAACACTTATCATCTGTTGACTGGGGTAACGAAGTGAGCTATCAATATGACAGTTTTCTGAACAGTATACATGCTGCTCAAAGAGCGTTTATCCCATATAAAGAAATTAGATCAAATAGAAATGACCCAAAATGGATGAATAATAGGCTCAAATATCTACTAGGGCATAAGAAAGGAATTTATAGGCATATCAAAAGAGGTGAGGGTCATCTTATGAATCAGTATATTGACATTAAGAGGGACATTAAAAAGGGGATAAGAAAAGCTAAAAGGGACTATGAAATTAAAGTTGCTAGGGATTCTAAAACTAACCCAAAAAGTTTTTTCCAGGTCTATAGGACAAAAGTTAGAGATAAGATAGGTCCCCTTAAAAATAACTATGGGCACCTTACTGACAAAGAGAATGAAATGTGCTTGATTTTAAATAATTATTTTCTCTCAGTTTTTACACAGGAAGACACTAACAATATTCCAGTAATTAATTTTTACAGTGGGCTAGAAGAAGATAAATTATGTAACATCACAGTCACTAGTGAGATGGTTGTGAAGCAGATAGACTGAAGCAAAATAAGTCGCCGGGTCCTGATGAGGTTTTTTCAAGGGTTCTTAAGGAATGCAAAATGGAACTCTGTGAACCATTAACTAATATTTTTAATTTATCTCTTCCAACAGGTGTAGTGTCTGATATGTGGAAGATGGCTAATGTAATTCCTATTTTTAAAACAGGGGACAAGTCGTTACCGTCAAATTACCGCCCAATAAGCCTGACCTCAATTGTAGGCAAATTACTAGAGTCAATTATAGCTGAGATTATAAGAAGCCATCTCGATAAGCATAGCTTGATTAATGATACTCAGCATGGATTCACAAGAGGCCGGTCTTGTCTAACTAATTTATTAACTTTCTTCAGTAAAGCTTTTGAGGCTGTTGATCACAATAAAGAATTTGATATTATTTACTTAGATTTTAGTAAGGCTTTTGATAGAGTTCCGCACCATAGACTGTTAAAGAAAGTGGCTGCTCATGGCATTGGGGGAAAGGTGCTCTCGTGGATCGAGTCATGGCTCACTGACAGGAAGCAGAGTGTGTCCATAAATGGGGCTAAGTCCGAGTGGGGATCTGTAACAAGTGGCGTTCCACAGGGATCAGTCTTGGGCCCGTTGTTGTTTATAATATATATCAATGATCTTGATGAGGGAATTACTAGTGATATGAGCAAATTCGCCGATGACACAAAGATAGGTAGGATAATTGATTCAAACGTAGATGTTATGGAACTTCAGGAGGATTTAAACAAACTCTATTCTTGGTCAGAAAAGTGGCAGATGCAGTTCAATGCAGATAAATGCAAGGTTCTGAAGCTTGGGAGTGCCCATAACCCTTATAAGTTAAATGATGTAGAACTTAGCCATACAGATTGCGAAAAGGACTTGGGGGTTATGGTGAGCAGCAACCTTAAACCAAGACAGCAATGCCTAAGCTTACGTAATAAGGCAAATAGATTACTGGGATTTATATCAAGAAGTGTAAGCAACAGAAGTCCAGAGGTCATACTGCAGCTTTATACATCATTAGTAAGGCCTCACCTAGATTATGCAGCTCAGTTCTGGTCTCCGTATTACAAAATGGACATAAATTCGTTAGAAAACATTCAGCGTAGGATGACTAAATTAATACATAGCATTAGAAATCTTCCTTATTACCTGGAGTACCTGGAGAGAGTTCCGGGGGTCAACGCCCCCGCGGCCCGGTCTGTGACCAGGCCTCCTTAGGTCAGTGTCCCAGGATGCGACCCACACCAGTCGACTAACACCCAGGTACCCATTTTACTGATGGGGAACATAGACAACAGGTTGAAAGAAACACGTCCAATGTTTCTACTCTGGCTGGGAATCGAACCCAGGCCCTCGCCGTGTGAAGCGAGAGCGTTAACCACCAGGCCACCAGAGCCCACAGAGCCAGGTGACTTGTGGGACTTGTGGTAGCCAGGTGACTTGTGGGACTTGTGGTAGCCAGGCAACTTGTGGGACTTGTGGTATCCAGACAACTTGAAGGACTTGTGGCAGCCAGGCAACTTGTGGTGGCCAGGCAACTCATAGGACTTGTGGTAGCCAGGCAACTTGTAGGACTTGTGGTAGCCAGGCAACTTGTAGGACTTGTGGTAGCCAGGCAACATGTGGTGGCCAGGCAACTCATAGGACTTGTGGTAGCCAGGCAACTTGTAGGACTTGTGGTAGCCAGGCAACTTGTAGGACTTGTGGTAGCAGGGCAACTTGTAGCACTTGTGGTAGCCAGGCAACTTGTAGGACCTGTGGTAGCCAGGCAACTTGTAGCACTTGTGGTAGCCAGGCAACTTGTAGCACTTGTGGTAGCCAGGCAACTTGTAGGGCCTGTGGTAGCCAGGCAACTTGTGGGACTTGTGGTAGCCAGGCAACATGTGGTGCCCAGGCAACTCATAGGACTTGTGGTAGCCAGGCAACTTGTAGGACTTGTGGTAGCAGGGCAACTTGTAGCCCTTGTGGTAGCCAGGCAACTTGTAGACTTGTGGTAGCCAGGCAACTTGTATTTTGTGTTATGAAGAAAGATTGAAGACTCTTAAGTTACATTCACTTGTTAGACGAAGAATGAGGGGAGACCTGATCGAAGTGTATAAGTGGAAGATAGGTATTAATAAAGGGGATATTAATAAGGTCTTGAGGATGTCTCTCCAAGAGAGAACCCGCAGTAATGGATTTTAATTAGATAAGTTTAGATTTAGAAAGGACATAGGAAAGTATTGGTTTGGAAATAGGGTAGTTGATGAGTGGAACAGTCTACCTAGTTGGGTTATTGAGGCTGGGACTTTGGGTAGTTTCAAATCTAGGTTGGATAAGTACATGAGTGGGAGGGGTTGGATTTGAGTGGGACTTTCACATCAGAGCTTATTTCTTGGGTGGCATTGAAAATTGGGTTGGGCAAATGTTTTGTTAGTGGGATGAATTGTAAAGGACCTGCCTAGTATGGGTCAGCAGGCCTCCTGCAGCGTTCCTCCTTTCTTATGTTCTTATGTTCTTTACTATTGTCAGTAGTACTCTATTTGGATTCCTAAGTTGATATAAATGCAGTGTGTGGTTACTCTGTTCTATATGAAACTCATCCAACTTTTTGTTAAGATTTGGGAGAAAACGAGAGGTTGTCTAACTCTTAAAAATTATATTAAAATTATCGATCACTCATCACCACACAAACATCAGCAACACACTCGACCTATCACCACAACCACCATCACCCCTCGCCACAACCAGGACAACCACCACCACCAACACACTCGACCTGTCACCAGTCTCCTCATCTATTACCTGGACTGTAAAAGCTAGTGGCTTGGGGCAGACCATTACCACGTCACCAACATAGCCACAGGGGTAGTTTATAGGGTCATAATTAGATGGTTGGTCCCGCTTGTTGGCCACGGTAGCTGTGTGACAATTTCAGATATTACTCCTCCTGCACCTCACACACACGTATTGGAGGGATATTACTCCAAACCCACACACGTAGTAGAAGGATACCACATCCTTCCTATTCCCCTGATAAGTATAGGAGGGATATTACTTCGTCTCCCCCACATACGTATTGGAAGGATACCACATCCTCCCTGTTCCCCATCACGCGTATTGAAGGGATACTATCTCCTCCCTGTTTCCCTCACTCGTATTAAAGTGATACTATCTCCTCTCTGTTTCCCTCACTCGTATTGGCAGGATATTACTAACTTCCTATAACTAGATCAGAGGTACTATATATAATGCCGACAAGTTTGTAAATAACAAGACAGGCTCAGCACCTGCGTATCTTTATTTAAGAGAAGTTTCGCTTACCTCCTACTTTATTTATCTAATGCAGAGATAGGAGAGAGATTTTTATGGTAACCAGTTAGGTGGTAGTAATACAGTAGTAGCGGTCACATAAGTTTGGGCAGAGCTTCCTAGTCGAGATGTAATTTATTTGAGTTCCTGTCTTGGAGTTTTAAGATTAACCGAGTCAGACATTCAGAAATTGAAACTCCTTGCGTTGTTCTTTAGTATTATATGTGACAATAATAGATGGTTCTAAACATCTATGTTTCTGGAATTCCTCTTTCTTTGTGAGAGTTCTTTTGCTGAACAAATACATTAGTTAAGTTGTTTCTCCAACATGCATATCTGTGTTTACTGACTTCTCTCAAAATAATCTAGAAGTCCCCCTTATATAAACCCAACCTCATCCTCCACATGGAATCGGGTGTTGGAGTTCGTTCTGGTCATTTACTGGTGAGATCCTTAGTGATAGTAGTAATAATTGTAGCTTCTCTGATCTAACCATAGACCTCTCTTCAGGTGATAATAAACTACTTGGAAAGAAGCTCTCGTATATGTGAATATATCAGGAGTACATGAAAACGAAGTCCTAGCAGAAATAGAATACTAGATCTGAGAAGCACTGCAGTATAGCTTAATGACTCCACTTTTTAAATTTGCAAAATTCATCCACAACTCGATTGCCATATGAGTACTTTCCCCACATCCTTTCAAATCCCAATCTAACGTAAATTCATTAATTCATAAGGAACATGTGACATAATATACAAATTACGAAAGCCTTAAACTAGTACAATACAGGACGCGCAACACAATGTGTTATTCATGAGAACCACCACGCACTAGCTAATTATTATAGAAAGGAATTGTCATCTGCATAACAGACTCTATGGAACAAAACCAGGATATTTCTAGTCTAAAAAAAGCTTGCCATACATTATCTTACGTGGGAAACACCCTACCACTACTCAAACAGCAGAGTATAGTATACAGTATATCAGTAGACCACCCGCAGTACTAGGCTATTCGCTTCGTCAGGCCATGATTGCTGACACAAAAGTAGAATAATGGAACTTTTAGTGCTACATTTCGCACATGCAGTGGCCTTTATCAAGCCTCACTTTTGACTTGATAAAGTTTACTGCATGGGTGAAACGGTCACAGTAAAGATTCCATTAAAAAATTGCATTTATTTCTTCTTACAGAAGTGTGGGTATATCAGATCTTTACTTGCCCAGCTTCACAATGACTTGACATGATGATGCTGGGTGTGTCATTTTACACACACACACAACTAAATCGAATCAGGGGATACAAAGGGAACTGCAGTGGGAGAATAAAAGAAAGAGGTCAGTCTTTGTTTATGGGCTCCAATAAGTTGAAGGGGAAGCTTACGAAGCAAGAAGACAAGGGAAGAAAAAAGTAATTGAAAGTATCATGAAAACCATAGGAGAGGACATGACCCAGCTGACAAATTTTCTGGGAATAGGAAGGTTTGCAAGGGGAAGAAACAGACTGATTAAAGTGATTTTCAAGGCAGAATCGGCATGAAACAAGATCCTGCAGGAGAATGCATGACTAAGGGACATGGTGTACTGGAGGGTGTACCTCGACTGTGACAGAACATGAGAAGAAAGACAGAAACTGAAAGAGAGGGTACAAAATCCCAAGGAGGAAAGAGAGGTAAATATGGAGATTGGCAGGAGAACCCAGACTCAGGAGGAGGAACAAATACAACCTCCCTCAGGACCACCTACAGAAGACCATCACCTTTGACAACCCTAATGCACCCAAACAATCTAACCCACAACCAACACACCATACCCACTCCCTCACCCCCTAAACACACACTCCACCTTCACAGCAACCCACCATAGTTCCTCACCAGGGCTCCTGCTTCCTCAACCCCAACATTCCCCCCAGACTACAGTTTTAGAAAAAGTTGAAGGTGTGGTAAATGAATGTGGATGGAATAAATAAATGTGAGGAGTGGCATGAAAGAATCAAGGAGACATCCCCAGACATCATAACACTCGCAGAAATGAAATTCACCGGGGTGACAGACACAATCTTTCCACCAAGATATCAGATCCTGAGGAAAGATAGAGGGAGAAGAAGGGAGGGAGGAGTTGCACTGCTCATTTAAAACTGGTGGGGATTTGAGGAAATGGAAGGAATGGACAGAATGGGTGAAAGGGACTGCAGTTTAGGAAGAGTTCAGTCTGGGGGACCTAAGGTGGTAATTGCAGTGATGAACTCGCCACAGAACTGCAGGAGGCCAAGAGAAAAATATGAAGACAGCAACAGAGAAATGGTGGACACACTAGCTGAGGTGGTCAGAAGAGTTCACATGGGTAGAACAAAGTTACTATTTATGGGTGATTTTAATCACAAGGAGATTGACTGGGAAAACCTGTAACCACATGGGGGTCCCTAAACATGGAGAGCTAAAATGTTGGATGTGGGGCTGGAAAACCTCATGCATTAACATGTTAGGGACACTACCAGAGAGAGAGAGGTGAGGATGAACCAGCAAGACTTGACCTCAGATTCATCTTGAGTAGTTCATACACTGAAGACATCACATATGAGAAGCCCCTTGGAGCTATTGACCACGTGGTTCTGAGCTTTTAATACAAATTGGAGTTAAAAGTGGAGGGAGTAACAGGAGTAGGATGGGAAAAGCCAAACTACAGAACAGGGGACTACACAGGTATGAGGCATTACCTGCAAGAGGTACAGTGGGAAAGAGAATTGGTAGGAAAATCAGTAAACAAAATGATGGAAAATCAGTAAACGAAATGATGCCAGGAAGCTGAGGAGAGGTTTGCTCCCAAGGGAAATAAAAACAATGGAAAGATCAGAACGAGTCCTTGGCTCACCCAAATGTGTAGGGAGGCAAAAACTAAATGTGTCCGAGAGTGGAAAAAATACAGAAGACAAAGGACCCAAGAAAATAAAGAGATTAGCCGAAGAGCCAGAAACGAACATGCATGGATATGAAGGGAGGTCCAGCGACAATACGAAAATGACATAGCATGGAAAGTCAAGTCTGACCCAAAACTGTTGTATTGAGACATCAGGAGAGAAACAACAGTCAAGGATTAGGTAATCAGGCTGAGGAAGGAAGGTGGGGAGTTCACAAGAAATGACCAAGAAGTGTGTGAGGAGCTCAACATGAAACAGGGAAAGGACTCCAGGAAGTTGCAATAGTGGGATACACCAACAAGTTTTGGATGAAATACACACAACCGAGGTGGAAGTGAAGAAGCTGTTATGTGAACTTGATACCTCAAAGGTGGTGGGACCAGACAGCATCTCTTGGTGGGCCCTTAAAAAGGGAGCAGAGATGCTGTGTGTTTGCCACTAACCACAATTTTCAACACATCCACTGAAACTGGGTAACTACCTGAAGTATGGAAAGTGGCAAATGTAGTCCCAATTTTTAAGAAAGACAGACACGAGGCAATAAACTACAGTCCAGTGTCACTGAAGTGTATAGTATGCAAATTCATGGAGAAGATTATCAAGAAGAGAGTGGTTAAGCACCTAGAAAAGAACAAGCTTATAAACGACAACCAGCATGGTTTCAGGGAATGGAAATCCTGTGTCGTAAACCTACTGGAGTTTTATGATAAGGTAATGGAAGTAAGACACGAGAGAGAGGGGTGTGTAGATTTCATAATCTTGGACTGCAAGAAGGATTTCGACACAGTTCCTCACAAGAGGTTAGTGCAAAAGCTAGAGGATCAGGCATTCATAACAAGAAGGTCACTGCAGTGGATCAGAGAATGCCTGACAGGGAGGCAACAACGAATCATAGTACGTGACAGGGTGTCAGAGTGGGCGCCGGTGACGAGCGGGCTTCCACAGGGGGTCAGTCTGAGGACCAGTGCTATTTTTGGTATATGTGAATGACATGACGGAAGGGATAGACTCAGAAGTGTCCCTGTTTGCAGATAATATAAAGTTAATGAGGAGAATTAAATCAGATGAGGATCAGGCAGGATTACAGAGAGACTTGGACAGGCTGGAAGCCTGGTCCAGCAACTGGCTCCTCGAATTTAACCCTGCCAAATGCAAAGTCACGAAGATCGGGGAAGAGCAAAGAAGACCGCAGACAGAGTACAGACTAGGACTACAAACCTCATTCAAGGAAAAAGATCCTTACCTGGAGGTTACCTGGAGGTTATTCCGGGGATCAACGCCCCCGCGGCCCGGTCCACGACCAGGCCTCCCGATGGATCAGGGCCTGATCAACTAGGCTGTTACTGCTGGCCGCACGCAGTCCGACGTACGAGCCACAGCCCGGCTGATCCGGCACCGACTTTATGTATCTGTCCAGCTCTCTCTTGAAGGCAGCCAGGGGTTTATTGACAATTCCCCTAATGCTTGATGGGAGGCTGTTGAACAGTTTTGGGCCCCGGACACTTATGGTGTTTTCTCTTAGTGTACCAATGGCGCCCCTACTTTTTATTGGCGGCATTTTGCATCGCCTGCCCAGTCTTTTACTTTCGTAGGGAGTGATTTCTGTGTGCAGATTTGGGACCATTCCTTCCAAGATTTTCCAAGTGTAGATTATGATATATCTCTCCCTCCTGCATTCCAACGAGTACAAGTCAAGTGCTTCCAAGCGTTCCCAGTAGTTAAGGTGCTTGACAGAACTTATACGTGCTGTAAAGGATCTCTGTACACTCTCTAGATCTGCGATTTCACCTGCTTTGTATGGAGATGTTAATGTACAGCAGTATTCCAGCCTAGAGAGAACAAGTGATTTGAAAAGGATCATCATGGGCTTGGCATCTCTCGTTTTGAAAGTTCTCATTATCCATCCTATCATTTTCTTTGCACGTGCGATCGTGGCACTGTTGTGATCCTTGAAAGTGAGATCCTCAGACATTACTACTCCCAGGTCCCTTACATTATTTTTCCGCTCTATTGTATGGCCGGAGTCAGTAGTATACTCTGTTCTAGTTATTATCTCCTCCGGTTTTCCATAACGGAGTAGTTGGAATTTGTCCTCATTGAACATCATATTGTTTACCGTTGCCCACTGGAAAACTTTGTTTATATCTTCTTGGAGGTTAACCGCGTCCTCAGCAGATGACAGCCTCATGCAGATCCTAGTATCATCCGCAAAGGATGATACGGTGCTGTGGTGTATAACTCTGTTTATGTCTGATATGAGGATAAGGAATAAGATGGGGGCGAGTACTGTGCCTTGTGGAACAGAGCTCTTCACTATGGCAGCCTCCGATTTAACTCTGTTGACCACTACTCTTTGTGTTCGATTTGTTAGGAAGTTGAAGATCCATCTCCCCACTTTCCCAGTTATTCCTTTAGCACGTATTTTATGGGCTATTACGCCATGATCGCATTTGTCAAATGCTTTTGCAAAGTCTGTGTATATTACATCTGCATTCTGATTTTCTTCCAGTGCATCCAAGGCCATTTCATAGTGATCCAGTAGTTGTGAGAGGCAGGAGCGACCTGCCCTGAACCCATGTTGCCCTGGATTGTGCAGATTTTGGGAATCCAGGTGATTTGCAATCCTGCTTCTTAGCACTCTTTCAAAGATTTTTATGATGTGGGATGTCAGAGCTATTGGTCTATAGTTCTTAGCTAATGCTTTGCTGCCACCTTTATGGAGTGGGGCTATATCCGTTGTTTTAAGTGACTTTGGAATTTCACCCATGTCCAAGCTCCTCCTCCATAGTGTACTTAGGGCACGCGAGAGGGGTTTCTTGCAGTTCTTAATGAAAACAGAGTTCCACGAGTCTGGGCCCGGGGCTGAGTGCATAGGCATGTTGTCAATGGCTTTTTCGAAATCTATCGGAGTTAGGGTAATGTCGGAAATCTGGCATACATTTATGGAGTTTTGAGGCTCATTCATGAAGAAATCATTTGGGTCGTCGATCCTCAGACCGATTAGTGGTTCACTAAACACAGTCGTACTGGGATTTCAATATTTCACTCATTTCCTTGTTGTCGTCTGTGTAAGTCCCATCCTGTCTGAGTAAGGGCCCGATACTAGATGTGGTATTTGCCTTGTTTTTGGCATATGAAAAGAAATATTTTGAATTTCTTTCAATTTCACTAATAGCTTTAAGCTGCTCCTGCCTCTCCTGGTTCCTGTAAGAGTCATTTAGCTTAAGTTCGATAGTTTCCACTTCCCTGGTCAGCGCCTCCCTTCGTGTATCAGATATTCTAGCACTCCTGAGGAGCTCAGTGACTCTTTGTCGTCTTCTGTAGAGGGAGCGTCTTTTTCTCTCCAGTTTACTCCTGCTCTTCTTCTTTCTTAGGGGAATATGCCTAGAACATGCTTCGGCTACCAGGCAGTTGATCCTTTCAAGGCACTGGTTTGGGTCCATGTCATTTAAGACATCTTCCCAACATGTTTCGTTTAGGACATGGTTTACCTGGTCCCAGTTGATGTTCTTGTTGTTGAAATTGTATTTTGTGAAGACACCTTCACAGGTACATGCATTCTGTTGTTCAGGACCCCTATGCATGTACGTCTGGACTTCGATTAGATTGTGATCGGAATTAGTTGTTTTTGATATTCTTATGTCTCTTATCAGGTCCTCATTATTTGTGAAGATAAGGTCAAGTGTGTTTTCTAGTCTTGTTGGCTCCACTATCTGCTGGCTTAAGGTGTGTTTTTCGCAGAGACTTAGTAGCTCATTGTGTGACCTTTCATCTGCGCTACCTCCGGGGATTGTTTCAGCTATAACATTATTTGCTACATTCTTCCATTTTGTATGCCTTAGGTTGAAATCACCAAGCAGTAAGATGTTTGGGGATGGAGCTGGAGCTTGGGTGAGTATAATACATAGCACATCTCCTGATTCGCTCATCAACCAGATAACTGATGTAGCATGTTGGCGCCTGGCAAAGCAAGGAATAGCATTCCGATTCCTCAGTAAAGAATCGTTCAAGACTCTACAACATATACGTCAGGCCCATATTGGAATATGCAGCACCAGTTTGGAACCCACACCTGGTCAAGCACGTCAAGAAATTAGAGAAAGTGCAAAGGTGTGAAACAAGACTAGTCCCAGAGCTAATGGGATTGTCCTACGAAGAGAGGTTAAGGGAAATCGGCCTGACGACACTGGAGGACAGGAGGGATAGGGGAGACAAGATAAAGACATAAAATACTTCGAGGAATTGACAAGGTGGACAAAGACAGGATGCTCCAGAGATGGGACAAAGGAACAAACGGTCACAATTGAAAGTTGAAGATTCAGATGAGTCTAAGGGATATTAGGAAGTATTTTTTTCTGTCATAGAGGTGTCATGAAGTGGAATAGCCTAGAAAGTGACATAGTGGAGACAGGAACCATACATAGTTTTAAGACGAGGTTTGATAAAGCTCATGGAGCAGGGAGAGAGTGGCCTAGTAGTGATCAATGAAGAGGCGGGGTCAGGAGCTATGAATCGACCCCTGCAACCACAAATAGGTGAGTACCTCTATGTTTTGATTCAACTTTACAGTGAGCGAAACGTACTCCCAATAAAAACTTGTTCAACAGTGTCATCATTACCAGTCGGCATTACGCTTAGACATCAATTATTATAATACAAATTAAGCGCTAAACCCACAAGAATCTCTTATGCAACAAGCACCTCCATTGTATGAGAGCGATGAAAAGCGCACATGCGCAGTGGTGCAGGGCTACTTACGTATGAAATTAATGTTGTGGCATGGCGTCTTGATATTGCCTACGAATGAAACGTTCTCTGAGGGTCGAGGGACGAGGAGTTAGACGTGTCGCCAGGGCAGTCCAGCCTGCTGAGCCAACGTTAGTGGCTAAGCACATAAAAACCTTAGTGTGGCTTTATTGAGACGTATTATGTTTTGAAATGCATCTGAAGAGAGATTAAAAGCGTTACTCAAAGGGAATCTAGTCACTTGTGCTCGGGAGGCAGAGGTGTCTGGAATCAATAGAAACCTTAAGTTGGAAATTAAGACACGTGCAGCATCTTATCAATATTGTAGACGTTTCGTCATCCACTGACTTTATCAATACAAATTGATAAAGCCACTGGATGGCGAAACGTCTACAATAAAGATAACCAGATGTTGCACATGTGTCTTAACTTCCATCTTGTCGGTATTGTATACCTTTCTTGCACAGAAACCTTAAGTGACGAGCATACAGTGTCTAAGTGGGAAAGAGAGATGTTAATCAGAATGAATCCAAGGGTGAATAAAAGTAGCTCTGTTTCCTTTGATCAAAAGCTCACCATCAGCATCGATTCATCCCTTCCTCCTGAAGGTTAAAGCTTCTTTTGCTCTCTAGTGAAATAATGTATTACAATGTCTCTCCTGTTTTTGCTAAGAAAGAAATATGTACAGCTAACTTACATTCCATTAACTATCTAATAGTCTTCTTCTTTTACCCTCAGAATGGAGAGCCTTGATGCTACAGAAGAGCGCTTGATCCAAAAAGTTAGAGCTACCCTCACCTTCCCATCAAACCTGTTTAGACCCCTTTACCCCTCTCCCTTCCAGCTTCTCTCTCTTCTAGGTCCCAAGTGCTGTATGTCCTCTATTTACAGCACTCCCATCAACATAATCTTTCGCTGTGCCACCATCTATATACTACTCTTCCTAACTCCAGTATCACAACACACATTTTATTCATGAAGCTGTGTAGTTTAGCTAGTAAATAAACAAATGCGATATACACGACAGAGCCCTTATATTTAATACGGGGATTTAGATTTTATCAGGTGCGTGTTTTTATCTTGCAGAAGCCCACAAGATTAGTAGCTTAAAGAAGTAAGATTTAAGCTGCGTGTCTGATGGTCCATGGATCAAGCAGGTCACTCATGTTGACTGATGGAGCTTAATATCAAAAGGAGCTTTGTTACGATCCGGATAACTTGCGTTGCGCTAAGATTACGGCGAGTGGGATTGTTGACAGTGTTTTATGTTACTGAATTATTTTGTTAAATATGTGAAATATGGATAATATATCTATCAGAGTGCCCAGGCACCCTGTTTCTTTATGAACCAGAGAAGAAAAGACAAGTTGCAGGACAACTCTACACTAGAAACAATAAAAACGTGTTTTGCAGTGTGTCTTCTCTTTACTATTGTTGGCAGAACGACATTTGGGTCCAGTTCATAGTGAAACAGCCTGATTGCCAAATGCGTAGGGATGTACTCAGAGTACGAGAACCGGTACAAGTATTCTATATTCACACGCTCAGTATGAGAACCAGAACGTATATTCTAAATAAATAAGAAACATACGTAATACTATAAAAAATTTATTAGGCATTGAGACGCTCACATGGAGTTTTATCAAGCCCATAGAGGGCGTGAAAGATTTTCAGTATGTAAAGGAATGTTCATACATCGACAGTTTATTAATTCGTCTCACGTTCCCTTTTCAATTTATATATGATTTCGGGAGAGCACAGCGCATCATGAATGTGGCAGCTTCAGATAACACTAAGAGGAACATTATCCTCTTAGTATTCACTGCACATAGTGATGGACTTTCAGCTTTTATCCGTGTTTCATTTCGAGTTGGAGTACCGTATACATCGGTCGTAGGTCTTGGTGAATTATAGTATATCTCCAGTGTTGTGGACTCTCCTGAGAAGCATCCCTCAGGGTAGGTGCCTTGGTGCTCTACCATCCACTTGGATGACAAAAACGTAGATAAATACGTTAATGGAGCAACTTTCAATGTGAGCAGACTGGCTGATGATGTTGTAGTAGCCAGGCTTAGGCTTGGTTACAAGTGCTTCAGGCAGGTTAGCAGACACGCAGATGATGATCAAACCAAATGTGGCCATCACTATGGTCACTATCTTGAACACTGTGTGCTTTATTGTCCATTTATTGGGGATTACGGAGAGAGTATAATAATCTCTGTGATATATCAAGATATCTTTTTAATGAATATAAAATACCAGGCATATTAACCCTTTACCGGGCGGTGCTTTTAACAGATAAGTGAACTGTAGATTTAAATCCATATGTACTCCTGTTAAACCTCTTTGGGCCTAGTTCCTAGGCCTTTATGTGTATCTATATGCTCTTTCACTACCGTCCACAGAATGGATATGGCGCGCAAAATCAGCTAGTCACTTGGGCGGCAAAATCTAAATAATCTAATCGATCACATTCATGGATAATTTAAGAGAAGTCGGCACCTCTGGTGAACTATTAATGGTGAAATAGCTTCATATGGTCACAGCAATCGGGTGAGTGTGATCCCACCCACGCACCAGACACTACCTGACCTGACCTCTCTCCACTTTACCTAACTTCTCTCCACTATTTAAGGGGCAAACTGTATAGAGGTGAGAAATCTCTTAGCGGGTGAAATGCTTTCTCAGTAAATGACTAATGTATCGCATGTGTGTCTGTACCACACAGTCTGTCGGTACCATTATACGATGTACCTACATGAGAGACGGTACCTTGAATTTACACTGATCATCTCCGTTGTCCAGAAATCCGTTAGTTTTATTTTAACATGTCAGATATACTGGCTAATTTGTGGCTGCCCAGGCAGAACACTGTGATCGGGTGACCTGACCGACACACCACTAATTTAACATCTCTTTTACCTGGTTTCTCATCCAGGACAAGAAACTCGTTAGTTCTATCATCACAGTTCGTTAATTAGGACTCTTACTACACAAGCCATTGGTCTGCTCGGTCAAAAGGTGGCTGACGACTTGAACTCATTTGGCGACTCTATGTACAGGCAGTCCTCTGGGATGGCTATTGGGTTCATTTAGTGTGATTCTGGCTAACCTGCACAAGAAGCACCTGGAGGAAGCCAAAATATAACTGCACATCCCCAGTGGTGTATGTCACTGTTATGTGGACGACATCCCAGCTATTTCGCCCAGACGACTCAGAACCACTGAACTCCTTAATAAAATAATCTCCAATGAACTACCAATCACTTTCAACATGGAGAGTAAGCAAGATGGTTGCCTTCATTTTCTTGGATTTCAAGGTCTACAGGGAGCGTCACACCATGACGTAACAAGGAAAGGTATCGTAGCATATGGAATCTCTGTCACTGTCTTTCTTGACAAGAAATGGAACTACATACACCATGCTTTGGTTATTGTATTAATACCCAACACACACTAAAACTAACAGTTGGATAAAAGCTAAGAGAACTATCTCCTCTACCAGGTACCAGACCGATTCTTAATACTTCTAGCTTGCCAGGTTTCAGGCAACTTTTCTAAACTTCTTGCTAAGAGTAAAAGCAGCATATTCAACATGACATGCAACACAATTAAAGAAAACCTTCGTAACCAAAGAGAAAAACACAAAAAGAAATAATGCTTAGAGCCATGCAATACCATGTGGTGGATGTAATAAACTATTCGTAGGGGAGACGTCTAGATCTTTGGAGCACCACAGGAATACCGGTATGCATTTGAGAGACGATTTACACAACACCTGCACTATATACCAGAACTCCCACAACCATCTCATGAATTTCTAAGACATCAAATTAGTTATCCTGGAAACCAGTCAGCAATGTAGGCGCTGAAGATTGAGACACTTATGCAGCATATGGGAATCTTTATTCAGGAAACGTTTCGCCACACAGTGGCTTCATCAGTCCAATACAAAGAGGAAGGCGTAAGGAGAGGAGGAGAATGAGCCTTCCTCTCTGTATTGGACTGATGAAGCCACTGTGTGGCGAAACGTTTCCTGAATAAAGATTCCCATATGCTGCATAAGTGTCTCAATCTTCAACTTGTCGGTTTTTCAAACCATTCATCACAATGTAGGCGCTGCTTAGAACTTCTCTTATTACCACCACATATACCATCCCTCAAAATTCTGGTAATTTTATGATTTCGGATGTTCTCGTTAGGCTCATCCTCTGTCTTTAGATATCAAAAGTACGTAAAACTGACAAGTTGATGAATGAGACTTAAGTGAAATACCTGGGCATCTGCAATGAGACATTTTGCCCACCAGGGGCTTTACAGGCCTGATTTACTTCAACTAGTAGGCCCCACCCATATGTGACCATGTCTACTACTGCAGCACCGTTCCTCTCCTCTCGGTTCTACTATAAAAGGCTCCGCTCTCATGTCTCTGTATTTTAATAGATTAGAAAATCTCCTCCTAATTCATTCTCTGTATTGGATGGAAAAAGCCTCTGGGCGAAATGTCTTCGTAATAAATAGCCTAATATCGTTTTCGTGTTGTACTCGCATTGGAGAGCACACACACAGGAATAAAAAAAATAATCCACTATATAAGATGTCTAACATACGAAGATGGTATAAACCTTGGTAATAAATACCGACAAGTTGGTTTAGAAAGATACGTAAGCAAACACTATGACATATTTATTAGAAAACGTTTCGGTCCTGGGATCAAGGTCCCAGGACCGAAACGTTTTCTAATAAATATGTCATAGTGTTTGCTTACGTGTCTTTCTAAACCAACATACGAAGATATACTGAAAACCCTGTAACCAGTCTCCTGCAAGACGCATTGTGAGAGATGGAAGTGTGCAAGTGGGAAACAGGTTTAAACAAAGGAGAGAGAGAGAGAGAAATAGGGTGCTAGAAATATCACACCATAAAAGATTTCGGAACAATGGATTCAAAATGGATAAATTTAGATTTAGAAAGGATACAGGAAAGAACTGGTTCATAAATAGAGTTGTAGATGAGTGGAAGTTAGTCAGGCAAGCAAGCCTCGAGCTTACCTGATGTTTACTTGGAGTTTACCTACAGTTTACCTGGAGTCGCTTCTGGAGATCACCGCTCCCGCGGCCCTGCCCCAGATCAGGTCTCCTGGTTACTGGCCTGATCGGTCAAGCTGTTAGTGCCAACCGCCAGCAGTTCAGCGTACGCACCACAATCCGATTTGATCGGGAACTTTTTTGAGGAATCAGTCGAGTTTCCTCCTGAGGACTGCATGGAGGTCGTCGAAGAGTCGTGGTCACTTCAAATGGCGTTAAAAACAGGTTGGAAAATTACATGAGTGTGAAGGGTTGGGTTTGAAATAGGTAGAAGTAATATGTCAGTCAGTTTAGGTTTATTTACTTTAGTCGATCTGTTACAGTGCTCCTGTATTTATTCCATCTCCTGTAATATTCCACCTCTCTTCTCAGGCATTGTTTTCCTCTTTATTTGCCCATTTCTTCTTCCTTTTCTCTGCTCCCCTGTAGTTATCCTCACCGCTACTCTCCTCCTCTCTTCGTCTTTCAACAAATTTCCAGTAAAAAACATTTGTAGTCTTTGTAAAATGTTCTGTTCATCCGTGCCACACTTCGCTTCGAGATATTTAAGAGAGGTAGTGTGAGGGGAGCGGCAGGGACATTGTGCAAGAAAAGGAGGTAAGACTGGGCAATGGAAGGGGCAAGTGGTGGATAAGGAATGAAGGAAAGGGCAGAGGGGAGGTGAGCTGGAATGACAGAGGGGACATGTGGATGGCAGTGAGAGACAGAAAGAGGGACATTGGAAGGGCAGGGGTGTGGCAGCGGGAAAGGGCCAAGGGAAGTGGGCGGAGCAGGAGTAGGCATGAAAAAAGAGTATGACAGGAGGGAAAGGGACAGGGGCTGGCCAAGGGCAAAACAAAACACAAGTGGGAAGGGCAGGAGCAGAGCAAGGGCATGGGCAGGAGCAAGGGCAGGGGCAGGACAAGGGCAGGGGCAGGACAAGGGCAGGGGCAAGAGCATTAGAGTGTGCTGGTGGCTCTCCTCAACAACACGACCTCCAGCACCTGAAGCCTCACAATGGTATCCCATTCCCCGGCTCTGGTCTTTAGTGGCGATAAACAAAGGAAATGGTGTGTATCTGCGTTACCCCGTCTCCGCCAGCCTACACCATATTGTTATCGGCTCGGTATAGTCCCCGAGGAGGTAGTGGTGGTGGTGGTTGTGGTGGGGAGGTTGGGGCATGGTGGTGGTGATAACGGTGGGGAGGCTGGGGCAAGGCGATGGTGGTTTTGAGGAGAGTTGAAGTGATGGTAGAAGTTGTTGTGATAATGGGTGTGGTGGTGATGTCTTTTTAATGATGGGAATTAGTGCTGTGGTAGTATAGTTTCAACATTTAATAAGGTGAGAGGAATCACACATGGCATAGAGAAATTACAAGCAGTTGAGGAGGTTCTATGGCATGAAGTCATTCCACTACAAGGTGCAGAGAGCAAAGAACAAATAATGGTAACTGTAGTGCTGCTGGCGACGAGGAAATTTGTTTAAGAACGCAGGAGTAAAGACGGATATATATATTATATATATATATATATATATATATATATATATATATATATATATATATATATATATATATATATATATATATATATATCTCGTGACGAATAGGTAAAACTTGCTATTTTGGCTTAAATAGCAACGCTTTTCTTGCCGAATCAGTCAAGCAATAATTTCGCAAAAATGATTCTGAACGTAACCTCATCTAATGAACACCTTTAATAGCCTGCAGCCTAACTTCCTCAAAGACACCAGGAACTACAATAACCTGAACGTTCCTTTAAGCAGCACACATCAGCGTGTAAGGTTTGAAGCAAATCAGAATAGACATTTTTCACTTATCACATGGAACCAAGTATCCCAATTTGTTTATTAAAGTGTTGGCGAGGTTTTGCGAAAGCATTTGACAAATGCGATCATGGAATGGTTGCATAAGATGTGCTAACATTAACAAAGTAAAATTCCTCAGCCTTGTATCACCATTTGCTTGAAAATCACCTCGGGACGCGGAAAAAATACTTAGAGAACTGTTTATCGTTGCAGGGAAGAGATGCCAGATTCTACCTACTTACCTGGAGTTGTACCGGGGTTCAATTCCCCCTCGGCCTAGTCCTCGATAACGTGTCTCGGTGAGTCAGGGCCTGATCAACCATGCTACTACTGCTGGCCACACGTGCGAACCACAGCCAGGCTGATAAGGTTGATCCGGTTCTCTCTTGAAGACAGCCAGGGGTCTATTGGTATTACCCTTATGCATAATGGGAGACTGTTGAACAGTCTTGGGCTCCGGACACTATGTATATTTATTCTCAGTGTACTCATGGCACCCCTGCTTTTCAAAGTGGGTATGTTGCACATTCTACCTAGTCTTTTGCTTTCGTAGGGAGTTATTTCTGTGTACAGATTTGGGATGAGTCCCTCTAGGATTTTCCAGTTGTTGATTATGATGTATCGCACCTGCACTCCTTGAAGAACAAGTCGAGGGACTTCAAACGTTCCCAGTAATTAAGGTGTTTAACCGAACTAATACGTGCAGTGATGGCTCTCTATATATTCACTAGATCTGTAATTTCACCTGTCTTCAATGGCGCTTTTACTGTACAGCAGTATTCCAGCCTAGAGAGAACGCGTGACTTGTTTTGAAAGTTCTCATTATCCATCTTATCATTTTCCTCACAGATGTGGAATGCCACTTTGTTTAATCATAAATGAAACAAAATTCTAATGGTCCTTTAATATGTAAGCCAAAAGTTCTTGAATTTATGAGTTTCATGTGTTTCGGCCTATTGTGAGGGATATATGAGGAGGAAAGAGAGGGACAGAAGGAGCGAGAGAGTAGTGGTGAGAAGTGTGGTGGAGAGGCGAGGATGTAGTGGTGAGAGATGTAGTGAAGAAGAGAGGATGTAGTGGTGAGAGATGTAGTGAAGAAGCGAGGATGTAGTGGTGAGAGATGTAGTGAAGAAGCGAGGATGTAGTGGTGAGAGATGTAGTGAAGAAGCGAGGATGTAGTGAAAGAAACGATTTACTGGACAGAACCTTGATAGTTATGTTACTGCTAAAATGGCTATTGAAAAGAAAGAGGAACAGGAAAGACTAGCTCGAGAGGAGAAAAAGGATGTCAGCCATGCGAGAGTCGTGGTCAGATCTAGGAGAGAGTTCAAGTGTCTGGGAATGGTATACCCAAGAGTTAACAGATTTTAAATTGCAAGTGCTTACTATAATCTTAGCGTTCACAAATTAAAAGTATAGTCTCAGTGTACTAGTATGTTCATTCATTCATTCATTCATTCATTAGAGGTTTGCCGGTACTTCCGGCCCGGGTCTTCTCCATATGGTGACCCGGCTGTGGCCCCCGGTTGGGGGTGTCGTTCATCTTCTTTCTTCTGTCTGCTTTCATGGGCCCTCCGGCTGGAGGGTAACATACTAGTGTGTTATATTCCCAGTGAGAAAACACTGTTTTAACAATTATCATGAATTAAAAAAATGGCGTATACTTTTATGAATTGTAATTTTTCTTAATTTTTTTTATAATAATCATGTAGCTAAACCATCTGGTTTACCTGGAGTTGTTCCTAGGGGTCACCGCCCCCTGGTGTCAGACCAGGCCTCGGTAGGTTAAGTTGTTAATGGCTTAAAGTGTATTACCGAGAGGAGGTTGAGGTTGGCTCATTCCTATGTAATTAAGTGACATATTGACTCCACCGACCAAGTATTAGTTAAATGTTGGTAATTTAAACCAACACCTGTTAAACTAGTCCTTTTTTAAGTTCGTTATATATAGTAATTTTTTTTTACAAGTTTATGTACCGTATCCTAAAATATATCAAACTCAACTTACAGGAAAAAAAATGGAGAGAGAGTTCAGAAAGTGACGCTGGTAATTACTTAGGAAAATGAATGGGGTAAAATCAGGCCAGATTAATAAAAAGTGATAATATGAAAGCCGAACTATTTACATAAATCGATGCTGAAATATCCAGGTTTAAGCCTGTATACAAGATCATCCGATAAGAGTAAACTAAATGGTAATAATCTAGTTCGTGATTAGCGGTTGGAGAATCGAGCCTCCACTATTCCTTACACTAAATCACTTACACATATAACACTTCTCATGAACATAAATATAAATACTAGACGATCATCAATGTGGTAAAATATGTAATAAGCCTAATAGCTACTTTAACACTGTGTGCTTGATGAAAAATATATTGATAGCTTAAAAGTTAATGTAAGTCAGTGTCAATTAATTACCAAAAAAATTTAACAAATATCCTTAATTTTCATGTAACAACAAAATAAGGATAAATTGCAAGAGGAATACGTATTCCTGCTAGGTTTTGCAAGGTTTAGTCCGTATACATTTTATGTATCCTTATGCTCTTGAACAACTATCCACGGGATGGAATATACGATAAACTAGCTGTTCCTGTCAAAAGGATAGTTATGGGTGCACAGTAACTAGCTGCTAGCGTCCAAATAATAAATATGGGTGCACAATAACTAGCCGTTACCGTCCACAGGATGGATATGGGGTCCACAATAAAATAACCGCTACTGAAACGCTGACATTGATGCGTAAAGGGAGATGACAGCGTAATAATTTAATATTGATGATATAGTGACAGGGAACGTGCGTGTCTAATACTCATAATGTGTATAGTTTTGAGGGGATGAGGACTAAATGTGGTGCTGATGCCTGGCCTTGGGACTATAATACTGATGACTTCCCTGGGGACTGTTAATAATGATGAGTTCCCTGGGGACTATAATGACTGGGGCAAGAAAGGTATAATAAAAATGCTTATCATTAGTTAACGTCACTATTACCACAAATGAATGTTGCTGCTGAACCCGCATCAGCGATGCTGCCGTAGCTGCGAGATGGTGGTGAAGCTGGAGTCTTCGTCAGGAAATCAGACAGTGTTTCCTGACACGGGTTTTAGTCCAGCATCCGCTGGCCCCCCGGAGCTAGGTTCTCGCCCCATTTAAAAAAGAGTTAAATAGATCACTACACAGCAGATTATTAGTGGTATAAATGATGTTAATTTTGTTACACTGGGTGAACTACACTCTCTGATGAAAGGCGGTAACAGTAGGTCAAGAGATACGTAGGTTAAGTGCTGTTAGGATTTATTCATGCGTTTTCACACACACACACACACACACACACACACACACACACACACACACACACACAAAATTTATGAATACTCTCGAGTTTATTTTTAAATTCAAATTTATTCCAGACTATATTGTACGTTAGCAAACGGCAGAATCAACATATCTTGAACTATAAATTTCCTTTCTTGCATTTTCAAGTGTTGGATATGTTGGTTGCAATTTAGAATGGGAAACTGCAGAGCAGTGATATGCTAAAAATACACAGTACCACAGCAGCTAATATTTTCAGGCGACATAAGGGCCTGTGGCGAGGCATCTAAGGAAGCTCAGAGTTTCTCGTGATTAAAGCTAGGTTAAGACCTGGTATCTGCTATCTGCTAAGTTCATTCTAATAACTGAATCGAGATAGTCACTGGTACAATTTGGTGCTGCAAGAGCCTTCGTGTTTTCGTGAACTATTTGTGACTTTGTTCTGTGGATATGATGGCAGTAATTCTTGATAGACCCAACAGCAGTGAATAAAATCACACGTTGCAGAACATTTCTTTACTGGGATAACTTGTGGCTCTGACAGCATGGAAAAAAAATACCAAATCAAGTCTTGAGAGTAGCGCTTTTCTCACAGTTAGTGGACAGAGGTTGGAGACTATGTACAACACTTCTTCCGCGCTGAATGACCCACGCGGGTTTAGCGCTTTGCATAAATATAATAAGACTCGTAATAAATTTCGTCACTGAGCGAAACGTTGTCTCAATAATGGCCTTTTCTGTACCGTGTCTTTCATCACCAACGTCCTGATGCCCGGGACGCCTTAGTGCTTGTGGTTTTCCGTCGTATTCTCTACCTCTCAGGTTAGCTAAGGAAGAGCCACCTATATTCTGTAATATTCATCCTCACCAGCCTTAAATTACGTGAGCACAACTTCCTTCTAAAGTCCGAGTAAGAAGAGAGTTCCGAATCCTTCTCTAGATGAATCTCGGTCTAAGTCCTGCTGGCACTCAGTCTGGGTGTAAAGGATATACATAAAGCCTTTCAAACAGCCTTGTCAACAATATCTTCTTAATGAGGAAATTCTGAATCTACATGGATAACTCCTGCGAAAAGGTAGATATTCAGGTTTGACCCAAAGAAAGGAAATCTAGCTCCAGTTCCTTGAATCAAGAATCCCAACGGATTTTTTTAATGATTTTTTTTCTGAATAGATCGCACTTTATAATTAATGAGCAGGATTTATTTACACAATATTTTAATGGTAAAGTATGTCAAGGAATGTGGAAACCAATTCTTTCGAGTGTACATAAAATTTATAACTTTTTAGTATTCTTGCACATCAAGGACGGACTAAGAGATTTATGGCCGACCAGAAACTAGACTCTCATAGTCTCATACACCTAAATGATACTTTCCATGTAACAGGAATGAGAAGTGTCATAGTGCTTCACACTGTTAATTCCAAACAAGATGTCAGGTAGACAGTTAATCTTAAATAAAGGGTCATACAGAGAGGTTTGAGGTGAGAGAATAAGATAATGGAAAGCAGTCTGCGGCTGGGATTTGAGGTGAGTTTATGGAAGTCGGAAGTGTTGGAACATGTGATGTGAATGATGGAATGCTTGAGTAAACCAAGAACCATTTTAGGGAGACGTCTACATTGATGCTTGACTCTTGATCCGAGGTACTGAAGCTACCCACTCACTGACTCGAGAGAGAGATCCGTCTGTAAAATCCTGTATTTGTTGTCACAGTGGGGATCCCATGCTAACCTTACCAGTGTGTGTGTGTATAGTAATAAATATACCTAGTTGAATGAAACTTACTAGGCTGGGGTTAAATGGTGGATAATGCACTGGCTTGCTAGTTTTAGGACTGAGATGACATGGTTCGAACCCTCCGTCGGATCAGCTACTCTCCCATTCCTTAGATGAAACCAGATTACCTCCTTTTTCCCCAAGAGCCGTATGATCCCTACGGATATAACGCTTCTCTGTGACACTACTTTCCAAATCATTCCAAGTCACTTGACATTTATTTGTTCCTATCATTTCCACCTCATAAACAACTCACCCCATTAGTTTTAATAGCTCCCTTAATGTACTATTTAACGAGGTCTCTTAATACCATTAAATAAATATTGGGTGGAAAAATATAAACCAAATTTAATAAAATATAATTAAAATTATTTCCTTAATGAATTATCTCTGTTTATTCCCTGGAATCCTTCGTTTATTGATAACAGAGCGTTATTCATTAACGGAGTGTGCGGTGAGTTCGTTATATTACAGTAGTGCTAATTACGAAAGGTCAAAAAATATGTGATTACTCAATAATTATTATTTAAAAGAGAGCCAAATGTAATAGACAGCATTTCGCCCACAGTGTGTGATTTGACAACATTTCGCCCATTGTGTGGGCGAAATTTGTTAATAATCTCATCGCACTTCACTTGTGTCGTCTTTTCCATCGATATTTTATACCGTTTCTCTCCAATAATTTTTAAAAATGTTGTCCTTTATAAAGAGTACTTAGAGTACCATAACAGTCAGTTACAAGTACTAACTTCTATAAGAAATACTTACCGAGTACCATAATAAGCAGTTATAAGCAGTGCTAATTAGGAAGTGTTAAGAAATTGACTTTGAGTACAACGTTCATAGAATGACGTAGTAAGATGAAATGTACTTGCGTCGAGGAGAGTTGTGAAGACTGCCTCATTCTTCCTCTAGCTGAGGATACAGTTTTCGAGAAACTAGCTGAGGATACAGTCACTGGGGTAACCAGTTGAGGATACAGTCATTGGGGTAACCATCTGAGGATACAGTCATTGGGGCAACCAGCTGAGGATACAGTCATTGGGGCAACCAGCTGAGGATACAGTCATTGGGGCAACCAGTTGAGGATACAGTCATTGGAGTGACCAGCCGAGGACGCAGTCTTTGGAAATCAGATGGATTAGGACCCTGAGTATATTATTATTATTACTATTATTTTTCATGAGGATGCATTAAATCCGTATAGGTCATGCAGGGCCTGAGGAATGGGAGGTAATCAAGTCTAATTCGATGGAAAAGGAGGTTACCTTCAATTCCCTGAATCAAGAGTCCTTCACCTGTGTCAAGGGAACACTTTCGTTCCCATGAAGAGTAATACGCTAACATCTCATTCTATCTAGGATTTTTTTTTCATAAGTTTAAAGGATATGTCTGAGTGATTAATCAAAGAAACAAGGGGAGTAATTATCCGTTGATTACCATTGTTAATTACAGAGCTCTTGAGAATGATAAAGGCAAGATTAGATTTTACCACCAAAGCAATTTGTTTATTGTGCACCTCATATCTATTTTGTGGAGGGTAGTGGCTAGTGTATTGTGCACCTCATATCCATCCTGTGGAGGGTAGTGGCTAGTTTATTGTGCACCCCATATCCATCCTGTGCAGGGCAGTGGCTAGTTTATTGCGCACCTCATATCCATCCTGTGGAGGGTAGTGGCTAGTTTATTGTGCACCTCATATCCATCCTGTGGAGGGTAGTGGCTAGTTTGTGCGCCCTATATCCATCCTGTGGAGGATAGTGGCTAGTTTATTGCGCACCTCATATCCATCCTGTGCAGGGTAGCGCAAGAGCATATGGATACACAAAAGACGGACAAACGTAATGATAAAATATAGTAGGAAATCTTAGAGGATTCAGTTACAGGGATGCTAGAAGTATACGGAGATACTGGCAGCAGGGATGCTGGAAGAAAGAAGCGGGGATGCTGGAAGCAAGTTGCACGGATGCTGGTAGTAGCGTGGATACTGGAAGCAAGTAGCAGGGATGCTGGAAACAAGTAGCAGGGATGCTGGAAACAAGTAGCAGGGATGCTGGAAGCAAGTAGCAGGGATGCTGGAAGCAAGTAGCAAGGATGCTAGAAGCAAGTAGCAGGGATGCTGGAAGCAAGTAGCAGGGATGCTGGAAGCAAGTAGCAGGGATGTTGGAAGTAGCAGGGATGCTGGAAGCAAGTAGCAGGGATGCTGGAAGCAAGTAGCAGGGATGCTGGAAGCAAGTAGTAAGGATGGTGGAAGCAAGTAGTAAGGATGCTGGAAGCAAGTAGCAGGGATGCTGGAAGCAAGTAGCAAGGATGCTGGAAGCAAGTAGCAGGGATGCTGGAAGCAAGTAGCAGGGATGCTGGAAGCAAGTAGAAGGGATGCTGTGAGCAAGTAGCAGGGATGCTGTGAGCAAGTAGCAGGGATGCTGGGAGCAAGTAGCAGGGATGCTGGAAGCAAGTAGCAGGGATGCTGGAAGCAAGTAGAAGGGATGCTGTGAGCAAGTAGCAGGGATGCTGGAAGCAAGTAGCAGGGATGCTGGGAGCAAGTAGCGGGGATTCTGAAAGCAGGTGTATGTGTTTGTGTTTGTTATCAGTAATGCTAAACCAGTTCGGGTCTTCCCTACTTGGGTTGACGGAGGAAAAGAGGTGTCGGGTGAGTGGTGTCGGGTGAGTGGTGTATGGTGAGCAGTGTCAAGTGAGTGTGTCGGGTGAGTAGTGTTTGGTGAGCGGTGTCAGGTGAGTATGGTGTCAAGTGAGTGATGTATGGCGAGCAGTGTCAGGTGAGTCGGGTGAGTGGTGTGTGGTGAGCAGTGTCAGGTAATTGGTGTATGGTGAGCGGTGTCAGGTAAGTGGTGTATGGTGAGCGGTGTCAGGTGAGTGTGGTGTCAAGTGAGTGGTGTGAACAAAGAGGTGTGGGCCGAGGGGTTATGGGGTGAGTGGGAGCTGAGTAGTGTATAGACTGAGTGGGAGTTGAGTGGTGAGGGCTGAGTGTAGTTTAGGCTGAGCGGGCGTTGAATAGTGTGGGCCGAGTGGGTGTTGAGTGGTGTGGGCTGAGTCATTCAGGTCGTGGGTGCGTTGCTCCCTCGTGCAATAATGGGCCGTAAAGGCAGCTGCTCTTTGTGCCGGCAGCCTGTGGTAATGACCTCCAGTGACAGATATATTGCCCTAAATGACCGCCCTAACTATCAACACCATTCATACTATTAATTTTGATAACAGTTAATAGGCTTAAACTTCATCGTGCCTGTTTGTGCAAGGTTGACGAACGGAGGGCAACTTGGCTGCTGCTGTGGTGGTGGTAGTAGTGATGGTGGGTGGTGGTGGTAGTGGTTGTGGGTGGTGGTAGCAGACGTGGCTGCTGTTAGGTTGGTGGAATTAGTAGGAGTAGGCGAGTTGTTGGTGTTAGCAGTCGGGTAAAGGTGGTAGTAGTAGTGGTGGTGGTGGCGGTGGGTGGCCGTTGTTGGTGCTGGTGTTTGTTGTTGACTGTTATTAGGTTGGTGGGGGTAGTAGGAGTGAAAGAACTGATGGTGATAGCAGTGGAGTTAATGTGGAGGTGAAAGTGGTGTTGGAATTGGTGATAGTGGTCGTGGTGTAAGGTTGGTAATTGTATCGGTGGTGCTGGTGCTACAGCTTATTCTGTAATATGTCAGACCGATACTCAGGTATCTCCCTAAATCCACCGGTGATACCCGACTATGATTAATAATTGACCACAGTGATTACCTTCACTCGGGCCATAAGTTAATCACTGCACTCGTTCACATCTGTTCGTGAATCACTGAATCAGTAGCTCCTGCCTTTATTACCATAATTTTATCATGATTAAGGGACATAACAAGATAATGAACAGGTAATCCAGGGATCAAGAAGAGAAGGGTCAGACAAACATCACATAAGTTTACATTTACCATTAACTTTAGCAATTTATAGACTCTTGTTTTGCTCCAATTTAAAGCAGCTGATCACTAATGTCTCGGTACACAATTAGGCCGGTAAGATTTGGGATAGTGGGCGGGATTACAAAAAAATGTTCATATCAGTATTTCTTAATAGCCAAGATCATTTCTAAATAGCCGAGATCAGTACTATTTAATAGCGACGGCGATAGGGCTATCATTTATAAACAGTTGAATCTTACTTTATTAGCCCAGCTGACAATGACAGACAAGTATTTTGAGTTACTATACAAATTATTTAGCTTAAACTCAAATTCTGTCTCTTGAGGATGATGAGGCTGGAGCAAAACCACATAGACACGACAGCTAGTACACATTACTAAGGCATGTTATGTGTAAATTGAATAGGAAAGAATAGGTGACAGTGATTTTTTTTGCCTGGGTAAATTATGAAGCGGCAATAGCCTTTGGATTGTAATAGGACAATGAAGAAAGTAAAGATGGGGGTAAGTGAATAAGACTGTTGCAACAAGTGTTGTTCGGTGTAGGTTTCACAAAAATAAAGCAAGGCAATACTGGCATGGTCATCAAAGCTCGGAAAGTGTTTGACCAATGACTTCCAGTCACTGAACGGAGAGAGATACCAGACCTGAAGTCTAACCTGAGTGACTTTATTCTATACACATACAGCAGATCAAAGATACGGTGAGCTTTCCTAAAATGTCATGACTGACACTCGATTGATTTTGCATTATCATTAACAATCCCTTATAGAATTTTTTAACAAAAAAGAATAAGAAAGCAAGAAAGGATTTCTTGGTATTTTCTAATAAATGCAACACACTGGAGAATCTGTTTGCTTTCCATTTCTTTTGGTAAATGGGAGTACATAGGAAAGACAGGCAGCCGAGGACTGAAAAATCCAGACTGAGGCTAACTACTGATAAGCACCTACTTATGTCCGGATTAAAGAATGCAGTATATTATCTAGAGATCCGAAACACGGATAGCAAAGCAGAAGGCTCTCTTCCCACCTTTCATTCCCTCCGACCACTGCCTGCATGAAACGGGGAGAAAAACCATGCCGTAACATATATAAAAATGGGTATTTACATAAGCGATATAAGCGGATGGAAGGTATGGGCTGCAAGCTTCTTCTTTCTGGTTCTGTTGCTATTACAATTATCCGTGTTACTCTACTGCCACACAAAGCTGATACGACTGATGGACTAATTACATCTTCTTCAGACTGAGGGACTGATTATCTCTGTCTCCTACTGATCTTTACTTTTGTTCTTTATACTGGACTGATGAAACCATTGTGTGGCGAAACTTTTCCAAAATAAAGATACCCAAGTGTTACACGTGTCAAATTTATCAACTTGTCGGTTCTCTGAACCATTCATCTACGTGGATAATCTTACCTAGCTCTTGAACGAATATGTTCTGTTGTTCCTGTTACTACTGTTAATTGTGCCATTGTTGAGATTGTCGTTACGCTGCTGCTGATGATGATGGTGATGATGTGGCTGCAGCTGCTGAGGCTGTAGCTGACGCTGTTGTTGATTGTGTGACTTCTATTGTTGATTTTCCTACTGCTGCGGCGGCGGCGGCTCCCGATATGGCTGTTGCTGCTCCTGTGACTGCTGCTGGTGTGACCGTCGTGAATGCAGCTGCTGCTGCTGCTGCGACTACAGCTGCGGCCGCTGGATTATCAGTGTAGTCTGAGTTCTTGTTATCGCTGGTGTGGGTGAATTACTGCTTATGAAAACGTAATTAATCTCATTTTATGGTGCTGGCGTGCATGTGACGACCTCTGTTGCTGCTCCCACTGCTGTTGTTGCTGCTCCCACTGCTGTTGTTGCTGCTCCCACTGCTGTTGTTGCTGCTCCCACTGCTGTTGTTGCTGCTCCCACTGCTGTTGTTGCTGCTCCCACTGCTGTTGTTGCTGCTCCCACTGCTGTTGTTGCTGCTCCCACTGCTGTTGTTGCTGCTCCCACTGCTGTTGTTGCTGCTCCCACTGCTGTTGTTGCTGCTCCCACTGCTGTTGTTGCTGCTCCCACTGCTGTTGTTGCTCCTCCCACTGCTGCTGTTGCTGCTCCCACTGCTGTTATTGATGCTCCCACTGCTGTTGTTGCTGCTCCCACTGCTGCTGTTGCTGCTCCCACTGCTGTTATTGATGCTCCCACTGCTGTTGTTGCTGCTCCCACTGCTGTTGTCGCTGCTCCCACTGCTGTTGTTGCTGCTCCCACTGTTGTTGTTGCTGCTCCCACTGTTGTTGTTGCTGCTCCCACTGCTGTTGTTGCTGCTCCCACTGCTGTTGTTGCTGCTCCCACTGCTGTTGTTGCTGCTCCCACTGCTGTTGTTGCTGCTCCCACTGCTGTTGTTGCTGCTCCCACTGTTGTTGTTGCTGCTCCCACTGCTGCTGTTGCTGCTCCCACTGCTGCTGTTGCTGCACCCAATGCTGATGTTGCTGCTCCGACTGCTGTTGTTGATGCTCCCACTGCTGTTGTTGCTGCTCCCACTGCTGTTGTTGATGCTCCCACTGCTGCTGTTGCTGCTCCCACTGCTGCTGTAGCTGCTCCCACTGCTGATGTTGCTGCTTCCACTGCTGTTGTTGCTGCTCCCACTGCTGTTGTTGCTGCTCCCACTGTTGTTGCTGCTCCCACTGTTGTTGTTGCTGCTCCCACTGCTGTTGTTGCTGCTCCCACTGCTGTTGTTGCTGCTCCCACTGCTGTTGTTGCTGCTCCCACTGCTGCTGTTGCTGCTCCCACTGCTGTTGTTGCTGCTCCCACTGCTGTTGTAGCTGCTCCTACTGCTGTTGTTGCTGCTCCCACTGCTGTTGTTGCTGCTCCCACTGCTGTTGCTGCTCCCACTGCTGCTGTTGCTGCTCCCACTGCTGTTGTTGCTGCTCCCACTGCTGTTGGTGCTGCTCCCACTGCTGTTGGTGCTGCTCCCACTGATGTTGCTGCTCCCACTGCTGTTGTTGCTGCTCCCACTGCTGTTGTTGCTGCTCCCACTGCTGTTGCTGCTCCCACTGCTGTTGTTGCTGCTCCCACTGCTGTTGTCGTTGCTCTCACTATTGTTGCTGCTGCTCCCACTGTTGTTGCTGCTGCTCCCACTGCTGTTGCTGCTGCTCCCACTGTTGTTGTTGCTGCTCCCACTGCTGTTGCTGCTGCTCCCACTGCTGTTGTTGCTGCTCCCATTGCTGTTGTCGCTGCTCCCACTGTTGTTGCTGCTCCCACTGCTGTTGCTGCTGCTCCCACTGCTGTTGTTGCTGCTCCCACTGCTGTTGTCGTTGCTCCCACAGTTGTTGATTTTCCCACTGCTGTTGTTGCTGTTCCCACTGCTGTTGTCGTTGCTCTCACTACTGTTGTTGCTGCTCCCACTGCTGTTGTTGCTGCTCCCACTGCTGTTGCTGCTCCCACTGCTGTTGTTGCTGCTCCCACTGCTGTTGTCGTTGCTCCCACTACTGTTGTTGCTGCTCCAAATGCTGCTGTTGCTACTCCCACTGCTGTTGCTGCTCCCATTGCTGCTGTTGCTGCTCCCACTGTTGTTGTTGCTGCTCCTACTGCTGTTGTCGTTGCTCTCACTACTGTTGTTGCTGCTCCCACTGCTGTTGTTGCTTCTCCCACTGCTGTTGCTGCTCCCACTGCTGTTGTTGCTGCTCCCACTGCTGTTGTCGTTGCTCCCACTACTGTTGTCGCTGCTCTAAATGCTGCTGTTGCTGCTCCCACTGCTGTTGTTGCTGCTCCCATTGCTGTTGTCGTTGCTCCCACTACTGTTGCTGCTCCTCCCACTGCTGTTGTCGTTGCTTCCACTGTTGTTGTTGCTGCTCCCATTGCTGTTGTTGCTGCTTCCACTGCTGTTGTCGTTGCTCCCACTACTGTTGTTACTGTTCCCACTACTGTTGTTACTGTTCCCACTACTGTTGTTGTGCTCCCATTGCTGCTGTTACTGCCCCCACTGCTGTTGTTGCTGCTCCAACTGCTGTTGTTGCTGCTCCTACTGCTGCTGTTGCTCTTACTACTGCTGTTGCTTCTCCCACTGCTGTTGTTGCTGCTCCAACTGCTGTTGTTGCTGCTCCCATTGCTGTTGTTGCTGCTTCCACTGCTGTTGTTGCTACTCCCACTACTGCTATTGCTTCTCCCACTGCTGCTGTTGCTGCTTTCACTGCTGTTGTTACTGCTTCCACTGTTGTTGCTTCTCCCACTGCTCTGGTTGCTGCTCCCACTGTTGTTGCTTCTCCCACTCCTATTGGTGCTGCTCCCACTGCTGTTGTTGCTGCTCCCACTGCTGTTATTGATGCTCCCACTGCTGTTGTTGCTTCTCCCACTGCTGTTGTTGCTGCTCCCACTGTTGTTGTTGCTGCTCCCACTGCTGCTGTTGCTGCTCCCACTGCTGTTGTTGCTGCTCCCACTGCTGATGTTGCTGCTCCCACTGCTGTTGTTGCTGCTCCCACTGCTGTTGTTGCTGCTCCCACTGCTGTTGTTGCTGCTCCCACTGTTGTTGTTGCTGCTCCCACTGCTGCTGTTGCTGCTCCCACTGCTGCTGTTGCTGCTCCCAATGCTGATGTTGCTGCTCCCACTGCTGTTGTTGATGCTCCCACTGCTGTTGTTGCTGCTCCCACTGCTGCTGTTGCTGCTCCCACTGAGGATGTTGCTGCTTCCACTGCTGTTGTTGCTGCTCCCACTGCTGTTGTTGCTGCTCCCACTGTTGTTGCTGCTCCCACTGCTGTTGTTGCTGCTCCCACTGCTGCTGTTGCTGCTCCCACTGCTGTTGTTGCTGCTCCCACTGCTGTTGTTGCTGCTCCCACTGCTGCTGTTGCTGCTCCCACTGCTGTTGTTGCTGCTCCCACTGCTGTTGTAGCTGCTCCTACTGCTGTTGTTGCTGCTCCCACTGCTGTTGTTGCTGCTCCCACTGCTGTTGTTGCTCCCACTGCTGCTGTTGCTGCTCCCACTGCTGCTGTTGCTGCTCCCACTGCTGTTGGTGCTGCTCCCACTGATGATGTTGCTGCTCCCACTGCTGTTGTTGCTGCTCCCACTGCTGTTGTAGCTGCTCCTACTGCTGTTGTTGCTGCTCCCACTGCTGTTGTTGCTGCTCCCACTGCTGTTGTTGCTCCCACTGCTGCTGTTGCTGCTCCCACTGCTGCTGTTGCTGCTCCCACTGCTGTTGGTGCTGCTCCCACTGATGATGTTGCTGCTCCCACTGCTGTTGTTGCTGCTCCCACTGCTGTTGTAGCTGCTCCTACTGCTGTTGTTGCTGCTGCTCCCACTGCTGTTGTTGCTGCTCCCACTGCTGTTGTTGCTGCTCCCACTGCTGTTGCTGCTCCCACTGCTGTTGTTGCTGCTCCCACTGCTGTTGTCGTTGCTCTCACTATTGTAGTTGCTGCTCCCACTGTTGTTGCTGCTGCTCCCACTGTTGTTGTTGCTGCTCCCACTGCTGTTGCTGCTGCTCCCACTGCTGTTGTCGTTGCTCCCACAGTTGTTGATTTTCCCACTGTTGTTGCTGTTCCCACTGCTGTTGTTGTTGCTCCCACTGCTGCTGTTGTTCCCACTGCTGTTGTTGCTGTTCCCACTGCTGCTGTTGTTCCCACTACTGTTGTTGCTGTTCCCACTACTGTTGTTGCTGCTCCAAATGCTGCTGTTGCTGCTCCCACTGCTGCTGTTGCTGCTCCCACTGCTGTTGTTGCTGCTCCCACTGCTGTTGTTGCTGCTCCCACTGCTGTTGTTGCTGCTCCCACTGCTATTGTCGTTGCTCTCACTACTGTTGTTGCTGCTCCCACTGCTGTTGTCGTTGCTCTCACTACTGTTGTTCCTGCTCCCACTGCTGTTGTTGCTGCTCCCACTGCTGTTGTCGTTGCTCTCACTACTGTTGTTCCTGCTCCCACTGCTGTTGTCGTTGCTCTCACTACTGTTGTTCCTGCTCCCACTGCTGTTGTTGCTGCTCCCACTGCTGTTGCTGCTCCCACTGCTGTTGTTGCTGCTCCCACTGCTGTTGCTGCTCCCACTGCTGTTGTTGCTGCTCCCACTGCTGTTGTCGTTGCTCCCACTACTGTTGTTGCTGCTCCAAATGCTGCTGTTGCTGCTCCCACTGCTGTTGCTGCTCCCATTGCTGCTGTTGCTGCTCCCACTGTTGTTGTTGCGGCTCCCACTGCTGTTGTCGTTGCTCTCACTACTGTTGTTGCTGCTCCCACTGCTGTTGTTGCTGCTCCCACTGCTGTTGCTGCTCCCACTGCTGTTGTTGCTGCTCCCACTGCTGTTGTCGTTGCTCCCACTACTGTTGTCGCTGCTCTAAATGCTGCTGTTTCTGCTCCCACTGCTGTTGTTGCTGCTCCCATTGCTGTTGTCGTTGCTCCCACTACTGTTGCTGCTGCTCCCACTGCTGTTGTCGTTGCTTCCACTGTTGTTGTTGCTGCTCCCATTGCTGTTGTTGCTGCTTCCACTGCTGTTGTCGTTGCTCCCACTACTGTTGTTACTGTTCCCACTACTGTTGTTACTGTTCCCACTACTGTTGTTGTGCTCCCATTGCTGCTGTTACTGCCCCCACTGCTGCTGTTGCTGCTCCAACTGCTGTTGTTGCTGCTCCTACTGCTGCTGTTGCTCTTACTACTGCTGTTGCTTCTCCCACTGCTGTTGTTGCTGCTCCAACTGCTGTTGTTGCTGCTCCCATTGCTGTTGTTGCTGCTCCCACTGCTGTTGTTGCTACTCCCACTACTGCTATTGCTTCTCCCACTGCTGCTGTTGCTGCTTTCACTGCTGTTGTTACTGCTTCCACTGTTGTTGCTTCTCCCACTGCTGTGGTTGCTGCTCCCACTGTTGTTGCTTCTCCCACTCCTATTGGTGCTGCTCCCACTGTTGTTGTTGCTGCTCCCATTGCTGTTGCTGCTACCACTCTTGCTGCTGGCCTCTCTGCTGTTGTTACTCCCTCTGCTGCTGCTGTTGTTGCTGCTTCCAGAACTGTGGATGCTCTCCCTGCTGTTGTTACTGCTGTTATTGCTGCTTCCACTGCTGCTGTTATCGGTAGTGATGTTACGACTCATGTTGCTGCAGTACTGTTGTTATTCGTGATGATTTGATTCTTCACATTACTTGTGAATCTTGTCGCCCCAGAGCATAAGACATCAACTCTTAACTTCATTTACTACCATGAAATGCCAGAAATGTATGTGAGCAGACACACACACACACACACACACACACACACACACACACACACACACACACACACACACACACACACACACACACACACACACACACACACACACGGGGCCAGGAACTATGAATCGACCCCTACAGCCACAAATATGTGAGTACACACTAAAGCTCGCGCTCAGATTTAGATGTTAACACAATGTACAATGAGATTAGGAGCATAGATATAAATGCGAGGTACTTAAGCAAAATTCATAGATAAACAATAGAGATACAGGTTGACATGGGTGTCAACAAATTAGCCATAGGCATTCTCATGGTTTCTAAAACATGTATTATAAGTCAAGGGGATAAGTCAACAATTACACCCATCAAATACAGGTTAAGATGCGGGAACCAGATGTTGCAGTTCTACCTCGAAAACCATCAGAAGAATGCACGTGGAAATATATGCATACGTGAGCATGCACTAGACACACACACACACACACAAACACACAAACCTATTCAACACGAACAAATAACGTTTAATTTTCGCCATCATATACATTAAATGTATGAAATCAAAACGAAACACAAACTTGTACATCACTTGCACTTATACACTACACTGCATAGTCTCTCTCTCTCTCTCTCTCTCTCTCTCTCTCTCTCTCTCTCTCTCTCTCTCGTTTTCTCTGTCACACACACACACACACACACACACACACACACACACACACAGCACAACCAAGCGACACCCGCGCCAATGGAGTTTCCGTTTACCCCGTCATATATAGTATATATTTGCCTGAATATTTGTACCCCTCATAAACGTCTGGTTTATGGCAGTTTTGGGAGCAATAATATATGAGCATCATTAACTGTTTTGACGTAAGTGCGTCGTAAATGCAACGCGGATGAAAATCAATAACTTCATGCGAACGAGGCGTATATGAAAAATAGTTAAATTAAGCGTTGCTAACTTTATTCATAAGAGAAGTCGATTCAGTAATTTTCCTGACAAATCATTGTAATAATTTGGGTTAATATTATAAGTATCGGACTTCTCATTTTTTTGATGATGTAGTAGAATATTTTGCCATTTGACAAAATGAAATTTTGTTGGTCTACTCTTCTGTAATAGTGTGATAGGTGAAAGTCTCAATTCCCTGGCAGGAACAATTTAGAAATGAAATCTGAGTTGAAATCTGAACGAGGGAACTATGTTGTCTCCTTACTTCCTTACCTACCTAAATTCCAGTACCCTAACCTAACTTAAAACGCTTTTCTTTTCTCATTCGCGATTTGATTACTGCCAAGGACTTGTCCATTGTTCAGTTTTAACTGTAATTTGTATATTAGTTGTGAATATTATTCCCTTGATTAGATTTGCTCATTGGTGCCACTGGCATCACTAGAGACACAACAGAGTAGCAGCTGGTATACGAATCAAATCATAACTAAAACCCTGTTAAGTTTGAGAGTTAAAGTGTGAATAGGAGAAGAGAAAAGATTTTGATCAAGTGAATTTTAAGAGAAAAAAATACTGCTAGGACTTCATCCAGCTACAGGATACAAAATTTCCGATATAAACATAAGATAACTATATTTCCCGATAAAATACATTAGTTATAATAAACAGATTAACAATATATAGAATATCTTCCAAGAAAATGCACATAATTTTGTCAAGCATTTAGGGCTAAAGGGATCGTCGCTAGATGTATAATGTGAGAAGAACCGCGGGTGTTTTCTTTAGGGATGAAGTCCGTCTTCTTTATTTTGAGGTATAGTGGGTGATTGTTAGGTAAGACACATATGCAACAGTTAGGTATCTTTATTATGAAACGTTTCGCCTACACAGAACTGCAATATAGTGGGTGATATCTTTCTCTACCACTGCATTTGTTTTGCAGTGTGGGTCGATTAATTATTTTGGCACATGTGGTCTGAGGATTTCATTATACATGAAAAGATATATGTGGTAACTATGCGTAAAAAAAATTTAAATCGGTTGATTGAAAAAAAAAAGAACAATACAAGGTACATAAAATAGAACTCTGTCTGTAACACGAATGAACATTCTAAACTGCAAGAACATTCATAACGAAAGAACGGTA
>NC_091311.1:30402735-30440235 GCF_038502225.1 Cherax quadricarinatus | reverse complement strand
CTCGATCGAAGACCAGGCAGAACTACAAAGGGATCTGGACAGGCTGCAGACCTGGTCCAGCAATTGGCTCCTGGAGTTCAATCCCACCAAGTGCAAAGTCATGAAGATTGGGGAAGGGCAAAGAAGGCCGCAGACGGAGTACAGTCTAGGGGGTCAGAGACTACAAACCTCACTCAAGGAAAAAGATCTTGGGGTGAGTATAACACCAGGCACATCTCCTGAAGCGCACATCAACCAAATAACTGCTGCAGCATATGGGCGCCTAGCAAACCTCAGAACAGCATTCCGACATCTTAATAAGGAATCATTCAGGACCCTGTACACCGTGTATGTTAGGCCCATATTGGAGTATGCGGCACCAGTTTGGAACCCACACCTAGCCAAGCACGTGAAGAAACTAGAGAAAGTGCAAAGGTTTGCAACAAGACTAGTCCCAGAGCTAAGAGGTATGTCCTACGAGGAGAGGTTAAGGGAAATCAACCTGACGACACTGGAGGACAGGAGAGATAGGGGGGACATGATAACGACATACAAAATACTGAGAGGAATTGACAAGGTGGACAAAGACAGGATGTTCCAGAGATTGGACACAGTAACAAGGGGACACAGTTGGAAGCTGAAGACACAGATGAATCACAGGGATGTTAGGAAGTATTTCTTCAGCCACAGAGTAGTCAGTAAGTGGAATAGTTTGGGAAGCGATGTAGTGGAGGCAGGATCCATACATAGCTTTAAGCAAAGGTATGATAAAGCTCACGGCTCAGGGAGAGTGACCTAGTAGCGATCAGTGAAGAGGCGGGGCCAGGAGCTCGGACTCGACCCCCGCAACCTCAACAACAACTAGGTGAGTACACACACACACATATATATACACACACACACACACACACACACACACACACACATACACAAACACACACACATATACACACACACACACACATACACACACACACACACACACACACGCACACGCACACATATACACACATACACACGCACACACTGCCAGGAGCTCGGACTCGACCCCCGCAACCTCAACTAGGCGAGTACACACACACACACACACACACACACACACACACACACACACACTGAGTCTCGACCCCTGCAACCACAATTAGGTGAGTACAATAAGGTGAGTACACACACACACACACATATACACACATACACACACACACACACACACACACACACACACACACACATACACACACACACACACACACACACACACACACACACACACACACACACACTGAAAGAAGCAGGAGAGGCTGCAACGAGCGTGCAATAATGCAAAACGAGGCTACAACCCCCACAAAACTGTTACCCCAAAACATACACAAGAGTAAACAATGGTTCCTCTCCAGTAAATGTCAACAAATTTTAATTTCATTAAGTGCAACAAGACATCTGGGCTGCAATTAAAGCCGAACCAATGTTAGGGTGGTTGCTGAGGTGAGGGGAGAGTGGTGGCAGAGAAGGAGACTAGAGTGGTGGCAGAGAAGGAGACTAGAGTGGTGGCAGAGAAGGAGGAGACTAGAGTGGTGGCAGAGAAGGAGACTAGAGTGGTGGCAGAGAAGGAGGAGACTAGAGTGGTGGCAGAGAAGGAGGAGACTAGAGTGGTGGCAGAGAAGGAGACTAGAGTGGTGGCAGAGAAGGAGACTAGAGTGGTGGCAGAGAAGGAGACTAGAGTGGTGGCAGAGAAGGAGGAGACTAGAGTGGTGGCAGAGAAGGAGACGACTAGAGGAGAGGCAGAAAAGAGACTAGGGGGAGGCAGAGAAAGAGAAGACTAGAGGAGAGGCAGAAAAGAGACTAGGGGGAGGCAGAGAAAGAGAAGACTAGAGGAGAGGCAGAGAAAGAGAAGACTCGAGGAGAGGCAGAGAAAGAGAAGACTAGAGGAGAGGCAGAGAAAGAGAAGACTAGAGGGGCGGCAGAAAAAGAGACTAGAGGGGAGGCAGAGAAAGAGAAGACTAGAGGGGCGGCAGAGAAAGAGAAGACTAGAGGGGAGGCAGAGAAGGAGAAGACTAGAGGGGAGGCAGAGAAAGAGAAGACTAGAGGGGAGGCAGAGAAAGAGAAGACTAGATGAGAGGCAGAAAGAGACTAGAGGGGAGGCAGAGAAAGAGAAGACTAAAGGAGAGGCAGATAAAGAGAAGACTAAAGGAGAGGCAGATAAAGAGAAGACTAGAGCTGAGGCCTAGAAAGAGGAGACTAGAGGGGCGGCAGAGAAAGAGAAGACTACAGGGGCGGCAGAGAAAGAGAAGACTAGAGGGGAGGCAGAGAAAGAGAAGACTAGAGGAGAGGCAGAGAAAGAGAAGACTAGAGGAGAGGCAGAGAAAGAGAAGACTAGAGGGGAGGCAGAGAAAGAGAAGACTAGAGGAGAGGCAGAAAGAGACTAGAGGGGAGGCAGAGAAAGAGAAGACTAAAGGAGAGGCAGATAAAGAGAAGACTAGAGGGGAGGCAGAGAAAGAGAAGACTAGAGGGGAGGCAGAAAAAGAGACTAGAGCTGAGGCAGAGAAAGAGAAGACTAGAGGAGAGGCAGAGAAAGAGAAGACTAGAGGGAAGGTATGGAAGGACAGAGATGGGTGGAGAAAGGGAAAATAAAGAGCGAGAGAAGAGAGGATGAAAGAAATAGGAATGAGGATAGTGATGGGGAGATAAGAGTGAGGGAAGAGAAGAGAGAGAGAGAGAGAGAGAGAGAGCGCAAGAGAGCGACAGAGATAAATGTGGGGTAATAGGAAGGTGAAAGCAAGTACGGAAAGAGTGATAGAAGGTGGTAGGGAGAAGAGTGATAATGAGAAGTAGAGAGAGGAGACAATGATGGAAAGAGGCAAGAAAGAGGAAAGATGGTAAAGAAAGGATGGTGGAAGACGGGGGGGGGGAGAGAGGGGTAGAAGGGAAGGAAGAAGAGAGAATGGGAAAGGAAATACGGAAGAAGGAAGAGAGAGGGATGGAAGAAAAGTAAGAAAAACTTAATAGATAAGGGAGTGGGTTCAGAGGTAAAGAGGGACAGACAAAAAAATAATAAAAAAAAAGAGAAGAAACAGGCACTTGGGTAGGATGAAAGAAAGAGATAATGAGGCTAGGATAGATGAAAGATGGAAAAAATAGAGAGAAGAAGAAAGGGAAGGGCAGAGGAACAGGAATGATAAATAGTAAGAGGGAAAGGAGAGAACGAAGGAAACAGGAAGAAAGGAAAGTATGACGATAGGGAAGAGCAGAAGAGAAGAAAAGCGATATGAGGAGACAAGCAATGGGAAGGTAGACTGAGAAAAAATGGAAGGAGAATGCTAAAAGGTAACTCAGGAAGGGAAAGAGAAGAGACAAGAGCACGGCGGGAGAAACAGCAAAAGCAAGAGTGAAGACAGAAGCGAGCAGGGAGGGAGAAGGGATGGGCAAGACAGAGGAATGAAGAACAGGACAAAATAGCGGGAGAGGAGGTGGGACGGGTCGTGAGACGCAAGAAAAAAAAAATTAAGTGCTCATTAGATTAAGTGTTTTTAATTTGTAATCAAAGAGACAATTATCAGCAGGCCAGAGAAAAACACGAGGTGCTCACAGTAAACAGTCCGGGGGCATTGATGATAGTCCCGTTGATGTGCTGTGATGAGTCTTGATGATAATTATAGTATTCCTGTGGCTTGAAGTTTGACGCTGGTGATAGTTAATTTCATTTTTTCCAGCTGATTAGTGATGAGGAAAGTTAATGAGTATCAAGAAAGTTATATGACACAGTGATTAGCCTATGATGAACATGGCGCTCCCTTATGAAAATAATAATCATAATAATGTTACTATATTGTAATTATTATTATTATTATTATTATTATTATTATTATTATTATTATTATTATCATTGCTTTCACGAAGGAGCGCCATATTCATCATAGATTAATATTAATTATTATTATTAAACTGTATGAATTAACATACACTGTATTTTCAATAATGACTACAAATCCCGTAGGATTTAGGGAAGAATCCTAAACAGGACCCTACATATTATTATAATTATGGGGAAGCGCTAAACCGTAGGAGTTATACAGTGCCTGGACAATGGGAGGTAATCACGTCTGATGCAAGGAGAGGAGTGGACAACTCCTGTTCCTTAGATCTAGATCCTTTCACTAGTATAATGTCACCTTCTTGAAGGGAAAATCCTGGACAGAGCCGCGGACAAAGATACCATATACTAAAGCACTAAACCTGTAAAGGGGTCACACAGGAATCTGGGGAAGGAGAGGTAATTAGGCTTGATCCGAGTTCGAGGAGAGGTAGCTCCAATTCCCTATATCAAGAAGACAGTTTTCAGTTAATTACTGAAATTTGTGCAAGTCAATTTTCTCTCAAGTTGGCCCGATTTCATTATTTTATTCCTTCCGTTGAGTTTCCATAAATCCCGGTGATTTACGAGCGATGGATTAAAGTATAGACGTTGTTGGTCCACTTACGGCCATTTCAGGGGATTTATGGCCATTATTTGTCATTATTTACGCTGGATGTGTGATCCGGAAATAAAGACGCCTACTTTTATTACCCCCCCTCCCCCCAGGTCCTGGTATTATTTTTTCCTCTGACTCACACCTTAAACTTTTTTTTTTTACACATGGTTTTACAAGATTAGGTTAGGGACTCCTAACTTTATTTACAGGCTAAGAGTTATTAGTTACATCATCTCATTTAAAAGCCTTTTTATTGTTATGAGACACAGAGGTAGGGAACAGGATGAAGTTGGAGCCATCTGTGGGCCATCAGTTTTATTTGATTAACTGATTTTATTTCGCTGATAATATACTGTACGAACATGTTCCAGACTGGAGTCATCCTAGGAATAAATGATTTCAGATGTAGCGATGTTTTCTCTCTCTCTCTCTCTCTCTCTCTCTCTCTCTCTCTCTCTCTCTCTCTCTCTCTCTCTCTCTCTCTCTCTCTCTCACCCTACTCTTGAATTAGATACATGTGCAACACTTGAATATCTTTATAGGCAATAAAAATAGGCAATAAAAATACCCAAGTGTTGCACATGCGTCTTACTCATCTGTGTGTTGGTATTGTATACCATCAATGTAATACGATACTCTCTGTTTTTCTATCCTTGACTCGTACACCTTGACTGTACACGATAGTCCTTAATATGGAACTGATTCACAGACTTTTTTTTGGGTTATCATAGGTAATTTACACATATGTTAAACTATGTATAATAAATGTACTTATGTGTACCTGGAACTTATTAAGCTTACTTCTTCTCAGCAAATAGTCTCAGAGTGGGCTTGCAAGTTATCCGTTATCTCTTGTTTCCACGTTCTCCCATGTTCCCATGTTCTCTGTCCTTCCCTCCCTCCCACTCTCTCTCTCTCTGTCTCTCTCCCTTCCTGTGAGAATTCCACCAGCCACAACCTCACCGTGGTTGGAAGTTCTCAAGGCGTTATGGAAAGTGTAATTCAGTCTCCCACGAGTTGAAACCTCGATTCCAGCGACCGTCCGACCATGGACAAATTGCAACACAAACCCGGACCATAAACACTGTAATCCCGGCTATAAATGGCGAGAAGACCCGACACTGCGTCAGTGCAGTTTCTAATCCGGAGTCGCGAAATGAGGCCGTTTTCTGTATCATTAGTGGCGTTATATCACCCGGAGAGACAACTTTACTTCAATTTCACGGTTTCCAGACTCTGCGCCAAAACATTACAGCAAATCACCGAAATGAGTCCGGCTCGAAGTTCGTTCTCTCTCTCCCTCTCTCTCTCTCTCTCTCTTTCTCTCTCTCTCTCACGTTTCTCTCCGTACCCCGTGGGGAGACCTGGAATCTCTCTCTCTCTCTCTCTCTCTCTCTCTCTCTCTCTCTCTCTCTCTCTTCTCTTCCCTAATACTCGTCTTCCTACCAGACTTTGAATCTCTCTCTCTCTCTCTCTCTCTCTCTCTCTCTCTCTCTCTCTCTCTCTCTCTCTCTCTCTCTCTCTCTCTCTCTCTCTCTCTCTCTCTCTCTCTCCCTCTCTCTCCTCTCTTTCCTCGTCTTTGGGTCTCCTTGTCTTACTGTACCCCGCGCGAGGGCTTTGATGCTCCCTTCCTTCTCTGTTAACTACTTTCAACTTGACTTTAGATCCTCGGCGACGATTCTCTTCATTCTTACCGAAGACCTGTGATGACAAGAGGCGACAACAGCTGATAAAATCAGCACCCCTAACCCCTCGGTATCACCTCATATCAGCGGCTTATCTTGTGCGACTTCATAACCGGATGGTGCAAGGCATGGAGACAGTAAAGCCCCTTATTTACGACAATAGCCAGCCATAATTTCCCTTTGATAATGCAGTTGACCGTCCAGGGAATGGGAGGGGAAGGAGGACAGGGGGGTCGTAATTTCCCAGGCAAGGAGAACACAAACGACCTCACAAATTGTTTCCCCGTCCATGAAAGGTCAGACCTGAACTTCTTCCTCAGTAACTTTGGTCGGGGCAGTGATGCGGCCTCCAGCACTGATGTCCTGCACTTACTGACCGTCCCACGGAAATATCGAGATCACCCACCACGCTAGCAACCTGGACCCCTACTGCAAGCTGGAGGGCTTGCTAGTGTGTGTGTGTGAGAGATAGATTTTTTTTTTTTTTTAGATTTTTTGTGTTAGTTTATTGTGCACCCCATATCATTCCCATAGAAACTAGCACAAGAATGAATGGATATATAACAGATCAAGGAACTAGGGCGTAAAATGGTTAACAAGAGCACATATTTCAACTATTACAAGCTCCTCCCTTAAGTGACGTGTCTGACCTCACTAGGTCAAGGCATTGGCTTAAGCCGGTGGAAAAATTGGAGCTGCCTCGCCTAGGCCAGTAGGCCTGTTGCAGTGTTCCTTCTTTCCTATGTTCTTATGTTCTTAAATTTGGAATATATGCTTGAAATGAAGGACATATTTCACACTGGCATATTGCATAGGTAATTATGTCAATCTCTATGTTTCTCAGTAAGTTGATAATCAAGCATATACTGTTCAAGATAAGTGACCACAAGGCTTCGAAATAAGTGACCACAAAGCTTCAAGATAAGTGACCACAAGGCTGACCACAGAGCATGTACTTAGTTTGATCTTCGTTTGTGTACATGCTAAAGTGCCAGACGTACTGGTAACCAAGCATAAGCCAGACTACCACAACATCACACTATGTACATGACAATATGTTCCTTAAATGTGCTTATCTACATTCATACATAGTGCAAGGATGCTGAGGTGAAGAGAGAGAGAGAGAGAGAGAGAGAGAGAGAGAGAGAGAGAGAGAGAGAGAGAGAGAGAGAGAACCGCTTGTTATACTTGGGTGAATACCATTAACGGGTAAGCCATTAATTACTTAGAAAATGAGCAGGTCATCCTATGATCCGTGTCAAGAGATTTTTTATTTTTTCCCCTGACGAAGAAAACACGACTATCCACTTGAAAGTCAGGACAAGTGAAGTACGGTGTGAAGGTGTGCAATCTGTGTGAAGGTAATGAAGGCTGGAAATTATGGAAGTGTAGTGAGAAGTTTAGTGAAATGTATTTATGATTAAGGTAAAATCTCAGGTCTAGAAGGGAGTTTAACAAGCATAAATTGTGTTGTAAGGAAGGTGGAATGAGACTTCTGAGAGAAGACTCCTGAGCGAAGCGACAACTATTAATGTGAAATAAGCCGAGGAGATCATGGTTTTAGAAAGATGGTGTAGCAAACTGAAGGCGCAGGATGCATGAGGCTCGGATGTTTAGTTCATAATGATGCTATTACATGGAAAAAGAGACACAAATGCATTATGCAGTCTTTCACTAACAAAATTTCGCCCACACTGTGGGCTTTATGAAGTGTACCTGAAGTGTGTTTCGAGGGTCAACGCTCTCCGTGACCCGGACCATGACATGCCTCCTGGTGGATCAAGGCTTGATCAACCAGCCTATTACTGCCAGCCGCACGCAGTGCAAAGTATGAACCACAGCCCAGTTGGCCAGGAACTGACTTTAGGAACCTATCCATTTCCCTCTTGAACACACCTAGGTGCCTATTAGTAATCCCACTTATGTATGAAGGCAGGCTGTGAATAGTCTTGGGCCGCTGACACACATTACGTTTTCTCTTAATGTACTCACGGTACCCCTGCTTTTCATTAAGAGGTATGTTGCAACGTCTGCCAAGCCTTCTGCTTTCGTAGGGAGTAATTTCTAAGTGCAGCCATGGGACCAGTCCTTCTAGGATTTTCTACGTGTAAATTATGATGCATGCATCTTTCTCGCCTGCGTTCCTAGTGATTAAGGTGCTTGTCCAAGCTTATACGTGCAATGGAAGATTTCTTTACATATTCCAGAGCTACAATTTCGCCTGTTAAGAAGTGGCTGTAGGTTTACAGAGTGTGAGTGTGTACAAGTATAGAGAGCAAGTCACTTAAAGAGGATTATCATTGGCTTGGCATCCCTTGTTTTAAAGGTTCTCATTATCCATCCTATAATTTTCCTAGCAGATGTGATAATAACATGTCATAATGTCATGTGATAATAACATGTCGACGAGATAAAGTCAGTTGATCAAATGAAAATACTGGCCCACAGATGGCTCCAGCTTCATCCTGTTCCCTACTTGTATGTGTCATAACAATAAAAAATATTTGTAATTTTCGTAACAAAAAATGCTTTCAAATGAGCTGATGTAGGCAACAGCTCTTAGCTTGCCAATAAAGTCAGGAATCCTTAACCTGTATATAGCTTGTCAATAACGCTAGGGATCCTTAACCTAACCTTGTCAAGCCCTGTGTAAAAAAAAAAAAAAATTACTGTGAGCTTTGAAAGTTAGATCCGCTGACATTATCACTCCCAAGTCCTTCATATTAGGTTTCGGTTCTATTTTGTGTTAAGAATTTGTTTTATACTCCGTTGTAGCCTTTATTTCCTAAAGTTATCCATAACGCAGTAACTGAAACTTGTCCTCATTGAACGTCATATTGTGATCTGTGGTCAACCGATTGGAGATTGACAGTGTTCCTAATGGATGACACACTCATTCACTGTAGTATAGTCCGCCAAAAAAGATACAGTGCTTTGATTTACGTGTCAGATTTAAGGATGACGAACAGGATGGGAGCGAGTACTGTACCTTGAGGTTAGGCTAGGTTAGGTAAGGTTCGTCAGGAAACAGGACAAGTGTTTCCTGAGGCTGGTCTTAGTCAGATGATGACCACCGTTGGAGCTTTTGGTCATCTGATCGATGCCTACCGCTGGTTCACTCCTTTAAAAATTATGGTCATAATCATAACCATTTTTTCTTTTTACTGTGTACCTTGAGGAACAGCCTCTGACTTACGTTTACTGTTACTCTGCATTCTTTTGGTTAGAAAGTTAAAATTCCATCTGCCCACTTTTCCAGCATGATCGCCCTTGTCGAAGGCTTTTGCAGATCTCTATATGCAACACTGACATGTTTTTTTGTCTTTCAGTGCATCAAAGACCATGTCATACTGATCCAGTAAATGCAATAGGCTGGAACGACCTACTCTAAGCCCATGCTGCTTTGGGTTGTGCAGCTGTTTCAAAGATTTTTGTAATGTGGGACCTAAGTGCTGTCGGCTTATAATATATATATATATATATATATATATATATATATATATATATATATATATATATATATATATATATATATATATAATGCACACTTGCTTCTGTGGTAAGACATAATGTCGGCCGACAGCATAGCTATAGCAAAGAATTATAATTCTTTGCTATTGCTGTGCTGCCACGTTTGTGGAATGAGGCTATATCCGTTGGTTTTAGCTATTGTGGGATATATATATGATATGATCTGTTTATGATTTGATAAAGTGGCGTTCCACAAGGATCAGTTTTAACCCCATTGTTTATAACATTCATTAATGAAATTGACGAGGGAATAACAAGTGATAAGAGAAAATTCGCTGACGATACAAAAATAGGCAGGATTATTGATTCAGAAGATCCCACCATGCATCAGGAACGTTTAGCAACTGTGTGGGCGAAACGCTCTCACTAAAGCATTTTCATGTCTCTCTTCCATAGTGTCGGTAAGTCATTTCATTTCTCTCCATTGCTGACAGTGCTCTTACTATTAGACGCTGATAGTTCTGTTGCTGTTGAATGCGTTTAGTTCTTTTGCCTTTGAATGCTGGTGGTTATGTTGCATCACGAAAGCTTTTAAGGGGCGCTGAAGCAGACCAGTCTCAGAAGTGATCCTTCTATAGTAAGCCTCGTAGCTCAGTGGCACATCGCTGGACCTGCTACATGTAAGGACCGTGGGTAGAGTCTCCACCCATTTTGCCGTTTATTTATTGACAGTCCGACACGATGGAAGAGAAACATACAATTCTTCACTGACAACGTTTGGCCCACACCGTGGCATTATCAAGTCGCAAACATATCATATATTATATCCCACAGTCGCTAAAAACAACGGATCACGCTTCATATATATATATATGTCGTGCCGAATAGGTAAAACTTGCGATTTTGGCTTAAATAGCAACGCTCTTGCCGAATAAGGCAAGCGAAAATTTGTGTATGCAGTAATTTAGCAAATATCATTCTGAACTCAACGAAAAAAAATGTCTCATTGCGTTTATTTTTAAATTATTCTAACCTTATCTAAATCATATTTAGTTGGACTAGGCTAAATTAAATTGCGCTTGTTATAATAAAGTTAGGTAAGCTTTCTAAGGCACTTTTGGTACAATTTTTTTAATTTTTGCATTAACATAAATTAAAAAAAAAATATCTTTGAACATATAAGAGAAAATTTTAGAAAGAACTTTAAATGAATTCTTACTAAATGACCAGTTTACGTATTCGGCACGACATGTATGTATATATATATATATATATATATATATATATATATATATATATATATATATATATATATATATATATATATATATATACATGATGTATATAATCCATGGGGAAGTGGAACAGAATTCTTCCTCCGTAAGCCATGCGTGTCGTGAGAGGCGACTAAAATGCCGGGAGCAAGGGGCTAGTAACCCCTTCTCCTGTATATATTACTAAATTTAAAAGGACAAACTTTCGTGTTTCCTTTTGGGCCACCCCACCTCGGTGGGATACGGCTGGTACGTTGAAAGAAGAATATATATATATATATATATATATATATATATATATATATATATATATATATATATATATATATATATATATATATATATAATAATATGTGTGTGTGTGTGTGTGTGTGCAAACCTGTTTTTGTGGTAAGACATAATGGTTTCTAGACATCGTGACGTCACTACTGGGGCTAGTGTGAGAATAACTAATAGAGAATAACAGTCAGCGAGAAAGTTTATATCCTGGGGGGGTCGAACTCTATTGTTTTAATCATGAAGATTTACAGGTGAAAAACTAAAAAATATGTCACAGTTCCGCGGCTGAAAAAAATTCATAATTAAAAATGAGGACAGAAAATTTTTGATGAGAATAAGGTCCCACACGTGTTCAACATTTTGGTATCTTTACTGAGATACCAAAGTGTTGCACATGTGTTTAATTCATCAGCTTGTCGGTTCTCTGAACCATTTATCTACAGCATAAGATCCGTCTTGGACAACGACTCGGAACACAGTCTAAACTGTTGTCTTCAAATTGTAGGTTGTCACTAGACGTTCTGAACACTGCAATAAGCAGACAATATACCTGCAGGGATTAAACATACGTCGTATTTTATCGACGGCACTGGCTGCAAAACTGCCTTTATAGCACAATTTCCCACTCACCTTGAGTATGCCCCACTCTCTTGGGTGGCCGGCGGTCCACACCATATACGGCTTCTGTACTGCATGAGCATATTCTAGCTTTGACGCAGCCTGGTTGAATCTTTCAACTAGCAGAGCCTTCAACAGTGGAAATATATTTGTGTTTTGAATGATAGATAAAGAAAAAGGTGAAGATCTGTGCCCGTCACATGTCCCAGCTTCATTGACAACCTGATGACAGCTATCAATCCACAAGACGGGCACCTACCAGCTGGTTTAATTCTTATAGTAAAGTTATAAAGAACACACTCAAAGCCAGGGATTCTCAACTTTTCCTCCATCATTAACCTCCTCGGCTTGATGTATTTCTCCATTTACCCCCTTCCATACAAAAAAAAAAATTATCGCCATCATAAAGGGACAGAAAAACAAGATAATTGAATTACCTGATAATTGAATTATTATTCAGTTATCAGGTACATCAAATATTTACCCCTTGTCATGTAATTTTTTACCCCAAGGGGTAAATTTACCCCTGGCTGAGAATCACTGCTCTAAGCGATCATTCTATCGTCAGCTGACTCTCATTTAGAGTATGTGATCATGACAATCATTTTTAAATTTAAGGAAAGTGACGTGTGTGTGTGTGTGTGTGTGTGTGTGTGTGTGTGTGTGTGTGTGTGTGTGTGTGTGTGTGTGTGTGTGTGTGTGTGTGTGTGTTGCTAGCTGCCACGGTGTTTCGTTTACGGCCACCATGTCCACCTTGGCCACCGCCTGCCACGTCCCTCTCCACCAGAGCCGAGCTGACTGCCAAATTATACAATGCTTTTGTTTATGTGATTGTGTATCGTACTTTATGCTGTGTGTGTAGTAATCTCACAGGTATGTGAGCCCATGTTTGTTTTGCTTCCCCTGATATATATCGCCTCAAAATATACACATTGGCACGGAATATGGCAAAACTTCATACAATATTTGTAAATATGCTAGCTGGGCGGGTAAATACATTTGCATACACGTAAGGAATTGGCCTATATCCGCAAGTTAATATGAGATACGATCTTCTTTCCTTGTAGGATGGGATTTTTGCATACAGTTTTGGTTGGTGGAATATATATATATATATATATATATATATATATATATATATATATATATATATATATCAGATCACTTTCTAGTTGTAGCTATACTGAGAGTAAAAGGTAGATGGGATACAAGGAGAATAGAAGCATCAGGGAAGAGAGAGGTGAAGGTTTATAAACTAAAAGAGGAGGCAGTTAGGGTAAGATATAAACAGCTATTGGAGGATAGATGGGCTAATAAGAGCATAGGCAATGGGGTCGAAGAGGTATGGGGTAGGTTTAAAAATGTAGTGTTAGAGTGTTCAGCAGAAGTTTGTGGTTACAGGAAAGTGGGTGCAGGAGGGAAGAGGAGCGATTGGTGGAATGATGATGTAAAGAGAGTAGTAAGGGAGAAAAAGTTAGCATATGAGAAGTTTTTACAAAGTAGAAGTGATGCAAGGAGGGAAGAGTATATGGAGAAAAAGAGAGAAGTTAAGAGAGTGGTGAAGCAATGTAAAAAGAGAGCAAATGAGAGAGTGGGTGAGATGTTATCAACAAATTTTGTTGAAAATAAGAAAAAGTTTTGGAGTGAGATTAACAAGTTAAGAAAGCCTAGAGAACAAATGGATTTGTCAGTTAAAAATAGGAGAGGAGAGTTATTAAATGGAGAGTTAGAGGTATTGGGAAGATGGAAGGAATATTTTGAGGAATTGTTAAATGTTGATGAAGATAGGGAAGCTGTGATTTCGTGTATAGGGCAAGGAGGAATAACATCTTGTAGGAGTGAGGAAGAGCCAGTTGTGAGTGTGGGGGAAGTTCGTGAGGCAGTAGGTAAAATGAAAGGGGGTAAGGCAGCCGGGATTGATGGGATAAAGATAGAAATGTTAAAAGCAGGTGGGGATATAGTTTTGGAGTGGTTGGTGCAATTATTTAATAAATGTATGGAAGAGGGTAAGGTACCTAGGGATTGGCAGAGAGCATGCATAGTTCCTTTGTATAAAGGCAAAGGGGATAAAAGAGAGTGCAAAAATTATAGGGGGATAAGTCTGTTGAGTGTACCTGGTAAAGTGTATGGTAGAGTTATAATTGAAAGAATTAAGAGTAAGACGGAGAATAGGATTGCAGATGAACAAGGAGGCTTTAGGAAAGGTAGGGGGTGTGTGGACCAGGTGTTTACAGTGAAACATATAAGTGAACAGTATTTAGATAAGGCTAAAGAGGTCTTTGTGGCATTTATGGATTTGGAAAAGGCGTATGACAGGGTGGATAGGGGGGCAATGTGGCAGATGTTGCAAGTGTATGGTGTAGGAGGTAGGTTACTGAAAGCAGTGAAGAGTTTTTACGAGGATAGTGAGGCTCAAGTTAGAGTATGTAGGAAAGAGGGAAATTTTTTCCCAGTAAAAGTAGGCCTTAGACAAGGATGTGTGATGTCACCGTGGTTGTTTAATATATTTATAGATGGGGTTGTAAGAGAAGTAAATGCGAGGGTTTTGGCAAGAGGCGTGGAGTTAAAAGATAAAGAATCACACACAAAGTGGGAGTTGTCACAGCTGCTCTTTGCTGATGACACTGTGCTCTTGGGAGATTCTGAAGAGAAGTTGCAGAGATTGGTGGATGAATTTGGTAGGGTGTGCAAAAGAAGAAAATTAAAGGTGAATACAGGAAAGAGTAAGGTTATGAGGATAACAAAAAGATTAGGTGATGAAAGATTGAATATCAGATTGGAGGGAGAGAGTATGGAGGAGGTGAACGTATTCAGATATTTGGGAGTGGACGTGTCAGCGGATGGGTCTATGAAAGATGAGGTGAATCATAGAATTGATGAGGGAAAAAGAGTGAGTGGTGCACTTAGGAGTCTGTGGAAACAAAGAACTTTGTCCTTGGAGGCAAAGAGGGGAATGTATGAGAGTATAGTTTTACCAACGCTCTTATATGGGTGTGAAGCGTGGGTGATGAATGTTGCAGCGAGGAGAAGGCTGGAGGCAGTGGAGATGTCATGTCTGAGGGCAATGTGTGGTGTGAATATAATGCAGAGAATTCGTAGTTTGGAAGTTAGGAGGAGGTGCGGGATTACCAAAACTGTTGTCCAGAGGGCTGAGGAAGGGTTGTTGAGGTGGTTCGGACATGTAGAGAGAATGGAGCGAAACAGAATGACTTCAAGAGTGTATCAGTCTGTAGTGGAAGGAAGGCGGGGTAGGGGTCGGCCTAGGAAGGGTTGGAGGGAGGGGGTAAAGGAGGTTTTGTGTGCGAGGGGCTTGGACTTCCAGCAGGCATGCGTGAGCGTGTTTGATAGGAGTGAATGGAGACAAATGGTTTTTAATACTTGACGTGCTGTTGGAGTGTGAGCAAAGTAACATTTATGAAGGGATTCAGGGAAACCGGCAGGCCGGACTTGAGTCCTGGAGATGGGAAGTACAGTGCCTGCACTCTGAAGGAGGGGTGTTAATGTTGCAGTTTAAAAACTGTAGTGTAAAGCACCCTTCTGGCAAGACAGTGATGGAGTGAATGATGGTGAAAGTTTTTCTTTTTCGGGCCACCCTGCCTTGGTGGGAATCGGCCGGTGTGATAATATAAAAAATATATATATATATATATATATATATATATATATATATATATATATATATATATATAATCTTTCAGCACACAGGCCTTATCCCACCGAGGCAGGGAGGCCCAAAAGAAAAAACGAAAGTTTCTCATTTTACATTTAGTAATGTATACAGGAGAAGGGGTTACTAGCCCCTTGCTCCCGGCATTTTAGTCGCATCCTACGACACGCATGGCTTACGGAGAAAGAATTCTGTTTCACTTCCAAATGTAGATAAGCGGAAATAAACGATAATAGAAGAAAAATAGAAGAAAACCCAGAAGGGTGTGTATATATATGCTTGTACATGCATGTGTAGTGTGACCTAAGTGTAAGTAGAAGTAGCAAAACATACATGAAATCTTGCAAGTTTATGAGACAGAAAAGACACCAGCAATCCTACCATGTAAAACAATTACAGGCTTTCGTTTTACATTCACTTGGCAGGACGGTAGTACCTCCCTGGGTGGCTGCTGTCTACCAACCTACTACTTAATATCGTGCAGAATAGATAAAACATGAGAGTTTAGCTTAAATAGCAACGTTCTTCTTGCCGAATAAGGCAAGCGATAATTTGTGCATTCTCTAATTTCGCAAAAATCATTCTGTACCTAACGCTAAAATATATTTCATTGTGCTTGTTTATCATTAAATTACAGTAAACTTACCTAAAATATATTTAGCTGGATAAGGCTAAATTAAATTATACTTGTTGTAATAAGGTTAGGTAAGTTTTCTAAGATAATTCTGGCACAAAATTTTTAATTTTGATATTAACATAAATGAAAATAATATATCTTTAAACGTATAAGAGAAAATTTTAGAAAAGACTTAATTTTAAATGAGTTCTTGCTAATTGATCAGTTTTACCTATTCGGCACGACATATATATAAGCTCAGTCATGTAATGCTTTGACAAAGGTCAATACAAAGCTTACCGAGAAATATATCTTGAATTAAGAGGCAACACACATAAAAGGTCTAACACCAGAATATTAAAAAATTTAGAAAACGAAACAGAAGAAAACATCAGACCATAGCACTTCCATTCTGGCCAAGTAATAAACATCGCAATAGACTTCAGGTGCGTAAGCAATACCCCAGCGATTGGTAATATTATGAGATGTTGATAGGTATCTGGAGGTGGGTGTTGTGTGAGAGGTTGTCTGAGGGGGTGAGTGTGGTAGTGGTGGGGGTACTTACATATATGTGGTGTGTATGTACGTGTGTACTTATCTATGTGATGTGTAGGTATGAGTGTACTTAACAATATGTGGTGTGTATGTGTATACTTAGGTATGTGGTTGTAGAGGTCGATTCACAGCTCCTGTGTGTGTGTACTCGCCTAGTTGTACTCACCTAGTTGAGGTTGCAGGGGTCGAGTCCGAGCTCCTGGCCCCGCCTCTTCAATGGTCGCTACTAGGTCACTCTCCATGAACCGTGAGCTTTATCATACCTCTGCTTAAAACTAGGTATGGATCCTGCCTCCACTACATCGCTTCCCAAACTATTCCACTTCCTGACTACTCTGTGGCTGAAGAAATACTTCCTAACATCCCTGTTGATTCATCTGTGTCTTCAACTTCCAACTCTGTTTCCTTGTTGCTGTGTCCAGTCTCTGGAACATCCTGTCTTTGTCCACCTTGTCAATTCCTCTCAGTATTTTGTAAGTCGTTATCATGTCCCCCCCTATCTCTCCTGTCCTCCGGTGTCGTCAGGATGATTTCCCTTAACCTCTCCTCGTAGGACATACTACTTAGCTCTGGGACTAGTCTTGTTGCAAACCTTTGCACTTTCTCTAGTTTCTTTACGTGCTTGGCTAGGTGTGGGTTCCAAACTGGTGCTGCATACTCCAATATGGGCCTAACGTACACGGTGTACGTGTACGGTTCAGTGTGCGTGTGTGTGCGTGCGTGAGTGTGCGCATGTGTGTGTGTGTGTGTGTGTGTGTGTGTGTGTGTGTGTGTGTGTGTGTGTGTGTGTGTGTGTGTGTGTGCGCGCGCGTGTGCGCGCTTGCGCGCGCGTTTTCCGTATGCGCGCGCTCATGTGTTTGTCTTCCTACCTGGAGTGTACCTGGAAAGTGTTCCGGGGGTCAACGCCCCCGCGACCCAGCCCTTAACCAGGCTCCCGGTGGATTAGGGCCTGATCAACAAGGCTGTTACTGCTGGCCGCACATAGTCCAACGTATAAACCCCATACCGGTTGATCGGGTACTGACTTTAGGTATCTCTACAGCTCCCTATTGAAGGTAGCCAGGGGTCTATTGGTAATTTCCCTTATGTCCGGAGGTTGTTGAAGAGTTTTGTGCCCCGGACACTTATTGTGTTTTTTCTTATTGTAATAATGGCGCCCCTACTTTTCACTGGGGATATGTTGCACCGTCTGCCCAATCTTTTGCTTTCGTATGTGTTAGTATGTGTTTCTGTAGGTATCTGTGTCCATGTGTGTGTGTGTGTGTGTGTGTGTGTGTGTGTGTGTGTGTGTTGTGGAGTTGGGGTTAGTGTTTAAACTACCCGACCTGGTTGTGATTGGTTAATTTTTCACCACTGGGGTTTGGTTGTGCATTACCACTGGGGTGGGGTTGTGCAGTACCACTGAGGTGGGGTTACCTGGAGGTTACCTGGAGGTTATTCCGGGAATCAACGCCCCCGCGGCCCGGTCCATGACCAGGCCTCCCGATGGATCAGGGCCTGATCAACTAGGCTGTTACTGCTGGCCGCGCGCAGTCCAACGTACGAGCCACAGCCCGGCTGATCCGGCACTGACTTTAGGTATCTGTCCATGGTGTTTTCTCTTAGTGTACCAATGGCGCCCCTACTTTTTATTGGGGGCATTTTGCATCGCCTGCCCAGTCTTTTACTTTCGTAGGGAGTGATTTCTGTGTGCAGATTTGGGACCATTCCTTCCAAGATTTTCCAAGTGTAGATTATGATATATCTCTCCCTCCTGCGTTCCAACGAGTACAAGTCAAGTGCTTCCAAGCGTTCCCAGTAGTTAAGGTGCTTGACAGAACTTATACGTGCAATAAAGGATCTCTGTACACTCTCTAGATCTGCGATTTCACCTGCTTTGAATGGAGATGTTAATGTACAGCAGTATTCCAGCCTAGAGAGAACAAGTGATTTGAAAAGGATCATCATGGGCTTGGCATCTCTCGTTTTGAAAGTTCTCATTATCCATCCTATCATTTTCTTTGCACGTGCGATCGTGGCACTGTTGTGATCCTTGAAAGTGAGATCCTCAGACATTACTACTCCCAGGTCCCTTACATTATTTTTCCGCTCTATTGTATGGCCGGAGTCAGTAGTATACTCTGTTCTAGTTATTATCTCCTCCAGTTTTCCATAACGGAGTAGTTGGAATTTGTCCTCATTGAACATCATATTGTTTATCGTTGCCCACTGGAAAACTTTGTTTATATCTTCTTGGAGGTTAACCGCGTCCTCAGCAGATGACAGCCTCATGCAGATCCTAGTATCATCCGCAAAGGATGATACGGTGCTGTGGTGTATATCTCTGTTTATGTCTGATATGAGGATAAGGAATAAGATGGGGGCGAGTACTGTGCCTTGTGGAACAGAGCTCTTCACTATGGCAGCCTCCGATTTAACTCTGTTGACCACTATTCTTTGTGTTCAGTGCAGTACCACTGGGGTGGGGTTTTGTAGTACCACTGGGGTAGAGTTGTGTAGTACCACTGGGGTGGGGTTATGTAGTACCACTGGGGTGGGGTTGTGCAGTACCACTGGGGTGGAGTTATGTAGTACCACTGGGGTGGGGTTATGTAGTACCACTGGGGAGGCGTTGTGCAATACCACTGGGGTGGTGTGTGGAGGTTGCTGGTGGTTGACGGGGCTAGGACCGAGGATTCCAGTGTTTAGCCCCCCAGAGCGAGGCGGCCAAGTGATGTACTGACCAATATCACCAGTAAATGGACGCCTGCCCGCGCCCTGACTTCTTCACGGTTAGCGCAGAGTAATAGAGGCTCTCCATCACAGACCTCCTGGGACCCTCCTCCGCCCTTTCTCTCTCTCTCTCTCTCTCTTTCTCTCTCTCTCTCTCTCTCTCTCTCTCTCTCTCTCTCTCTCTCTCTCTCTCTCTCTCTCTCTCTCTCTCTCTCTCTCTCTCTCTCTCTCACTAACACCAACTCTGGACTCCTCCTGTCTAATTTTTCTTGTGCTGTTCATATTTTATATACCCTCCATTTTTCTTCTTTTTCTCTCGTCTGTCGTCCAATTTGTTCTTTCTTTTTTTTCCTGTGCTGCTTCTATTTTGTATATCTTCAATTCTTATTTTTTTATGTCATTCATTTTTTTTTCATTTGACTTTGATTATCCATGTTGTGTTTTTGAATTCATTTTTTTCTCTCTTCGAGAGCAGAGTGTATATAATTTACCAAAAATCGCTTCCGGAGGTTACCCCTCTTTTTCACCAATGGCGCTCAATAAATGCACAAGTGTATTGTATCAAATTATAACACATACCAGAAATTAGTTGGGATTAATTAACAGGTATAATTTATAAATAATTAGTCTGACACTGTGTCCACTCAGCCCGGGTGCTGCCGGAAGTTTTTATAAAAATGGGTTGATCAATAGTTAGGGTAATGACTTACAACTAAACAGCCGCTGATACTGTCCCCGGTATTTATTTTATTGTTACTATCACCATATGGCGACAATCTCAGTTGAACTTGCGAACAACTGCTGCCGTCTTAACAAGTACACCTCTGCATAGTTGTGATCAGTGCAGGATTAATTGGAACAGGGTAGGAGAGAGAAAAGGTGCCCTAACAAAGCAGTGTTATGAGCAATCTGGGAACAAAAGTCTGACACTGTGAGGCATAAGTGATGTTACACACACACACACACACACATACACACACACACATACACACACACATACACACACACACACACACACACACATACACACACACACACAAACCTCGATGAAGGAAAAGGATCTTGGTGTATAATATCAAGCACATCTGCACATCGACCATATAACTTTTGTAGCATATGGGCACCTGGTAAACCTAAGAATAGTTTTTTGACATCTGAGCCAACAGTTATTTAAGACAGTGGAGTATGCCGCACCAGTATGAGACCCACACCTGGTCAAACATGTCAAGAAATTAGAGAAAGTGCAAAAGTTTGCAACAAGACTAGTCTCAGAGCTAAGACGTATGTCCTACGAGGAGAGGGAAATCAACCTAACGACACTGAAGAACAGGAGGGATAGAGGGGACATGATAACGACTTATAAAATACAGAGAAGAATTAACAAGGTGGATATCTACAGAATATTTCAGAGATGGGACACAACAAGGGGTCACAACTGGAATTTGAAAACTCAAATGAGTCACAGGGATGTTAGGAAGAATTTCTTCAGTCATAAAGTTGTCAAGAAGTGGAACAACCTGGAGAGTGATGTAGTGGAGGCAGGATCCATGTATAACTTTACGAAGAGGTACGATAAAGCTCATGGGGCAGGGAGAGATTGGACCTAGTAACGACCAGCGTAGTGGCGAGGCCATGAGCTATGACTCGATCCCTTCAAGCACAAATAGGTAATTACACACACACACACACACACACACACACACACACACACACACACACTCACTCACACACACACTGGCATTCGCATCAATTGCCTGACAGGCCAGCCAGCAACGAGGAGTCCTTGTCTGGGACCGGGCCGCGGAGGCGGTGACCTCCGGAAGCGACTCCAGGTTAACTCCAGGTAAGACGCCACTCAAGCACCAGGAGATGCAACAAAGGGAAAACCTTGCGCCGTTATAAATACAAAAGCACCATCGCACAAACATCAGTTGTCGCACCCAGGGTGAGCCAGGCACCACTCAATCACCAGTCGTCACATCAAGAGTCTGGCACCACTATAAACACTAGATTACGTACGACATAAATCACTCACAAATTGTTTTTCTGAAGTGAACAGCAGTTACATTATGCAAATCTCTTTGTTGAATCTATTTCCACCCAGTTAACTCGAAGATTATATTTGTTACGTAAACTAACACATGTGTAAGTGAAAGACAACAGGTATTTACTTCTTTGTTACAGAAGACTGTAAACTACGGTTAACATTCTGCTTTAATTTCTCTGGGAAATTTAAAAGATAAACTGGATATTTTGTATTGTATTCTTAGCTTATTGTAATATACACGTGAAAGTTATTCGTGTAAATGGCTTGATTCTGACTTTTCATTAAAACTTGGACAGAAGGTAGGTGTCAGTGCTAATTATTAACCAGGTATATTCTCGTTAGAGTACCTGACTGCGTAAGTAGCATCTGATTATGAACTATGTGGAAGCTAATATATCCTCATTGAAACTATACCTAAACCATTAACACATCCACATGCAATGAATAAAACATAAGTGTACATTTCGGTCTTATTCTAAGGTCTTCTTTACTTTGATGGGGACTCCAGAATGAGGCCAAATTAGACCAAATTTAATCAAATTTTTAATAATTTTCCATGTGTGTTCATTTGTTCCTTGGCTGGTGTTTTGTGCTTAAAGGAGTAAATCTTAATAAAATATCAAAGTTAAGCAGCAGTGGTGAGAGTGGCGGTGGAGGTAAAGTGACCCAGGTAGGTCGTGAGGTGTACTAGTACAAGCAGCATCACACCGGTCAGACCCCCTGCAGCGCCTTCCTCCCCTCGCCTTCAGGCACCCTGCAGAGCCTGATGGAGTAACCAATTCCAGCCTCACGTGACCTCCTGGCCTTCCCCTGTGTGGCTGCGTCAGTCATTCGCCTCTCGGTAGTTTATCAGGCGCTCGTACCTCACATCAGATTGTTGCTTCCCTTGCCGAGCCAGTCACAGCTCGCGTCGGGTTATCGCAACAGGAGGGGAGATAAACAGCAATGTTATTGCTGTAAATAAAGCATTGTAGAGCCCCTCCTGGCGGGTTACACTGGCGGCGTGAGGAACACCTCCAGCGTGAGAGACCCTCTAACTCATGTTGCAGAGGAGGGGGGTCAAGTCAAGGGTGTATGAGGGAGATGAACGGGAAAGAGCCCCACGGAGACACCCCTCCCCACCCGCTCCATCTCAACCCCCTACCTTCATGCAGAAGCGCCGGGACTCACAAACACTATTGCTTATTGCTGCGGTTGTTATTAAAAGGCCCCGACCACATATTAACCATAAACCGTAATTTCAAAGTCTTTATATTAAAAAATAAAAAGCACCTGGTGTGTGTGTGGCTTGTGATACTTGGACTGTGGGAACAATAGCTAGCAATTTTATCCTGTCGTCTTATATCACAAGCGATGGGAATCCTACAGAAGCGATTGTATACTACGTTTCCATCTTCTCTTTAGGGATTTTAAATTTCTTACTCTGTTCATCCACGTCATGCAACACAGTGAAATATTTTCCCCAAAGAACTAAGGAAAAATAGATATTCATTTCATGTATAAGTATTAGTACATGATTACCTGTGTTCTTTCACATTCTTACAACGAGATTTAGAGACAAGAATAAACAACTCATCTTGCATTAGGTCTGACTGCTGTTGCAATTATCTTTTAATTCATTTAAGATTAAAATATCATCTCGTTCACTGATTGAAAACTAAGAAAAAAATTTACCCGCAAATCAGTGAATAAATAAAATATAATAGTGTCATTTTATATAAAAAAAACCAACGATGAGATTAATGTGAACGTAAATTTAGGACTCTGTAAGCGGGATTTAGTATCTGTTATTATTAAAATCAGTTAAGTTTGGTCTATGTTGATCAAAGTTAACTGACCACTTTTTCTTATGACAAATTCAGCCTCACAAATGTGCTGCAAATATCGTTCGCTGTTAATGTTGAGAATGTGACTTATAAATCAGGAATGAGCATCAATATTTTTTTATTATTCGCTTTAGCTAAATTGCATATAAAGGTATCACATACTGCTTATTTTTTTTTTTTTATTTACTTGCCGGCGTGTGTGTGTGTGTGTGTGTGTGTGTGTGTGTGTGTGTGTGTGTGTGTGTGTGTGTGTGTGTGTGTGTGTGTATATATATATATATATATATATATATATATATATATATATATATATATATATATATATATATATATATATATATATGTCGTGCCGAATAGGCAGAACTTGCGATCTTGGCTTAAATAGCAACGCTCATCTTGCCATATAGGACAAGTGAAAATTTGTGTATGCAATAATTTCGCCAAAATCATTCTGAACCTAACGGAAAAAATATATTTCACTGTGTTTATTTAGTATTTAATTATTGTAAACAAATCTAAAATATATTTAGTTGGGTTAGGCTAAAATAAATTGCTCTTGTTATAATAAGGTTAGGTAAGTTTTCTAAGTTCCTTTTGGTGCAAAATTATAAACTTTTACATCAACATTAATGAAAAAAATATATCTTTAAACGTATAAGAGAAAATTTTAGAAAGGAATTAATTTTAAATGAGTTCTTGCTAATTGACCAGTTTTACATATTCGGCACGACATATATATAGATATATATATATATATATATATATATATATATATATATATATATATATATATATATATATATATATATATATATATATATATATGCAAAACAACCACGGGGGGAACTGAATGATAGCTCTAGGCCTTTTGTGTTGCAATCAACACATCAGGAACTTGAAAAGTTGCAGAAATGAGTAAGCAGTCTTAGAAAATTCGTTCCGAATTTGGAGTGGTTGGTGCTATTATTTAATAAATGTAAGGAAGAAGGTAAGGTACCTAGGAATTGGCAGAGAGCATGCATAGTTCCTTTGTATAAAGGCAAAGGGGACAAAAGAGAGTGCAAAATTTATAGCGGGATAAGTCTGTTGAGTATACCTGGGAAAGTGTATGGCAGAGTTATTGTTGAAAGAATTCAAAGACGGAGAGTAGGATAGCAGATGAATAAGGAGGCTTAGGAAAGGTAGGGGGTGTGTAGATCAAGTGTTTACAGCGAAACAAATTGGTGAACAGTATTTATATAAGGCTGAAGAGGTTTTTGTGGCATTTATGGATTTGGAAAAGGCATATGAAAAGGCAGATGTTGTAGATGTATGGAAAGGAGGTAGGTTACTAAAAGCAGTGAAGAGTTTTTACGATGATAGTGAGGCTCAAGTTAGAGTATTTGGAAAGAGGGAGATTATTTCCCAGTAAAAGTAGGCCTTAGACAAGGAAGTGTGATGTCACTGTGGTTGTTCAATACATTTATAGATGGGGTTGTTAGAGAAGTGAATGCGAGGGTCTTGGCAAGAGGTGTGGAGTTAAAAGATAAAGAATCAAATATAAAGTGGGTCTATAAAAGATGAAGTGAATCATAGAATTGATGAGGGGAAAAGGGTGAGCGGTGCACTTAGGAGTCTGTGGAGACAAACAACTTCGTCCTTGGAATCAAAGAGGGGAATGTATGAGAGTATAGTTTTACCAATGCTCTTATATGGGTGTGAAGCATGGGTGATGAATGTTGCAGCGAGGAGAAGGCTGGAGGCAGTGGAGATGTCATGTCTGAGGACAATGATTGGTGTGAATATAATGCAGAGAATTCGTAGTTTGGAAGTTAGGAGGAGGTGCGGGATTGCCAAAACTCTTGTCCAGAGGGCTGAGGAAGGGTTGTTGAGGTGGTTAGGACATGTAGGGAGAATGAAACTAAACAGAATGACTTTGAGAGTGTATAAATCTGTAGTGGAGGGATGGCGGGGTAGGGGTCGGCCTAGGAAACGTTGGAGGGAAGGAGTAAAGGAGGTTTTGTGTGCGAGGGGCTTGGACTTCCAGCAAGCATGCGTGAGCGTATTTCATAGGAGTAAATAGAGACAAATGGTTTTCAATACTTGACGTGCTGTTGGAGTGTGAGCAAAGTAACAATTATGAAGGGATTCAGGGAAACCGGCAGGCCGGACTTGAGTCCTGGGGATGGGAGGTACAGTGTCTGCACTCTAAAGGAGGGGTGTTAATGTTGCAGTTTTATAAACTGTAGTGTAAAGCACCCTTCTCGCAAGACAGTGATGGAGTGAATGATGATGAAAGTTTTTATTTTTTGGGCCACCCTGCCTTGGTGGAAATCGGCCGATATGTTAATAATATAAATATATATATATATATATATATATATATATATATATATATATATATATATGTGTGTGTGTGTGTGTGTGTGTGTGTGTGTGTGTGTGTGTGTGTGTGTGTGTGGTGCCGAATATCTAAAACTGGTCAAATAGCATGAGCTCATTTAAAATTTTCTCTTATAAGTTTAAAGATACATTTTTCCATTTATGTTAATATAAAAGTTAATAATTTTGTAGCAAATGAACCTCAGAAAACTTACCTAACCTTATTATAAAAAGCGAAATTTAATTTAGCCTAATCCAGCTAAATATATTTTAGATAAGTTTACAATAATTTAATAAAAAACAAACACAATGAAATATATTTTTTCCGTTTGGTTCAGGATGATTTTTGTACCTTTATTGCATACACAAATTTTTGCAAACAGGCAAAATTATATACAAACATTGTCGCTGTCCCCAACAGGACTCGAACATTCAAACTCGGTATCAGAATCCACAGTACTTTACCAGGGAGTCAGACCTCAGATAAGTATGGGCGTCTACCCGAAGCTAAGCGATGTTTCCCCATACCTTGGGGCACCAGCCTTGTGCCCCGAGGTATGGGGAAACATCGTTTAGCTTTGGCTAAGCGCCCATACTTAAATGGGGCATGGCTCCGTGGTAAAGTACTGTGGACTCGGATACAGAGTTTGCAGGTTCGAGTCCTGCTGTTAACGTAGAGACAATGCTTATATATATATATATATATATATATATATATATATATATATATATATATATATATATATATTATAAGATGGGGTTACCTGGAGGTTATTCCGGGGATCAACGCCCCCGCGGCCCGGTCCATGACCAGGCCTCCCGGTGGATCAGGGCCTGATCAACTAGGCTGTTACTGCTGGCCGCACGTAGTCTAACGTACGAGCCACAGCCCGGCTGATCCGGCACTGACTTTAGGTATCTGTCCAGCTCTCTCTTGAAGGCAGCCAGGGGTTTATTACCAATTCCCCTAATACTTGATGGGAGGCTGTTGAACAGTCTTGGGCTCCGGACACTTATGGTGCTTTCCCTTAGTGTACCAATGGCGCCCCCACTTTTAATTGGGGGCATTTTGCATCGCCTGCCCAGTCTTTTACTTTCGTAGGGAGTGATTTCTGTGTGCAGATTTGGGACCATTCCTTCCAGGATTTTCCAAGTGTAGATTATGATATATCTCTCCCTCCTGCGTTCCAACGAGTACAAGTCAAGTGCTTCCAAGTGTTCCCAGTAGTTAAGGTGCTTGACAGAACTTGTATGTGCAGTAAAGGATCTCTGTACACATTCTAGATCTGCAATGTCACCTGCTTTGAATGGAGATGTTAATCTACACTAGTATTCCAGCCTAGAGAGAACAAGTGATTTGAAAAGGATTATCATTTCCTTGGCATCTCTCGTTTGGAACGTTCTCATTATCCATCCTATCATTTTCTTTGCACGTGCGATCATGGCACTGTTGTGATCCTTGAAAGTGAGATCCTCAGACATTACTACTCCCAGGTCCCTTGCATTATTTTTCCGCTCTATTGTATGGCCAGAGTCTGTAGTATACTCTGTTCTAGTTATTATCTCCTCCAGTTTTTCATAACGGAGTAGTTGGAATTTGTCCTCATTGAACATCATATTGTTTACCGTTGCCCACTGGAAAACTTTGTTTATATCTTCTTGGAGGTTACCCGAGTCCTCAGCAGATGACAACCTCATGCAGATCCTAGTATCATCCGCAAATGATGATATGGTGCTGTGATGTACATCTCTGTCTATGTCTGATATGAGGATGAGGAATAAGATGGGGGTGAGTACTGTGCCTTGTGGAACAGAGCTCTTCACTATGGCAGCCTCCGATTTAACTCTGTTGACCACTACTCTTTGTGTTCGATTTGTTAGGAAGTTGAAGATCCATCTCCCCACTTATCCAGTTATTCCTTTAGCACATATTTTATGGGCTATTATGCCATGATCGCATTTGTCAAATGCTTTTGCAAAGTCTGTGTATATTACATCTGCATTCTGATTTTCTTCCAGTGCATCCAAGGCCATATCATAGTGATCCAGTAGTTGTGAGAGACAGGAGCGACCTGCCCTTAACCCATGTTGCCCTGGATTGTGCAGATTTTGGGAATCCAGGTGATTTGCAATCCTGCTTCTTAGCACTCTTTCAAAGATTTTTATGATGTGGGACGTCAGACCTATTGGTCTAGAGGTCTTAGCTAATGCTTTGCTGCCACCTTTATGGAGTGGGGCTATATCCGTTGTTTTAAGTGACTGTGGAATTTCACCCATGTCCAAGCTCCTCCTCCATAGTGTACTTAATGCACGCGAGAGGGGTTTCTTGCAGTTCTTAATGAAAACAGAGTTTCACGCATCTGGGCCCAGGGCTGAGTGCATGGGCATGTTGTCAATGGTTTTTCGAAATCTATCGGAGTTAGGGTAATGTTGGAAATCTGGCATACATTTATGGAGTTTTTAGGCTCATTCATGAAGAAATCATTTGGGTCGTCGATCCTCAGACCGATTAGTGGTTCACTAAACACAGAGTCGTACTGGGATTTCAATATTTCACTCATTTCCTTGTTGTCATCTGTGTAAATTCCATCCTGTCTGAGTAAGGGCCCAATACTAGATGTGGTATTTGCCTTGTTTTTGGCATATGAAAAGAAATATTTTGAATTTCTTTCAATTTCACTAATAGCTTTAAGCTCCTCCTGTCTCTCCTGGTTCCTGTAAGAGTCATTTAACTTAAGCTCGATATTTTCCATTTTCCTGGTCAGTGCCTCCTTTCGTGTATCAGATATTCTAGCACTCCTGAGGAGCTCAGTGACTCTTCGTCGTCTTCTGTAGAGGGAGTGTCTTTCTCCAGTTTACTCCTGCTCTTCTTTCTTAGGGGAATATGCCTAGAACATGCTTCAGCTGCTAGGAAGTTGATCCTTTCAAGGCACTGGTTTGGATCCATGTCATTTAAGATATCTTCCCAACATGTTACGTTTAGGACATGGTTTACCTGGTCCCAGTTGATGTTCTTGTTGTTGAAGTTGTATTTTGTGAAGACACCTTCACAGGTACATGCATTCTGCTGATCAGGACCCCTATGCATGTACGTCTGGACTTCGGTTAGGTTGTGATCGGAATTAGTTGTTTTTGATATTCTTATGTCTCTTATCAGGTCCTCATTATTTGTGAAGATAAGGTCAAGTGTCTTTTCTAGTCTTGTTGGGTCCACTATCTGCTGGCTTAAGGTGTGTTTTTCGCAGAGGCTTAGTAGCTCATGTGTGTGTGACCTTTCATCTACGCTACCTCCTGGGATTGTTTCAGCTATAACATTATTTGCTACATTCTTCTATTTTGTATGCCTTAGGTTGAAATCACCAAGCAGCAAAATGTTTGGGGATGGAGCTGGAAGGTTTTCCAGACAGTAATCAATTTTCAGTAGCTGTTCCTTGAACTGTTGGGAGGTTGCATCTGGTGGCTTATATACAACCACAATGACTAGGTTTTGGTTCTCGATCTTTATTGATAGAACTTCAACTGTCTCATTTGTGGTGTTCAGCAACTCCGTGCAGATGAGGGACTCTTTGACATACAGGCCAATCCCCCTTGCTGCCTGTTCATTCTGTCGCATCTAAAAAGGTTGTAACCACTTATCCATATTTCACTGTCAAAGTGATCTTTTGTGTGAGTCTCTGTGAAGGCTGCAAACATTGCATTAGACTCCTCTAGAAGTCCACTGATAAAAGGTATTTTGTTATTGGTGGATGGCTTATGGCCCTGTATATTAGCAAATATGAGCAAGGTTATATTCTGTGTTTGTTGGGGGGATTTTGTTATTGGCATCAGTAGTTGTAATTCTGGAGGGCCATGGGTGGCCACTGGGTGCACCTCCAGTCCAACAAGGCTCTAAGGTGGTAGACTATTTTTATTTCCTTCCATTTTCTTTTTCCATTTCCTGCCACTAAAAAATCACCTGGAGTTGGGTTGTCGTAGCCACTATTGTTTGTCTTATGGGGTCTGTGCCTCCTGGTCCCTTTTAGATGGTATGCAGGGCAGTCGATGTTGTAACACTGCTTCTGGAGGACCGAGGAGTGACACATTTTTGGGTGAAAGAAATTACAGGAAGAAGAACGACACACTCCTTTAGACAGGAGGTAGCTACATCTTTTGGGATGCTCAAAGTTGCATGTCCCATTTTTTTTCCTGATATTCCATGCTTACAGATGCCCCAAGCATAATATTTGCACAAATTCACCTTCGATTGAGAATTGTTGGGAGGTGTGTTGTCAATTTCTGCAGGTTCTGGGACTGCACTATAATCCTCAGTATCCAAGCCAGGGCCACCCCGTCCTGGATTCCATCTACTTTCCTCAGTAGAGGAAGGAGGAGGAGACTCCTCTCCAACATCTGTACTGTGGGCCACGGTCTTGTGCAATGATGGTTGTATATTTATTGCTTTAGTGGTGGTTGTGGTAGGGTCCCTAGTAGAGTCTGGGCTGACATTAAGGCTGGGAGGTGGTAGGGGAAATAGAATATTTCAATGGCTTCAAAAAGAAATCCAAATATTCTTCCTCGAGGCCTTTTTTATCCACTTCTTCGAGGCTATGGGTCTCACAATTTGCACTTGAGGTGGACCCCATTATATATATATATATATATATATATATATATATATATATATATATATATATATATATATATATATATATATGTATGTATATAATTTTTTTTTATTATCACACTGGCCGATTCCCACCAAGGCAGGGTGGCCCGAAAAAGAAAAACTTTCACCATCATTCACTCCATCACTGTCTTGCCAGAAGGGTGCTTTACACTACAGTTTTTAAACTGCAACATTAACACCCCTCCTTCAGAGTGCAGGCACTGTACTTCCCATCTCCAGGACTCAAGTACGGCCTGCCGGTTTCCCTGAACCCCTTCATAAATGTTTCTTTGCTCACACTCCAACAGCACGTCAAGTATTAAAAACCATTTGTCTCCATTCACTCTTATCAAACACGCTCACGCATGCCTGCTGGAAGTCCAAGCCCCTCGCACACAAAACCTCCTTTACCCCCTCCCTCCAACTTTTCCTAGGCCGACCCCTACCCCGCCTTCCTTCCATTACAGACTGATACACTCTTGAAGTCACTCTGTTTCGCTCCATTCTCTCTACATGTCCGAACCACCTCAACAACCCTTCCTCAGCCCTCTGGACAACAGTTTTGGTAATCCCGCACCTCCTCCTAGCTTCCAAACTACGAATTCTCTGCATTATATTCACACCACACATTGCCCTCAGACATGACATCTCCACTGCCTCCAGCCTTCTCCTCGCTGCAACATTCATCACCCATGCTTCACACCCATATAAGAGAGTTGGTAAAACTATACTCTCATACATTTCCCTCTTTGCCTCGAAGGACAAAGTTCTTTGTCTCCACAGACTCCTAAGTGCACCACTCAACCCTTTTTCCCTCATCAATTCTATGATTCACCTCATCTTTCATAGACCCATCCGCTGACACGTCCACTCCCAAATATCTGAATACATTCACCTCCTCCATACTCTCTCCCTCCAATCTGATATCCAATCTTTCATCACCTAATCTTTTTATCTTCATAACCTTACTCTTTCCTGTATTCACTTTTAATTTTCTTCTTTTGCACACCCTACAAAATTCATCCACCAATCTCTGCAACTTCTCTTCAGAATCTCCCAAGAGCACAGTGTCATCAGCAAAGAGCAACTGTGACAACTCCCACTTTATGTGTGATTCTTTATCTTTTAACTCCACGCCTCTTGTCAAGACCCTCGCATTTATTTCTCTTACAACCCCATCTATAAATATATTAAACAACCACGGTGACATCACACATCCTTGTCTAAGGCCTACTTTTACTGGGAAATAATTTCCCTCTTTCCTACATACTCTAAGTTGAGCCTCACTATCCTCGTAAAAACTCTTCACTGCTTTCAGTAACCTACCTCTTACACCATACACCTGCAACATCTGCCACATTGCCCCCTATCCACCCTGTCATACGCCTTTTCCAAATCGATAAATGCCACAAAGACCTCTTTAGCCTTATCTAAATAATGTTCACTTATATGTTTCAATGTAAACACCTGGTCCACACACCCCCTACCTTTCCTAAAGCCTCCTTGTTCATCTGCTATCCTATTCTCCGTCTTACTCTTAATTCTTTCAATAATAACTCTACCATACACTTTACCAGGTATACTCAACAGACTTATCCCCCTATAAATTTTGCACTCTCTTTTGTCCCCTTTGTCTTTATACAAAGGAACTATGCATGCTCTCTGCCAATCCCTAGGTACCTTACCCTCTTCCATACATTTATTAAATAATTGCACCAACCACTCCAAAACTATATCCCCACCTGCTTTTAACATTTCTATCTTTATCCCATCAATCCCGGCTGCCTTACCCCCTTTCATTTTACCTACTGCCTCACGAACTTCCCCCACACTCACAACTGGCTCTTCCTCACTCCTACAAGATGTTATTCCTCCTTGCCCTATACACGAAAATCACAGCTTCCCTATCTTCATCAACATTTAACAATTCCTCAAAATATTCCCTCCATCTTCCCAATACCTCTAACTCTCCATTTAATAACTCTCCTCTCCTATTCTTAACTGACAAATCCATTTGTTCTCTAGGCTTCCTTAACTTGTTAATCTCACTCCATTATATATATGTATATATATATATATATATATATATATATATATATATATATATATATATATATATATATATATATATATATATATATATATATATATATATATAAACTCATCCTTAAGCAGAAAAAAAGAATTTATAAAAGAGATCCTACTCTCCCTCCTATTTCCCCCTCCTGTTGCTGTACTTTCCTTTTGAATTTTATACACAATGGAATTTATCCGTAACTGGAGCTATCTTTCCCTTCCTCAGGTTAAACCTAATTAGTTTTTCCCATCTACATTTTACCCTCCAATTTTCCCCTTCTTCATCCATGTCTTCCACTCCGTCTCCCTTAGCCCTCAGTGACCTTTTCCCTCAGTGACACCCCATACCTGTCAACGACCTCGCCTCATAATGACACCTTCCCTTTCTTATCCCCCTCTTCCCCATCCAAAACTACCTCTCTCCAACAGTTACACACGACCCTTACCTCTCTCCTCTACCCTGGCTAAAGAAATAGAAAACGTTGAGCTCAAACTGAGTACATCATGCAGAGTACCTAAGTGAGATTGAAAAATACAAAATACATGTACCTCTTCTTGCATGCAAAATGCAGATGCGTGTAAAATTCTGGTCACAAACACCATTTTGTATCGGGAATTTGATTAAAGGCGATACAGCATACACTTACAACATCAAAGAAATGATTGAAATGCTTAATGTCTATAAAATTCAATGTTCAGTGAGCTCTTAACCTAAAGATTATCAACTCAAATGAGTTCTTCACGAATAAGACAAAATGCTCTATCTCCCTAATCTGTGATATAACCATAACCCCATCTGACTTCAAAGAAATCATTATGTGCCTATGCACTCCACCCCTTGCCCAATACTAGTGAAATTCCATCGTCATCATGATTTGCAAGAAGCCCTTATCACGTGCCTTAAATATTCTATGGAGAAGTCTAGACAATGGAGTCATCCTACAGTCATTAAAAACCACTGATAATGCCCCACTTCACAAAATTATTAGTAGAGCAATAGCAAAAAGTGTGGATCGATAGCCCTAACATCCCACATCATCAAGATTTTTGAAGGAGTTTGAAAGAACAGAGTACTAATCACATGGAATCGCAACAGTTGCTCAACCCAGATGAACATGGATTCAGAACGGGTCGCTCCTGCCTTTTGCAGTTGCTGGATCATTATGATATTGTCTTGAATAAACAAGAAGACAAGCAAAATCCAGTTGTAAAATGCCTTTGACAAGTGCTACCATGGGGGTAATGGCACACAAAATACATGTAAAGTGAATAACGGAGGTGAGCAGATGGATTTTTAACTTCCTCGCAAATAGAATTCAAAGAGAAATGTTAAACAAAGTGGAACCAGGGGCTGCTACAGTGAAAATTTCTGTTCCTTAATGCACAGTACTCGAGTCACTTCTCTTTCTCTTTGTCATTTCTGAGAAAGAGAGGATCATAATTCGTAGCACTGTATCATCTTTTGCAGACTATACTAAAATTTGCATAAAAGTGGCATCCATAAAAGACAAAGCGAGCCTCCAAACTGACATAAACCAAGTCTTCCGGTGGGCTACTGACAACAGTATTATGTTACCTGGTTACCTGGAGGTTACCTGGAGGTTATTCCGGGGATCAACGCCCCCGCGGCCCGGTCCATGACCAGGCCTCCCGATGGATCAGGGCCTGATCAACTAGGCTGTTACTGCTGGCCGCACGCAGTCCGACGTACGAGCCACAGCCCGGCTGATCCGACACTGACTTTAGGTATCTGTCCAGCTCTTTCTTGAAGGCAGCCAGGGGTTTATTGGCAATTCCCCTAATGCTTGATGGGAGGCTGTTGAACAGTTTTGGGCCCCGGACACTTATGGTGTTTTCTCTTAGTGTACCAATGGCGCCCCTACTTTTTATTGGCGGCATTTTGCATCGCCTGCCCAGTCTTTTACTTTCGTAGGGAGTGATTTCTGTGTGCAGATTTGGGACCATTCCTTCCAAGATTTTCCAAGTGTAGATTATGATATATCTCTCCCTCCTGCGTTCCAACAATGAGGAAATTTTTTAAATTACTGCATAACAAAGGAATGGAAGAAATGAAAACACGATCATAGTGCAAGACAGATCCTGCCACATAATAGAACGTAAGTCAAATATGAGAGACCTGGGAGTGATATTTTCGGGAAATCTTAAATTTAAAGAGTAAAACAATGTTCGATAACAGGAACTTCCATTACAAGAGATGCCAAGGTCACTCGTTCTCTCTGGGTTGTAATATTGCTGTGTACTAACGGTCCTCTCCGAGGCAAGTGAAATTGCTGAGGTGGAAAATGTACAGAGACTCATGTAAGCTCGAAGTCTTTAGAAACTAGGCGAAGAAGATATCTGGAGTTTACCTGGCGTCGCTTCCAAAGTTCACAGCACCAGCGTCCCGGTCTCAAACCCGGTCTCCTGATTCCTAGTCTGATCAGTCAGTCTGTTAGAACCCACCTCCCCGCAGTTGAAAAGTGTGCACCACAACCTGGCTGCTCAGGAATTGTTTTAGGGGAATCTGTTGACATTTACTGAGTTTTCTCTCATTATATTAATCATTCCCCTGCTTTATTGTAGGTATCCTACGTTGTCTACCAAGCCTCTGCACCTGGAAGATACTGGAGGGAGCAGGTCCCAAATCTGCATGCAGAAATCACTCCCTACGAAAGCAAAAAACTGGGCAGACGGTGCAATATACCCCCAGTGAAAAGTAGGGGCGCCATTTGTACACTAAGATAAAACACAATAAGTATCCGGAACCCAGGACTGTTCAACAGTCTCCCACCTGGAATAGGAGGAATTACCAATAGCCCCCTGGCTGTGGTTTGTACGTTGGACTACACACAGCCAACAGTAACAGCTTGGTTGATCAGGTCCTGATCCACCGGGAGGCCTTGTCAAGGACTGGGCTGCGAGGGTGTTAACCCCCGGAACACTCTCCAGGCAGACTCCAGGTAGGTAGGCCTGATCTAAGATAGGGCCGTGGTGGAAGTGACTCCAGGTAACCTCCCTCTTTCATCCTCCTCCCTCACAAAGACAAACTCTGGGTTCTCCAAGCGAAGGTTTGTCTAACTTCTTATCCTTCATGTATCTTCCTCTCCCTCATTTATGAATCTGCTTCCCCTCTTCATGCTATCTCTTCCTCTCTCCCCTTTCCTTTGATATATCTTTGATGGGTTTCGAGAGCCTTACTACTCTCGAAGCACTGCCCAGGGCAACGCTTGTCTGGTGCTTGCCTGGTCAACTAATCTGTTGCTGCTGGCAGCCCGCTGGCCCACGTAACCGTCACAGCCTAGGTGGAGGAAGATATTATCGAGTTTCCTTTTGAAGATTTCTACACTTATTCCCACAGAATTTTTCCTACCTTCTTGCAAGATGTTAGAAAGTTTGGGACTGAGCATGTTGATACAGTGTTCTCTAATTGTGCCCACAGAGCCCTTCATGTTAGGGTTCATGTTTTTTTTTACACATTCTCCTATATCTCCGACTTCAGTATGTTTTGGCAGTGTGCAGATTTGGAACAAGGCCATCAAGTACTTTCCACGTGCATATTATCATTCTCTCTTTCTCTTTTCCTCTCCAGGAAGTACATATTTAGGGCGATCTCAGTAATTTAAACGCTTTACTGGTTATATGTGGGTCGTAACTGATCTTTGGTTATAATTATAATTATAACCATAACTTTTAAAGGGGTAGACCGGTAAGCCAGTGGAAGGCCTCTGACAGATGACCAAAAGCTCCAGCCGCGGGTTATCATATGACTAAGACCCGCTTCAAGATACACTTGTCCTGAAAAACCTTACCTAATCTATCTTTGAATCTCCATCGATCGTTCACGCACTCCCCCCGAATCCATACAAACAGGATTCACCCCCCATCGTTCCCCTCGCTTCAGCTCCCCCTTTCATGAGTTCCCCTACCCTCGCAGTCCTAGCCACAACAACCAGACAGGTTTGGACAATGGGCTTCACACTCCATAAATCAGTCCCAAAAGCCTCTTAGCCACAAACCAGAAACCAGAGTAACTTACTCGGGGCTTGAAGCCTGACACCAGCAACGACTCCAGTGGTCGTGACGTTAAACCGTCACCCTCTCTACCTGCTGGGTGGGTGGCTTGGTGGGTGGTGTTGCAGTTTAGGTTGTTTTTAGAAGAAGTATAGCAAAAGGAATATCTTTATTTAGTACTAATAATAGATTTAAGAAAGTACTTCTTTGTTACGTATATGTTTTTTAAACCACTTGTCAGCTACAACATACTTCAACTAATTGTGAATTTGGGTTGTGATTGCGGGTGGGTGGCTTTGGTAAGTGGATGGTTGAGTCGATAAAGGAGGATGGTTAACTGGATGGGACTGTGTGATATAACTGAATGGTTAGGTAGTACAGTGTTTGGAATTTAGGGAAAGTGATCCAACTCCATTTTCATCTTCTAAGACTTGTCGTACAGTAGTACCTCACTTCTGACCCCACAAGCTAATGACAACGAATTATTGATCAGGTTTACCAACGGAGAGAAAAACAATGACCACTTCCTTTCATTTATAAAATATAATTTATATGTAGTAATTATAAAAAGCAGACTAAAAAAAATGAAGCACTTTTAATGATGACAGGTCAAAAACTCCACCACAAATTTTGTTTGATTTCCTGTGTGGAACTGCATAAAACCTCTCGCTGAAATCCAGTTACAAAAGCCAGAGCGCTTTAATTGTGACCGTTGCCTCACTTACCCTAATAAAAACCTCAATAAACTTGTCAGGCTTAACGACCTATTGTGAAATCGAGTTGAGACTATAGATAAACGGTTCAGAGAACCGACAAATTGATCAATTAGACACATGTGCAATACTTTCGTATCTTTACTGAGGAAACGTTTCGCCCGCAGTGACTTGATACAGGGAATTCTTCACTTGCCAAACCTATAGGGATGACCTACTTCCATGTGTGGATTTGTCCACTGTGATATCGCCTACGACTGCCTCACCTCACCTGTCTGCAGTATATAAGCCACTTCGCGCATATGCTGTATTCTTTTCAAGATTGATGGACTGATTATATCGACTCCAGGCTGAGGGACTGATTACCTCAAACTCCTTCTGATCTTCACCATTCCTCTTTGTACAGGACTGATGAAGCCACTGTGTGGCGAAACGTTTCCTTAGTAGAGATACCCAAGTGTTGTAAATGTGTGTAATTTATCGGTTGAGACTAATT
>NC_091311.1:30377735-30385235 GCF_038502225.1 Cherax quadricarinatus | reverse complement strand
ATGGGTCCTCAATTCCCCAGTTCCTCCCCAGGCACCCCTCCCCTGGGGTGACAAACAACGCGCCCCACGACGTGTATTTATCTTGAAGGGGGAGAAGGTGATTACTTCCCAGAGTTGTGAGGACCAGCCGACGCCAGCACCATCGCCGCCACCCTACACCAACCCCGACAATATGCTGTCTCCAAATGGTGCTTCCAGATGGTTCTTTCAATCTGTTCTCCAAACGGTTCTTAGAAATGGTTACCAGAAACACACTCAAATGGTTTTCAATCTGTTCTCCGAACGGTTGCTAGAAATGATTATCCGAAACTCTCTTAAATGGTTCTTTCAATCTGTCCCTCAAGATAATTAAAGTCTACGTGGAGTGCGTTCCCGGGGGTTAACGCCCCTGCGGCCCACTCCATGACCAGGCCTCCACGTGGATCATCAGAGCATCATCAACCAGGCTGTTACCGTTGGCAACATGCAATCCAACGCACGAACGACAGCCCGGCGGATCATACGCTGACTTTAAGTATCTGTCCAATTTTCTCATGAAGACTGCCAGGGGTTACCTGGAGGTTATTCCGGGGATCAACGCCCCCGCGGCCCGGTCCATGACCAGGCCTCCCGATGGATCAGGGCCTGATCAACTAGGCTGTTACTGCTGGCCGCACGCAGTCCAACGTACGAGCCACAGCCCAGCTGATCTGGCACTGACTTTAGGTATCTGTCCAGCTCTCTCTTGAAGGCAGCCAGGGGTTTATTGGCAATTCCCCTAATGCTTGATGGGAGGCTGTTGAACAGTCTTGGGTCCTGGAGACTTATGGTGCTTTCCCTTAGTGTACCAATGGCGCTCCTACTTTTTATTGGGGGCATTTTGCATCGCCTGCCCAGTCTTTTACTTTCGTAGGGAGTGATTTCTGTGTGCAGATTTGGGACCATTCCTTCCAGGATTTTCCAAGTGTAGATTATAATATATATCTCCCTCCTGCGTTCCAACGAGTACAATTCAAGTGCTTCCAAGCGTTCCCAGTAGTTAAGGTGCTTGACAGAACTTGTACGTGCAGTAAAGGATCTCTGTACACACTCTAGATCTGCAATTTCACCTGCTTTGAATGGAGATGTTAATGTACAGCAGTATTCCAGCCTAGAGAGAACAAGTGATTTGAAAAGGATCATCATTGGCTTGGCATCTCTCGTTTTGAACGTTCTCATTATCCATCCTATCATTTTCTTTGCACGTGCGATCGTGGCACTGTTGTGATCCTTGAAAGTGAGATCCTCAGACATTACTACTCCCAGGTCCCTTACATTATTTTTCCGCTCTATTGTATGGCCAGAGCCTGTAGTATACTCTGTTCTAGTTATTATCTCCTCCAGTTTTCCATAACGGAGTAGTTGGAATTTGTCCTCATTGAACATCATATTGTTTATCGTTGCCCACTGGAAAACTTTGTTTATATCTTCTTGGAGGTTAACCGAGTCCTCAGCAGATGACAGCCTCATGCAGATCCTAGTATCATCCGCAAAGGATGATACGGTGCTGTGGTGTATATCTCTGTCTATGTCTGATATGAGGATGAGGAATAAGATGTGGGCGAGTACTGTGCCTTGTGGAACAGAGCTCTTCACTATGGCAGCCTCCGATTTAACTCTGTTGACCACTACTCTTTGTGTTCGATTTGTTAGGAAGTTGAAGATCCATCTCCCCACTTTCCCAGTTATTCCTTTAGCACGTATTTTATGGGCTATTATGCCATGATCGCATTTGTCAAATGCTTTTGCAAAGTCTGTGTATATTACATCTGCATTCTGATTTTCTTCCAGTGCATCCAAGCCCATATCATAGTGATCCAGTAGTTGTGAGAGGCAGGAGCGACCTGCCCTGAACCCATGTTGCCCTGGACTGTGCAGATTTTGGGAATCCATGTGATTTGCAGTCCTGCTTCTTAGCACTCTTTCAAAGATTTTTATGATGTGGAACGTCAGACCTGTTGGTCTATAGTTCTTAGCTAATGCTTTGCTGCCACCTTTATGAAGTGGGGCTATATCCGCCCTTTTAAGTGACTGTGGAATTTCACCCAAGTCCAAGCTCCTCCTCCATAGTGTACTTAGGGCATGCGAGAGGGGTTTCTTGCAGTTCTTAATGAAAACAGTTCCACGAGTCTGGGCCCGTGGCTGAGTGCATGGGCATGTTGTCAATGGCTTTTTCGAAATCTATCGGAGTTAGAGTAATGTCGGAAATCTGGAATACATTGGTAATCCCCACAATGAATGATGGGAGGGTGTTGAACTGTCCTAAGCTGTTAACTTAATGTTGTCTTTTAGTGTACTCACGGCGGCCCTATTTTTCATTGAGGTATGTTGCACCGTCTGCCGAATCTTTTGCTTTCGTAGGGAATGATTTCTGTGTATCAATTTGGGACCCATCCCTCTAGGATTTTCCAGGTGTAATTTATGATGTATCTTTTTCGCCTGCGTTCCACGGAGAACAGGCTAAGAGACTTCAAACATTCTCAGTAACTGAAGTGCTGACTGAATTTATACGAGCATTGAAGGTTCTCTGTACATTCTCTGGATCTGCAATTTCACGTGCCTTGAAAGGACCTGTTAGTGTACAGCAATATTCCAGCATATAGAGAACAAGTGACTAAAAGAGGATCATCACTAGCTTCGCATCTTGTTTTGAAAGGTCTCATTATCCATCCCAGAGCTGTATGACCACTGAATCGTTATCCATCTAATCATTTTTCCCGTAATCTTTGATAATGACACCGTTGTGATCCTTGAAGGCTAGATCCTCTGACGTTATTACCCTTAAGTCCTTCACATTAGTTTATTGGTCTTTTTTTTTTTAGATTTTGTAATATGCTCTGCTCTAGCTTTTATTTCTTCAAGTTGTCTCTTACAGGATATGAAATTTGTCCTCATTGAACATTATATTGTTTTCTTCGGTCCACTGGAAAACTTAGTTTATATCCACTTGGATATTTACTATGACCTAAGTGGATGACATTCTCTTGCAGATTTTAGAAACGTCTGCAAAGGAAAACACAGTGCTATGCTTTACATCTCTGTGTCAGATATGATGATAAAGAAAAGGACGGTGGCGTGTACTGTACCTTGTGAAGCAGAGCTTTTCACTGTGGCAGCCTCTGACTTAAGTCTGCTATTACTCTTTCTTTTCTGTTCGTTAGAAAGTTGAAGATCTATCTGCCAATTTTCCACTTACTCCTCTAGCATGTATTCAATGTACACTACTTCTGTTGGGAATCCAGGTGGTTGGTAATCTTACTTCTTAGAGCCCTGTCAGAGATTTTTATAATGTGGGAAGTTATAAGTATCGCTTTATAATTCTTAGCTACTGCTTTGCTGCCATCTTTATAGAGTCGAGTTATGTCCTTTGTTTTTAGTGACTGAGATAACCCTCGTGTCTAGGCTCCCATAGCATGCGATAGAGGTATCATGCAGTTATTGATGATCAATGAGTTCCACGAGATGGGACTGGGCAGTACGCATGGGCATGTTGTCAATGGCTTTGTGGAAGTTCAGTCGAGTTAGGGTTATGTAAGGAATTTTGGATATATTTACAATATTTTGGTTCTTGTATACTCTCCAAAATGGACCAAGAAAATGGTTCTTCGCCATCTTTCTTTTTCTAATGGAACTTCTAATGTGTTCACCAAAATGGATCACCAAATGATTCTATTGTACTAATTAGTTTTTTGAAAGTATTCATTGAAAGATTTCTTCCTCTCTTTGAAATGATTCTTGAAATTATTCTTCCCAATTTTATTCGTATACATCTTTCACACTGGTCATCAAAAACCCAAGTACTTTTGACTGCTTCACCTATATAAAATCCGTTTACATCAAATTATACCTTTAATTTCTAAAGGGGGTCATACTTGATGATTAACACTGATAAGTCTGTGAGAAAGACAAACATGCGATTATATAACACATTAATTTCTCACTTCCTGAAGTCTAACTGTAGAGTGTCCCGAGGGTCAACGCCCTCCGTGGCTCTGGTGGGTGAAACATGTCCTCAGTGACTGTCCTGATAATCACCCATGAATCTTTCTCGCATTTTAAAGGGATGCCATCAGAAAGCTTCATACACATGACCAAAAGCTCCACTGGCGGGTCATCACAGAGCGAAGTCCCATATCAGGAGGCATTTTTCCCAGTTTCCTGATGAATCTTACCCAACCTAACCCAAAACTTCCGTTGGTAGCATAACCAGATACAAAACAATAATGAGACACTTCGACTAGTAACAAACCCCGTTTGACAGGTCCTCCTTATTATGAACCCAAGTACTTTCCAAGGCTTGTCGTGTCTGCTCGTTCTATGAACCATAGGGTAATTAAGCACTATGGAATAAAGTATGCACAGTAAAATAGCTGACATTTAACATATATTCCCACCAACAGACCCCTTTCCACATTTTCTATGCAATTATTTGCAAAATTCAGAGACAATATGGAGAACATTCTAGCTTTTAGAGTTGTAACTCACCCACACAGAACGCCAGGTCTGAGTATGATGAACCAGCCAGAGGGGAGAGAAAGTATGATGATCTGTGCTGTTCCTAGAAACAAGATAACCCTAGTGTTAACCTGTATAATTTATTAACACTATATGCTTATAAAAATGTTTTTATTGCAATAAATAAAAAAAACTGTAAAACAGTCTGTGAAACTATGTATACCGAACCTGAATAGAACTGATATTGTCTTAGCTTGATTTATATCGTCATCCTTTCTCATTAAGTTCAACTCCTTTCACTCAAACTCTTTAAAGAGGAATAAAAAGTCACAATACCGTGACTGAAACAAACCACATCTACACAAAACTGTGGGTCAGTTCTGAGCTCAAACTGTTTTCTAGGCCTATCCATTTAAGTTAAAGGACTACATATCATCCTTATCCTAACAGCCATAAAGCTATCCACGCTTATCCTAATTTCTACCCAGGCATTCATCTTTTTTTTCCAAATGGTCGCATTCCTTCCCCAACATTCACACTCAAACCCATCCCTATTCCCACCTCTCAACCTCCTCTCTCCTCAACAACCCCCCTACATCACCGAGACCCCCCATTCTCAACTCCCCCCTCCCCTTCCCTAAAAAAGTCACATACCTGAGCTGTCTTCAACTCATTAATGATATGACCCCAAAAATTTATACCTTAATTAAGACTTTAAAAGAGATGGCGATAACATTAAGTATATAACAAGGCGTTTAACTGCCGCCCTTGACGTGAAAATCGTTGTGAATGTGCTCAGCAAAAAAATGTTACTTGCTGATGAGCTGAGGAGGTAGTGGGAAAAGAAGGAAGAGGGAGAGCTAGAGAAATGGGAAGTGGAAGAAGGGGGAAGAGGTCAAGAAAAGTGGAGATGTGGATGTCATTCCTAGAGTACGAAATCCCTCTTCACCACCCGGTTGACACCCATTACCACTCAACCAGCACGTATTATAACAGCGAAGTTTTACTGGGAAAATGATGAAAAAATATGTGAGAAATTCAATTATATATTACAATAATTGTGAAAGTATAGAGAACAATTTAACTGGTAAAGTACCACTTACAGAAAGCTGTTGAGAGGGGAATAATGTAATGATATAAGGATGGGGAAAAGTTATTACAGTGATACGTAACACAATTATGGGAAATAGGAAAACAAACCATAAGGGCTAAATGTACACTTACAATTAATCCACTAAAGTTCACATGTAAACTGTTCGTCTGTTGGTTCACCCAAGGGTTACCTCTCCGCCCCTTCTGTTTATATAGGTAGTTCTTTTACCTCCAGTATGAAGGAACAAGGAACTTCTTTTATTATCCTCTTTCAGGTAGGGGATATATATATAAATATATATATATATATATATATATATATATATATATATATATATATATATATATATATATATATATATATATATATATATTATTTTTTTTTCAACAAACCGGCCGCATCCCACCAATGCAGGGTGGCCCAAAAAGAAAAACGAAAGTTTCTCTTTTTAAATTTAGTAATTTATACGGGAGAAGGGGTTACTAGTCCCTTGCTCCCGGCATTTTAGTCGCCTCTTACAACACGCATGACTTACGGAGGAAGAGTTCTTCATAATCGAAGAACACCAGAAACCTTAAGTTCTCGTGATTCCAAAACTCTTTGCAGACAGAGAATCAAGATCATATTATTTAAACCATTAAACCACGATACCACATAACTTTTACCTGCCACCTGCAACTAACCGTAGATTGGTAAATGCGGCTTGATCACTTAGCACTGGACACTTCCCTGGAGGGTGAGCGAAATGTTAGTATGTAGGGTAAATAATGCCTTGCGTTTGTATGTGTTGGTACAATCACTCTTAGGGACATATCTTTTTCCATTTAAACCATGGGTGGTAGGGAAGTGTTATCAGTATATGTTTCACGAAGTAATCAAATGTCAATTGCGCTGTGGAAATTCATTATATTTCAATATTAACCACTTGTGCAGGCTGTTAATTTATCCCTTTGACATTATGATTGCCATAAAATAATTTAATGTGGGCCTCTTTCGTAGTAATAATTCTCTTTGAACTAGCTAACATTCTCTGAATGCGACAGCTCATGTTTGCATTAACGATGCTATTAATTCATAATTTGAATTAATAGGATATCAGGAAGCCTCATTACATATTCATATATATAAATATTATTTATATATATATATATATATATATATATATATATATATATATATATATATATATATGTCGTGCCGAATATGTAAAACTGGTCAATTAGCAAGAACTCATTTAAAATTAAGTTGTTTCTAAAATCTTCTCTTATACGTTTAAAGATATATTTTTTTCATTAATGTTGATGTAAAAATTTATAATTTTGCACGAAAAGGAACTTAGAAAACTTACCTAACCTTATTATAACAAGAACAATTTATGTTAGCCTAACACAACTGAGATTAGTGTCTGTGAATATCTCGTCTGTTCTGCGAATTCTCTCTCTCTCTCTCTCTCTTTCTCTCTCTCTCTCTCTCTCTCTCTCTCTCTCTCTCTCTCTCTCTATATATATATATATATATATATATATATATATATATATATATATATATATATATATTTATATTTATATATATTTATATTTCAACAAGTCAGCTGTCTCCCACCGAGGCAGAGTCCCCAAAAAGAAAGAAAATTTCCAAAAAGAAAATACTTTCATCATTCAACACTATCACCTCACACATAATCACTGTCTTCGCAGAGGCGTCCAGATACAACAGTTTAGAAGCATATACAAGATATATAACGTACCCCTCCTTTAAAGTGCAGGCATTGTACTGCCCATTTCCAGTACTCAAGTCCGGCTATATAAAAATAACCAGTTTCCCTGCATCCCTTCCCTAAATATTAACCTGTTCACACTCCAACAGCTCGTCGGGTCCCAAAAATCATTCATCTCCATTCACTCCTATCTAACATGCTCACACATGCTTGCTGG
>NC_091311.1:30272735-30372735 GCF_038502225.1 Cherax quadricarinatus | reverse complement strand
TATATAAGGGATCTAGCCAACAGATCCCACAACAATGAAACACCTGATGCACGACTCATAAGAATGGGAACACTGCAAGAGGCCTGCCGTCCCAACTAGACAGGTCCTTCACACAACCCACCAACAAACTATTCTACCCAAGAAATAAGAAATTTTAAAAATTATTTGTCCAGTGTATTATTAAATTCTTCCCAAATTCTATTAATTATAAATGGATCTAATTTATATAAACCAAAGGAAATATTCATATTATTGTCAAAACTGCTTTTTATGAAATAAGATTCAATTAAAACATCTAGATGTTTTAATTATTACCCTTAATAATTAAAACATCTAGATGTTTTAATTATTAAGGGTAATAATAAATTCAAATTTAAAATTTACAGAAAACCTACAAATAACTTCTTATGTCCACTATTATTCTTCGCATCAAGATAGAGTTAAACTGTCTGTTTTCTCATCAATGTTTTTTGAGAACTTTACGAATTTGTAGTCCAGAGTTCATAGATGAGGAAATATCCAAAATTTATGAAATAGGTAATGACTTGAAATACCCAAGATATGTAATTGATAAATCTTTTAAAGTTGCTAGAAATACTTTTTACAATCCAAAAAGGGACAACCAGCCTTAGTCAACTAAAAATATGTTGGTTCTCCCTTACCATGAAAACTTGGTTGATATGCCTTCTCTTCTCAAGACTTTTAATATTAAAGTTGTATTCAAAAATCTTGATACAGTAAAAAATCTTTTGATAAAGAATTCCCCCCAAAATGCTGATGGATGTGTCTATAAGATTCCTTGTAAAATTTGCGATAAAGTTTATTACGGTCAAACTGGTAAAAATCTCGAACTAAGATTAAAACAACATAAATATAGCATTAGAACTGGACAAGATTCCAATGCTCTATTTATTCATGTAAGAGATTTTAACCATCCATTTGATTTTCAAAAAGTTGAGAAAGTAGTATAAAGGAAGTCCATGGTCGACAGGAATATAATTGAATCTTGTTTCATAAAAAGCAGTTTTGACAATAATATGAATATTTCCTTTGGTTTATATAAATTAGATCCATTTATAATTAATAGAATTTGGGAAGAATTTAATAATGAACTGGACAAATAATAATTTTTAAAATTTCTTATTTCTTGGGTAGAATAGTTTGTTGGTGGGTTGTGTGAAGGACCTGTCTAGTTGGGCTGGCGGGCCTACTGCAGTGTTCCCTTTCTTATGAGTCGCGCATCAGGTGTTTCATTGTTGTGGGATCTGATAGTGAGGTGTTGGCTAGACCCCTTATATACCTTCCTTTGATGCTTTACTTTCATAGTTCCTTGATAATGTGAGCAGTCACGAAAGCGCTTGGAATTTCTCTATTCTTTCACAGTGGTTGTTTTGCATATATATATATATATATATATATATATATAATGTCGTGCCGAATAGGCAGAACTTGCGATCTTGGCTTAAATAGCAACGCTCATCTTGCCATATAGGACAAGTGAAAATTTGTGTATGCAATAATTTCGCCAAAATCATTCTGAATGAAGCAAAAAAAATATATTTCACTGTGTTTGTTTAGTATTAAATTATTGTAAACAAATCTAAAATATATTTAGTTGGGTAAGGCTAAAATAAATTGTTCTTGTTATAATAAGGTTAGGTAAGTTTTCTAAGTTCCTTTTGGTGCAAAATTATAAATTTTTATATCAATATTAATGAAAAAAATATATCTTTAAACCTATAAGAGAAAATTTTAGAAAGGACTTAATTTTAAATGAGTTCTTGCTAATTGACCAGTTTTACATATTCGGCACATTGCTTAAATGTGCGTGGATGTAGTGCGGATGACAAGAAACAGATGATTGCTGATGTTATGAATGAAAAGAAGTTGGATGTCCTGGCCCTAAGCGAAACAAAGCTGAAGGGGGTAGGAGAGTTTCAGTGGGGGGAAATAAATGGGATTAAATCTGGAGTATCTGAGAGAGTTAGAGCAAAGGAAGGGGTAGCAGTAATGTTAAATGATCAGTTATGGAAGGAGAAAAGAGAATATGAATGTGTAAATTCAAGAATTATGTGGATTAAAGTAAAGGTTGGATGCGAGAAGTGGGCCATAATAAGCGTGTATGCACCTGGAGAAGAGAGGAATGCAGAGGAGAGAGAGAGATTTTGGGAGATGTTAAGTGAATGTATAGGAGCCTTTGAACCAAGTGAGAGAGTAATTGTGGTAGGGGACTTGAATGCTAAAGTAGGAGAAACTTTTAGAGAGGGTGTGGTAGGTAAGTTTGGGGTGCCAGGTGTAAATGATAATGGGAGCCCTTTGATTGAACTTTGTATAGAAAGGGGTTTAGTTATAGGTAATACATATTTTAAGAAAAAGAGGATAAATAAGTATACACGATATGATGTAGGGCGAAATGACAGTAGTTTGTTGGATTATGTATTGGTAGATAAAAGACTGTTGAGTAGACTTCAGGATGTACATGTTTATAGAGGGGCCACAGATATATCAGATCACTTTCTAGTTGTAGCTACACTGAGAGTAAAAGGTAGATGGGATACAAGGAGAATAGAAGCATCAGGGAAGAGAGAGGTGAAGGTTTATAAACTAAAAGAGGAGGCAGTTAGGGTAAGATATAAACAGCTATTGGAGGATAGATGGGCTAATGAGAGCATAGGCAATGGGGTCGAAGAGGTATGGGGTAGGTTTAAAAATGTAGTGTTAGAGTGTTCAGCAGAAGTTTGTGGTTACAGGAAAGTGGGTGCAGGAGGGAAGAGGAGCGATTGGTGGAATGATGTAAAGAGAGTAGTAAGGGAGAAAAAGTTAGCATATGAGAAGTTTTTACAAAGTAGAAGTGATGCAAGGAGGGAAGAGTATATGGAGAAAAAGAGAGAGGTTAAGAGAGTGGTGAAGCAATGTAAAAAGAGAGCAAATGAGAGAGTGGGTGAGATGTTATCAACAAATTTTGTTGAAAATAAGAAAAAGTTTTGGAGTGAGATTAACAAGTTAAGAAAGCCTAGAGAACAAATGGATTTGTCAGTTAAAAATAGGAGAGGAGAGTTATTAAATGGAGAGTTAGAGGTATTGGGAAGATGGAAGGAATATTTTGAGGAATTGTTAAATGTTGATGAAGATAGGGAAGCTGTGATTTCGTGTATAGGGCAAGGAGGAATAACATCTTGTAGGAGTGAGGAAGAGCCAGTTGTGAGTGTGGGGGAAGTTCGTGAGGCAGTAGGTAAAATGAAAGGGGGTAAGGCAGCCGGGATTGATGGGATAAAGATAGAAATGTTAAAAGCAGGTGGGGATATAGTTTTGGAGTGGTTGGTGCAATTGTTTAATAAATGTATGGAAGAGGGTAAGGTACATAGGGATTGGCAGAGAGCATGCATAGTTCCTTTGTATAAAGGCAAAGGGGAAAAAGAGAGTGCAAAAATTATAGGGGGATAAGTCTGTTGAGTGTACCTGGTAAAGTGTATGGTAGAGTTATAATTGAAAGAATTAAGAGTAAGACGGAGAATAGGATAGCAGATGAACAAGGAGGCTTTAGGAAAGGTAGGGGGTGTGTGGACCAGGTGTTTACAGTGAAACATATAAGTGAACAGTATTTAGATAAGGCTAAAGAGGTCTTTGTGGCATTTATGGATTTGGAAAAGGCGTATGACAGGGTGGATAGGGGGGCAATGTGGCAGATGTTGCAAGTGTATGGTGTAGGAGGTAGGTTACTGAAAGCAGTGAAGAGTTTTTACGAGGATAGTGAGGCTCAAGTTAGAGTATGTAGGAAAGAGGGAAATTTTTTCCCAGTAAAAGTAGGCCTTAGACAAGGATGTGTGATGTCACCGTGGTTGTTTAATATATTTATAGATGGGGTTGTAAGAGAAGTAAATGCGAGGGTCTTGGCAAGAGGCGTGGAGTTAAAAGATAAAGAATCACACACAAAGTGGGAGTTGTCACAGCTGCTCTTTGCTGATGACACTGTGCTCTTGGGAGATTCTGAAGAGAAGTTGCAGAGATTGGTGGATGAATTTGGTAGGGTGTGCAAAAGAAGAAAATTAAAGGTGAATACAGGAAAGAGTAAGGTTATGAGGATAACAAAAAGATTAGGTGATGAAAGATTGAATATCAGATTGGAGGGAGAGAGTATGGAGGAGGTGAACGTATTCAGATATTTGGGAGTGGACGTGTCAGCGGATGGGTCTATGAAAGATGAGGTGAATCATAGAATTGATGAGGGAAAAAGAGTGAGTGGTGCACTTAGGAGTCTGTGGAGACAAAGAACTTTGTCCTTGGAGGCAAAGAGGGGAATGTATGAGAGTATAGTTTTACCAACGCTCTTATATGGGTGTGAAGCGTGGGTGATGAATGTTGCAGCGAGGAGAAGGCTGGAGGCAGTGGAGATGTCATGTCTGAGGGCAATGTGTGGTGTGAATATAATGCAGAGAATTCGTAGTTTGGAAGTTAGGAGGAGGTGCGGGATTACCAAAACTGTTGTCCAGAGGGCTGAGGAAGGGTTGTTGAGGTGGTTCGGACATGTAGAGAGAATGGAGCGAAACAGAATGACTTCAAGAGTGTATCAGTCTGTAGTGGAAGGAAGGCGGGGTAGGGGTCGGCCTAGGAAGGGTTGGAGGGAGGGGGTAAAGGAGGTTTTGTGTGCGAGGGGCTTGGACTTCCAGCAGGCATGCGTGAGCGTGTTTGATAGGAGTGAATGGAGACAAATGGTTTTTAATACTTGACGTGCTGTTGGAGTGTGAGCAAAGTAACATTTATGAAGGGATTCAGGGAAACCGGCAGGCCGGACTTGAGTCCTGGAGATGGGAAGTACAGTGCCTGCACTCTGAAGGAGGGGTGTTAATGTTGCAGTTTAAAAACTGTAGTGTAAAGCACCCTTCTGGCAAGACAGTGATGGAGTGAATGATGGTGAAAGTTTTTCTTTTTCGGGCCACCCTGCCTTGGTGGGAATCGGCCGGTGTGATAATAAAAAAAAAAAAAAATATATATATATATATATATATATATATATATATATATATATATATATAAAATCTGTGATTCCGAGACCACTGACTATGCCTGCAATTCAATACGGCACCTAGGTTTAGTACTATTGTCATTTTTTCCAATTTTTTCTGCTTTCTGGCATTAAAAATCTCTTGCCATTGAATGTTTGAAACATCCATGGTTAGTTCAAGAGTTTGTGGGGTGTTTACTCCTCTTTCAAATGGTATGCAAGGTAGTTCTAAAGCTCTGAAATGTTCATAAACCTAGCACCTACCAGCTTAATAATGTTGAACTTAGCCGTATAGAATGCAAAAAAGGATTTGGGGGTTATGGTAAGCAGCAACTTTAAACCAAGACAGCAGTGCCTAAGCGTGCGTAATAAGGCAAATAGATTGCTGGGATTTATATCAAGAAGTGTAAGCAACAGAAGTCCAGCGGTTATACTTCAGCTTTATACGTCATTAGAAAGGCCTTACCTAGATTATGCAGCTCAGTTCTGGTCTCCATTTTACAGAATGGATATAAATTCGTTAGAAAACATTTAGCGACGAATGACAAAATTAATTCATTGCATTAGAAATCTTCCGTATGAAGAGACATTGAAGTCCCTTAAATGACATTCACTTGAGTGGAACTTGCACATGACTTAATAGAATTATCAAAGCTTGTTCCTTGGGTAGAATTGAAAATTGAGTTGGGCAAATATTCTGTTAGTGGGATGGATTGTGAAGGACTTGCCTAGTATGGGCCAACAGGCCTGCTGCAGTGCTCCTCCTTTCTTATGTTCTTATGTTCTAGTTGCTGTTGTACCATTGTTTTCCGTGGACTCATGTGTAACACGTTTCAGGGTGCATATCTCATTTATTTTCCCAGATATTCCATACCTACAGATATTCCAAACACAAAATTGGCTCAATTTTGGTTTCTGTTTGATAGAATTGGAGATGGGTTGGGGAATGGGTTCCAAACTGGTGCAGTTTCTAGATCTGCACCAATACTATATTCAGCATCCATACCAGGATGAACAGCACCATCAATTGTTTCTACATCTGTGCCAAAACCGTCCTCAGAATCAGAATCCAGTAACACCACCACCAGCTGAGTCACTGTTTGGTATATCTTGACCTGTAACTGCTTCTTCAGTAATACCAGGACTATCTTCTCCAACTGACGCACTATTTCTCATTTCTTGATATGTGCAGGTCCCCTCTTCAGAAACTGCTCTGGGTCCAACAACAGCTGAAACACTATTTTGCATCGCTGAGTTTGCTCTACTTGAGATGATCTCTACCTGTGTTTTTTCCTTTTGTGTTGTTGTGCAATTGTATTCCTTGCACTCCTCTATCATATTGAATGTGTTTCGTTTCTACCTGTTATATCTTGTATGATGGTTTCTGATCCCTCTGTATTATACCTCTGTACTCTTTCTAGTATTTGTCTTTATTTCCTTATTTTCTCAACTCTTATATAAAACTGGATATCTCTGCAAAAAAGATATTTTTTCGTGAGTGTTACTGTCGTTCACTATGTATGCAATACTCTCCCATTGTCTCTTATCTTTCCTGCAGATCTGAAAACACTTTGTCTGACTTTCTTGGGTTATCCTATGTAATTTATGCATGTTACTTTGTATGATAATTTGTGCAACTGTATTTGTGTGTACCTGCACATATATATATATATATATATATATATATATATATATATATATATAATATATATATATATATATATATATATATATATAAGGAGGTGGTAGAGATGTCAACGCAAGCCTTACACAGACAGCATTATACACCATATTCATTGTGCTTCAGAAATATTGAAGACAGATTTTAATCATGATTGATGTTATTTCATTGATGAGAAAAGCGTGAATTATATTTTCAATTTAACTGACATCAATTGATAACTTATCGTGACTCCTGGAAACATCTGGTAGCCATCTGTGTACACGCCCAGCCTGAGCAGTTGGGCACTGACCAACTGCTACAAATATTATACTGCTTGATATTGACTACTGTTGTTTAACTGTTACACAACAGATTCATATAAAAAAAAAGTCTCACTGTCCTCTTGTAGAACGTCTTGCAGTGCTAGTCACTTGGTACTTGATTGAGCTACACTCCTTCCTCAAAACTATTGTCTGGTAAACTTAAAGTATCTATTAGACAGACTGATATTCAACTTCCCAAAAATGGAGGTGACTTAGTGTGGAACACTTAGCGTGTGTGTGTGTGTGTGTGTGTGTGTGTGTGTGTGTGTGTGTGTGTGTGTGTGTGTGTGTGTGTGTGTGTCTACATGGTATATCCAGTTTATTTATTGACGTTCCGGATGGGCCTTCATCTATCAGTAGAATCTATAACTGTACAGTATTAAAATAATTTAAAAATATTTTTTTAAAATATCGCATGACCTTGCTAGTTAAAATTCTAATTACAACATTAATGAACTAATTAAAGTAAATAATAAAGCTTAGATAATACTGGTTTACAGCAGAACCAAATTAACATACATTCTTCTTGCCGAATAAGGCAAGCTAAAATTTGTGTATGCAATAATTTCGCAAATATCATTCTGAACATAACGAAAAAAATATTTCATTGTGTTTGTTTATTAAATTGCTGTAAACTTATCTAAAATATATTTAGTTGGATTAGGCTAAATTAAATTGCGCTTGTTGTAATAAGGTTGGGTAAATTTTCTTAAGGTGCTTTTGGTACAAAATTATTAATTTTTACATTAACGTAAATGAAAAAAAAAAATTTTAAACGTATAAGAGAAAATTTTAAAAGGACTTCATTTTAAATGAGTTCTTGCTAACTGACCAAATTTACCTATTCCGCACGATGTATATATATATATATATATATATATATATATCAAAAGACTTCGCAGGAGGTGCAAAATCACCCCCAAAGAAAAGCAGGGGCGCCATGAGTACGCTAATAGACAACACAATAAGTGTCAGGGGCCCAAAACTGTTCAGCATCCCAGCATACATAAGGGGGATTTCCAATAGATCCCTGGCTGTCTTCAAGAGAGAGCTGGAGTAGCTCCTACAGTCAGTTTCTGACCAGCCGGGCTGTGGTACACTCATCGGTTTGCGTGTTGTCAGAAGTAACAGCCTGGTTGATCAGGCCCTAATCCACCGTGAGGCCTGGTCATGGGCCGCGCCGCGGGAGCGTTGACCCCCGAAATACCCTACAGGTATGCATGCATGCATATGTACACACATACATATGTACATAAATGTATAAATATGCGTATTAGAAAGTACACTGAAAAAATTAGCATTAATAGAAATAATAACTCAAACTTGAAGATAAAAGCAGTAATCATCTTAGAGAAATACCTGAGTGGTAGAGAACATGAGAGCGGTGATAAAAAGTGACTGATGGGCTGCTTGTGCTGATGGGTTTTTAATGTCAGATATAATGGTGGAGTGAGTTGAGCAGATTGTGTTAAATTAATATATTTTTGGTTGGTGCGTGAGTAGTGCTTCTTGCCGCTGTGGGAGTGTCAAGGACTGTAAACTTTAAACAACTTCCTGGAAAGAGAGAGAGAGAGAGAGAGAGAGAGAGAGAGAGAGAGAGAGAGAGAGAGAGAGAGAGAGAGAGAGACTGAGACTGAGACTGAGACTGAGACTGAGACTGAGACTGAGACAGACTAAAAGAGTATCAAATGACTGAACTGAAATCCCTATCCCTCCACAACACATTTCTCTGTACTCGTTTATTATCGAATTTTAGATCTTTGTACCTTAAAATTATACTTAGTTGTTTGTGCTTCATAAACCTTTAGTCCAGCTTCTGGGTCCCATCTCTTAACTTTTAACTGGCTCGTGTAGTTATCTCACCTGTTGCTTACTGATACACATATATTTATAACCCTTGGCCAGATAACACGTTCCACTTATTTGCTGAACTTACACTAGAAAACCTCTTCCTTTAGGTTAGATTAGTTTGGGTTAAAATAAGATACATACTCCTATTAAAACGAACATTAAACCGTAAATCAGCAAATTGAAAAGAACGGCCGCAAAATGTATGCTAACACAGCTCATTCTCGCAGAAATAGTAATAAACGTTCAGATTTAAATGCTCCTCATTTTTCCTTGTCCACCTTTTTGCCAGACGGTTTGTTAATTGCATTTAAAGCCTGTCGACCACGCAAAGGGCCATTTAGTCAGCATGTAACCTATTCACCACCAGTCAAGGCTATATTAATCCCTAAAAGGAGGAGGTATAAAGTGTGTAAACACAGAGAGACATTCAGTACACGTCTCAGTGCATTTTACTTTTTTGCCAGATTTATTGTGGCACGTTTATTTATTTTATTTATTTAAAGAAATGTACGTTTTTATAGATTAATGTAACATAACCTAATCACACCTAACCACACTCAACCATGATTGGCTTATCCTATCTATGTGTCCCGGAGCTTGATCGCTAGTGCACTCAGCTCAAACACTGAGGTCCGGAGTTCGAATTCCCGGTATAGCTGTAAAACACTAGGAATTGTTTCTATACATGTTCACCCACTAGTATAAAATGGATACCTGGGTGTTAGTCGACTAGTGTGGGTCGCATCCGGGGAAAAAATTAACCTAATTTGCCCTATAACTAACAGTAGTGTGCCAGTGATGCCAACTAGGTCTGTATACCTTGTACATGTACTTGTAGAAATAAAAATTATTATTATTATTATTATTATTATTATTATTATTATTATTATTATTATTATTATTATTATTATTATTATTATTATAAGGAAATTAGGTCTGGAGAAGAATTGAAAACGTTTAAAAACTTACATGGAAAAAAAATCAAAATTTCAGATTTGAAACTGAGAATGGGTTGTTCAGCGAGATGACCAAAGAAACTAGAAGAGCTGAGATCTGAATGATGATCACAAATCTGCACATCAATCTCTTTTGGTGCGAGAAATGGCTGTTGGTAAAGATCACCAAATGTCCTTATTCCCTAATGACCACTTTTGCATTAATTAAAAAAATCGTCTCACTCTCGTCCCTCCCATGTGAAACACGCTATCTTCTTCTACTTCGTTTATACTCCTGAGTATCATGTATTTCGTGACCACATCTATGTACGTATATGTTGCGGCCGCTGCGCAAAACCCAGAATGTTACACCCCGTCTCCTCTAATCCCAGCTCCCTTTTATACCAATGAAACTTAAACATAAATGCATTTGAAAAATATAAAAAATTATTAAAAAAATAGGCAAAGTGAACTTAGTAAGAAGAAATGATTGTATTTCTTTAAATATCGTTCTAATTGCTTTCAAATTTAGTTAAGCGATTTGCGAATGCGAAATTCAATGATCATCATATTGATCAATTTTTAGGCCTAATAAAAAATTAAACGAAATAGTGTTGTTGTTTTTTTTTTAATTTAATAGTTTTATGTCAAATAAAAATTGAATAATGTGGAAAGTGGACACTGAAAACCAAAGTCCAAAATGAAGAGGCTGCTTAAATTGTTCATTTTTTGCCGTATGTCTCAGTATCGCTATAATCCGTTTAACATTGACATTTATTCCAGGAAGACTTTGTGAGTATTCCCTCAACACTATCATTATCATATTGTTTATTATTATTAAATTATTATTGTTTTATAATTATTATTAGTATTCCTTGAAATTTCAATTTTACCCCATCAGATGTTAGGCTTGGAGACGGCCAAGAGAATTACGACTATATATATATATATATATATATATATATATATATATATATATATATATATATATATATATATATATATATATATATATATATATATATAATATATATTTGTTTGGGCTTTGCCACAGGGAAATTAAATAATATTAGTTAAGCATATGTGTATTATAAAAATCTAATATTTATACGACCTATATTCTGTAAAAAACTGTCAAAATGTGTAGCTCCATAATTTATTATGCCGGTATAGTTTGCACCCATTTTATTGTAAATTAAATATTTCTCACTAAATATAATTAACGTAAATAACAAGACAGAGACGGACTCGTGCAGGAAGGTCGTGTGTTCAGGTGTCATTACGTTAAGTGCTTCAGATTTATGTTTTAATATTTATTATGTTTAGTATATAATTGGGGGTTATAGCTCACATGTAGATTTAGAAAAAAATATATAACATAACTGTATGTATATATATATATATATATATATATATATATATATATATATATATATATATATATATATATATATATATATGTTTATATCTAAAGACAAAATACACTGGCCAAACATTCACAAAAATACAACAGAAAGTAAAACAACATAGGTAACTCTCTCTCTCTCTCTCTCTCTCTCTCTCTCTCTCTCTCTCTCTCTCTCTCTCTGTATATATATATATATATATATATATATATATATATATATATATATATATATATATATATATGAAATGGAGATCGAAATACAGAAAACTAATCTTTCAGATTTTGTTCCTCAGTGGGTGATTATTTCTCGCTGAGAAGTTAATGAGTAAGTCACTTTTGCAACACAAGGTAACTTTATTGACGAACAGGCTTCATCAGCTGATTATAGGGATGAATTTCAGTCTAAGAGACGGAATGGAGAGGTAATGCAAAGTAATCAGCTCCTCATGCTTGGTGGAAAACAATAAATCTCGTATCCTGGGTCTTAGTCTGAGGCTAAGAGACTGATTATCTTGATAAATGAGACACGTGCAACATTTGGGTATTTTATTCTGGAAACGTTTCGCCAGGCGAAACGTTTACAGGATAAAGATACCCAAGTGTTGCACAAGTGTCGCATTTATCAGCTTTCTAAACTATTTATTCAAAAGCTGATCATCTTCAACTAAGGCTGAGGGATGATAACTTCAAACTATCTCTCTTCCTCTCCTCTCTCATTCCAGGATTGCAATTCATCTCTGCAGGCGAAATTTTTTTGTCAGTAAGGACAGCTAGTGGAGGTCAGAAAGGTACAATACCGTGACCTGAACAATACACAAATAATTAGCACATAGGGAATGAAACTTATCACGACGTTTCGGTCCGACTTGGACCGTTAACTAGTCGGACCGAAACGTTGTCTTAAGTTTCTTTCTCCTATGTGCGGGTTGTGTGTGTAAGGATACCTGCTCTTGTAAATGTGACTTACTCATTAACCTGCAGGCATTGTGTGCCATTCATAATGTGTTCATTGATAATTGTTTATTACGCGTTGAAGCACCATAATTGCTTACGCTTAACTTCTAAGTGTGATTGAGGAGTGTGGTGTTTGTGGTGGTGGTAGTGGTTGTGGTGGTAGTGGTTGTGGTGGTAGTGGTTGTGGTGATGGTATTTGTGGTGGTGGTATTATATTTTATTATTATTATTTAGACATAAATAAGTGTTATCGGCGTTATCTACAGATGATGATCTACTTCCTCGATTGATGACTACGATTATCAGGTGGAGAGCTCTCCTCATACCCTACACTCTGTTCGTCCAATACTTGCAGAAACAGGGAAGAGGGCAAGGAGGGGAAGGTTGATTACCTCATTCTCCTCCTGTTCTTCACGTTTCTCCTTTGTATGGACTGATGAAGCCACTGAGTGGCGAAACGTTTCCTCAATAAAGATACCCAAGAGTTGCACATGTGTCTAATTTATCAACGTGTCGGTTCTCTGAACCATTCATCTACTATGCTGTTACCTTGTATTGCTGTAACGAGTGTTGTCCGTGGTGTCCTCTTCTCCCTTGCTGTTTCCATCACTGTTGTGGCGCTTGGTATATTGATATTATTGTAGCTTCTCTGTTCTCGCTGCAGTTGATACTGCTGCTCAATATGCTGCATTTTCCTGTCTTTCTCCTTCAGTTCCTTCTGTTACTGATACTACTGCTGTACCTGCTGCAGCTTATGGGTCTATTCGTCTCCAGTTTCTTCTGCTGTTGGTATTGCTGGTGCTGCTGGTCTAGCTGAAGTACCTTTCGTTTCTATACTAATTCAGTTGTCTGCTGTTAATACTGTCGTTGCAGGTGCTTCTGCTAATGGGTCCACGGAGGGCGTTGACCTCCGGAATACTCTCCAGGCATACTTCAGGTATTGTCCTCCAGTTACATCTGTTGATGGTGTTGCTGGTGCTGCTGGTTCAGCTGTAGAAGCTTTCGTTTCTATGCTACTTTAGTTGCCTCTGCTGCTACTACAGTTGTTCAACCTACCAAAGCTTGCTTTCACATTCTTCTCCAGTTCCTTCTGTTGCTGGTGATCATGGCGATGTTATGAATCTCTATTGTCATTGTTGGTGTGGCTCTTACAATGATTTTCGTACCCGCAGCTAAGGATTTAAGTATTGCTGCTATAGAGCAGCCATCGCTAGTGGTAGTGCTGCTGTTGGTGTCATTGCTCCTTTTGTTATCGCTGGTTGAGCTCTTGAAGATATTATTTCTACAGCTGCAGGTTCTGCTATGGTTAGCGTTGTTGTTTCTAGTGTTATTGCCTCCGATTCTGCTTCTCTTGCTAATGCTTCCGATGCTGCTATTTCTATGCTACTGCTGCTTCTTCTCCACTGCTCTTGCTGGGGAGGTTGCCATGTTTTCTAGTGTCTCTTCTGTGTGTGCATCGCAGCTGTTTGCTCCCTGCGGTGCAGGTGGGGGCGAGAGAGATGTCGCAGGACATGTACCGTTTTTTAGATGTGGTTTCGATGCTGTCTCTGGACAACTGAGAGAGAGAACACCGGCTTCCCTCCACTCTGCTGGAAGGGAAAAGCCGTCCTTTTTCATTAATATTCATATTTCTCCATTGATGCTATGATATTCTATGATGTGATAAGTTTCTATGATGCTAACCTATGGCACGATTCTATGATGCTCTCTTTTGAGCCTAGGATAGTATCCTATGTTACTATCCTTTGATACGAGTCTAGGATAATACACTATGATATTATGCTTTGACCCGTTCCTATGATTTGATCCAGTGATACGATCGAATGATGCTATTCTCGGATGCAATATTACGATAAACCGATATGTTGGCCGATTAAAAAGCGAACATTCATAAATCGGCCTGTTGATTAGCAGGTATTGCCCACAAATATGGCAGAAATAAACTTGATGCAGAGTAAATCGACGTTTCTCTCTGAACTGACTCTTTACCTGATAAAACCTCTATCCAGAGCGAAACGTCTCTTTAATGAAGGTTTGCGTTCTACAACAAGTGTCTTTTTAAGCAAACTTTACTAAACTGGGACGCCGCATTAAACTGCAAACATCTCCTGCGTCCTGTCTAACAACTGACTCGCCTTATCGTCCCATCTTGAAAGTTTATGCGGCCGAGATGGGGAAGGAATTAACCTTTCAGCACTAATTTCTACCTATGTTAAATCCTGCAGTTCGGGATAAACACGGGTTATTGCTCATTAAAACTAAGCTTTGGCAGCGTCCGCATCCCAGGGTGATCAACGGTCGGGTCGTAAACGATCGCACACCCATCTTCACCTGTAAATTTTCACCTGGAAATTGATGGCAATTGTTGACCTCTAGGATTCTGGCAATTAAGTGGGGATGGATCGCCCTGAAGCTGGTAATTTGAGGCCCGACCCAACGTATTGGGGCCCTGATAATGACCACCGCCACACAGGGATGCACTCGTGGACAACAAATGTCCATAACTTTCCTCAACGTTGTGGACATTTTCCTGTTTCTCTAACCCCGAGGTTATCCATGAGATGTGATGTTCTTAATAATACAGATTCACATATATGTTAGAACTCAAGGATATCAGAGGATTATTATTATATTCAAAAGGAAACGCCTTCATTCATTGGTAAGGGAGAGTAGTTCTAATTTCTTAGATCAAAAGCCTTCAGTATTAAAGCATCCCTTCCTCCTCGTGAAGTTCTTGGTTCACAGCTACCCAGGAACTTCTTCCACCTTGAAGGGTTGTGGGCATCACAACTGCTCTGGAATAATTACTAGCCTAAGAATTAAACAAAACCTCTATTGCAATATTGTAAGACTTTAAACATTTAACCGGAAAAAATAAAGCAGATTCAACTGTTAGACACAGAAAAATAAATGATACAAAGCGTCATGTATACCGATGAATTATTATTGCTATTGGGAATCTCTCAATTAGTAAAGGTTAAATAGTTCCTGGGGAATGAAAGGTAGTCAAACTTGATTCAAGAAAAGGAAGGGTAGCTTCAATTCATAGACAAAAGAGCTGTTCACCACCATCAACACACCCCCATGCCCCTCATCCCATGACAAGACAAATGAGCATAAACGTCATGGCACCCCATCAAAAATACAAATCACACTGGAGTACATTTAACATATGGGAACCGACCCCAAGGGTGGTAGTGCTCAAGTATCGTGTGCAGCAGGGAAGGCAGACACTTACTTACACCAAGAGCCTCCCATAACCGTTCATCAAAGAGATAAGGAGCGTAGCATCAGGGTCATTCCGGACAGTTTCCTAGCTCTAGGTGTGGCAATAACAAGCCCTGGAACGGCCTGAGTGTGTAACAGAATATCCAGCTCTGAATAATAGAGTCGTGCGCTCAGACCAAATAACAGTCTTGTGAATCGTACAATTTTTCTTATCTTAACAAATTTGCCGTAAAAGAAACTGGGGATAAATATCAACGATGGAGATTACCTCCGATAAGCACCGTTTTCATGAAAATTTCAGAGCGAAATTCGACGTGTAGCGTGGAGTTGTTGTGGAGGGTGAGGTAGCATAGCGCAGCAGGAGGCACGGGGAGGTGTTATGGCCTGGATGAAGCACAAATGAACATCACCATCAGATAAGAGGGGTGTGCATCAGCATTAACGTTCCTATGAGGCAGCTTATCCCAGGCAGGATCTGCAGCGTGGGGACTGCTGCAGACGGCGCTAGAGCCGTTTCTCTGTCATCTATTAAATTTTCTTTCCTTTACACCGAATTAAATTAAGAATATATTTCATCAGAGAGATTAAGAGGAAGAGTAGATGACATTAACACACGATGAGTGGTAATTACTGCCAGCTGAGTGAGCGGGAGGAGTCAGATTGTGTTTGTGTTAGTGTGGACATTAATGCAGTGTGAAGTGTACTGTTAGTGTAACATTGTTCAGTGTTTGGCTCTCACTTCGTCTTGGCCGTGCGTGTGAGGCAGACCTCCTATCAATCTTCATTATCTTCTTTGTTCAAGACAAGATTGTAACAGGCGGCATTTTATTAGGAGCTGGAATATATATATATATATATATATATATATATATATATATATATATATATATATATATATATATATAGATATATATATATACATTATATATATATATATATATATATATATATATATATATATATATATATATATATATATATATATATTATATATATATATATATATATATATATATATATATATATATATATATATATATTATATATATGTATATATATATATATATTATATATATGCAATAAGATCATAGTAAACAGGTGATTTCACAATATGCAGAACAACCACTGTGAAAAAACAACGAAATTCCATGTGCTTTCGTGACTTCTCACATTATCAAGGAACTATAAAAATATAATGATAATAGGAAAGCCTGTTAACCTTTTATTTTTATAGTTCCTTGATAATGTGAAAAGTCACGAAAGAGCTTGGAATTTCGTTATTTTTTCACAGTGGTTATGCATATATATATATATATATATATATATATATATATATATATATATATATATATATATATTTATATTGCGACTAGCCGAGAATTCCAACCCATGTCATTTTCGCCCTCCTCATGGTGAGCGAAAATCAGATGACACTTTAACCCACAGGACCACTAAATCCTACAAAGAATCATGCACCCAACGGGCTAGGTGTTTTACCGTGATCCGAGAACTTACGGTGGTATGGGTGCCGCAGAGGTAATTTCATTCTACTCCCCGCTTGGTGTACTAGCCTCCACGATCAGTATATATATTATTGTAACCACGGACGAGTGGTATTTAATCCTCAGTTAGTCGCAATATTGTTATTGATTAAATACCATTCGTCCGTGGTTACAATAATATATATACCGCTCGTGGAGGCTAGTACACCAGACGTGGAGTAGAATGAAATTTGGTCTGAGTCACACACTCCACCACATGTCCTCGGATCACGGTAAAACACCTAGCTCTGCTGAGTGCGTGATTCTTTGTTGGTGATTAGTTATTGGTTAGGTGATTACGGTAATATAAGTAATAACTGAGTGAACACAACAAAACGTTCCAAAAAGTCGGAATAAGATAGAATTTCTTTACAAACTATATAAGGTGTAAGGCAACAGCAGCAGCAACAACAACAACAACAGCAACAGCAACAGCAACAACAGCAAAAACAGAAAAACAAAATAACATCCCATGTCAAAATAAATAGGAGGATCAACAAGAACAAGAGCGGTAACAACAATGACTAATTTTACAACATTAGCCAAAATAACAAGAAATAAAAAAAAACATCAATAGGAGCTAATGATTATACATTGGTTTCTGCACCTGGGTCCACAAAAGACCCTTGATGGTATAGTCAGAGTAGATCGCGAACTTAATGATGTGCATTTTCTCAATAGCCCTTAAACCTCTCAAACAGATTAGTATACTCGTTAAAAATTAAATTAAATTTGAAATTTACTGAAATCAAACTGTTTAATGAAAATGGATCGTTGCGTCACACCTACATGTGAAACACGCTCTAATACCTGTTTTCCTAGTCTTGCTTCATACTTAATCATGGTACCTCAATTGTAATATTGAATTGCACTTAACACTATATCACAGTGAGCCTCACTCAGCAGGCACGTCTGAAGACATGGCAGGCAAGATAACGATGGCGCAACGAGCTACGGGATAGCCTCGTGAAATGCCAAACTGCTCGTTCAACTTAATTAATGATTTGTATACCACTTTCTCCTTGTTGCGCGCATGACTCTCACTTCTCTTGGGGATGATTTTCTTCCCTATGTCCAACACTTTCTGATTCCTACTTAAATAATATATCATAGGTCTTATGTTCAAGACAACCCTTGCATCATTATTTAATACTCCATCACGAGCCGTACATCCTCATAGGATGTGTGAAATAAGGATACAGTATCTTGATAACACATCCTTCTTAGCATCTTGCCTTACATTCTTAGCTGTGTTCTCTGTGGACGATGCATTCTTCGAAAGACTACTTTTCCACCCTAAGCTGCATAAGGCCAGAGTCCAACAAAACTGAGACAATATCCTTCGTGACTCTAACATGCGACTATTAGTGTTTCGTGTTACATGAACCCAGCGTTCAATTTCAGTCACATAACTTACGTGTGACTGACATAAGTGCAAACAACGAGGAGCAGCCTATTGGACAGTTTACTCTCACAGTCTTAATGGAGTAGTGAGCAGCAGAGTACAAGGTAAACTATGTTGTTAGCTCACATTAAAGCACCATTCCTAGCTTTCCGCTCTTGGACTGACCGTGATAATGTAATAACTTCATATCAACACACAGTTATTAAGCGCTTTAGATTTATCTACAGGTCCGGCGGCAGCGAAATTAGAAAGAAGGGCGTGAAATTACACCTTTAATATCCTTGTTGCGGTCGCAAAAACTCTACGTCGGCTTCATGACTTGGCGCTGACGATCTCAGCGCCTGGGGAAGGAGCGAAGGGGAAGTGGGGAGGGGAAAAGTATTAAGGGCAGAGGGGAAGAATAATGAGGGAAAAGGGGGAGGGAATTTAGGAGGAGAAGGGGGGTAACATGCCTGCTTTCCTGAGAAGTTTTGACCACAAGATTTTTTCTCATTTTGACGCGTCTTGAGCGGCGCACAGAGGCATGCCGGCATTCGTGTAATCTCGCTCCTTCCACCTTACAACACAACAGAATTAAAAGGTATTTTCAAGACGAGATCGTCGAGAGAAGCGTCACGGCTTCTCAACCACCAACCAGTTTTACTTGTATTTATTTTTTGTTTGCTGTGGTTGGCTAACATTGCGAATCCGCTGGGTCGTGGTCACCACCTGCTGAATTCGTCAGTATCATAACTTTTATTTTTACCTCAGATCCAGCATTTAAAACATTATATAATAAGTACGAGTGAACCTAAGAATGTATAAGACAAATTTAAAAACGAAATTAAACTAACTTTTATAAAACATTTAAACCATGTTGTGTAAGTTAGTATATGTTAGATTAGATTAAGTTAGATAGGGTTATGTTAGGTTGGGGCTGCTTAACTTCTAACCTAACCTATTCTAATCCAATTTATTACTCAACTACTGAAACAATGACTGTATCTACCTAAACCAGAGACAGATGTGCCTTTCCATAATTGAAATAGAACGTGAGCTATATGTACCTTTGAAGCATTAGCTTCAGCAAAAGTTAACACAGATCGTTTATAGTGAATGACAAGTAGATGTCAAACTAGGAACGTGAAACCCATGTAACATAGCCACGCCTTTCATTAGATCATTTATCAGATCTAGACTTGAAAAAGCCGTATTTCGGACGAGACGATTAAAAATGTATTAAGACAAGCCCATATTTTAGCGTATCTATGAAAAGTATCAGATTCATGTTTCTCTCTTTTTCCTAAAACTTTCGGAAGTTCCATGCAGAGAGTAGCGATGTTCTTCCTGAAGGTGACGGTCGGAGAAACAAGAAAACGAACACTCATTACTAAGTGAGCTCCACCGAGATGACAGATAATGTGGGAGTAAATGACAGCACTGGGATAGCAGCGGTCTCCCGTGGTGCGTCCATCATACACTAAACACGGCTTTTACTGCAGCTCTTCGTGAAGGGTGAGAGCTGCAGCCATGAAGCTTCTGAAGCTGGCATAGTGGTGAGGAAGAGGAAATGGTTGTGATGGTGGTGGTAATGGTGGTTGAGGGGGAGGGGTAGAGATACAGGAGAATGACTGTTGGTGATAGAAGTGCAGGAAGTGGACGAGGTGTGATGGTGGAAGTAATGGTGTTGATAGTGGAACGAATAATGGCAGTAAAGGTATATGAGAGAGACGAGTTAACTTGGTGGTGGTAAATTTACAGAAAGAAATAGTGATGATAGTGATAGTGATAATGGTGGTAGAGATAATAGACGGACGAGTGGGGGTTGATGAAGGTAGACAAAACAGAAAATCTAATAGTGATGCAAAATAAGAATTGCAGCTGTTACAGACATCTCCAACACTGATGGTTTTAGGTACTCTAATGGAGACACGCTAAAAGCCTCCTGCTCTTCTAGCGTTGACTCACACTTCTATATAATACACGAGTCATTAATCTAGACTGAACACGACAGCTCTGCTTAATAGATAGCCTCGGTGTGAACCTACAAGTCTTCTGTTATCTTCTGCTATTTGTCCTTCCCACGTAGTCTGCAGCTATTGCATGGAACCAACATATAACGGAACAAAATATATTTTATTGCATATCAAATTCATAGAGAACCGCTAAATCAGCAGGGATCATGCAGCACTTGAGGTATAGCAGACAGTCAAGTGGAAGGTAAGTGCAGCTACACTTGTCAGGATCCAGAGCCCTCTACCACCCACTTCCATCGAATGGAACGTGAAAAGTTAAGAGACATGACAGATAACATTCCCTGACTTCGGATCATAGTAATGAGGAATGAAAGAATTTTTGTTCTACCTTCATTATGCGGCATAAGAGCAGAGAGTTTTTTTTTTAAATATATGACCCTAACGGGTTTAGCGAGCCCTAAATATAATTTATATTCATTTGTATTTTTTACGTGTTTCTTTATATGTTAGTTCTATGTGATAGCAGCTAACTCTAACCTACTTTAATTGTGAAAGCTGTAGGAACTATACGGGTTCAGAGCTTATTTCTTAATATATCAAGAAAATCAATTAAGCTGCGAAAGAAGCAGTGTACGTAAGACTGCAGGCGGAATGACGAGTAGAATGATCTCCAGGAGCACCCTCGTGCCACAATTATTTCATAGCTTAAAATCTTTCAAGAGTATAGTGCCTTGATGACAATGATGGGCTCTTGATCCGTACACGGATCAAATCTGATTATTTCCCTTTCCCCAGTTTTTTGTAAATTATTATTATTATTATTATTATTATTATTATTATTATTATTATTATATACCAGGGGGGAACTAAACTCTTATGGATCATACAGCACCTGTTGAGTGAGATTTAATCAAGTTTGTACCCTGGTAGGTATATTTTGTCCAGAGACAGACAAAATATACACTTTGAGTAGTTCCCAGCTATGTTGTATGACTGATTACCGGCAGTCATTCAAAACACCCGAAACTCACCACGCGGAGGTGGTGAGTTCTGGCGCTGGATAACCCCAACGGGTTTAGATGTTCCACTCAAAAATATAATAATCAAAGTTTAAAGGTTATTATGATAAATAGAAGAAGACATGTCTCATACACTTACTCTTTTTTGGGCTGCGTAATCTAAATAAAAAGCCCAGCCTCCTAAAGGGTAAATGACCGGCAAGTCTAAGGGCATTTAAATTATTTATAAAAGAAACCGCTCTAGGGGCCAGCTTGCACCTTCACATTAAGTGTGGAACGTTATTAATCAATATTATTATTATTAGGAAGGACACAATAACTCACCTATACAAAAATATAATATATTAATAGTAACGTATATACGTACAACCTACAATCTACTCTATTACAACCAACATCACCACACTCCAGTTCACCTTTACCCAGTACTCACATTAGCTCACTAGCACATTGCTACTAGTGAGCAAAACAAAATATATAAATAATTATAAATAGGGAGGCTCCGTGACACCCTGTCTGCCGGTCTACCAACAGGCAAAAACACCATACAGTACTCTCCCAAAACTTAAACAGACCTTTGCACTAGGGCCTTTCTCCTGGCCACTCTGACTGACCAGGAATAATACATGTCTGGTTTCAGAATAATCCTGGGACAATAGAGCATTTTTATATAATATTTTTACTGTAGCACACTGCATAATATCCCCTCCCCGAGACCACCGGTCTCACTCAGCTAGCTGAACCCAGTCGAGTGCACCTAGTCAAGGAAACAAAATAGGAAATTAGCCTTAGGTCTGGGGAAACACAAAATTCTCTAAAAATAAGAAAACTGCATCAAGCACTGTCTTGGTGCAATTTACTTGTACATAGAAAAACAATAAACGTCTATCACAATAAAACTTATCTCTACAATGAACACTGCTAATCCGCAGACTTGTGAAACTAGTCTGATGTAAAAGTGATCAGGTTTTGCACCAAATGAGCCCATAGTCATACTTTATAACTGTTCTCAAACATAAACTGGAAAATGCACCGTTACCGCTCAGTGCTGGCCAAACACCTACGTTGATGCATTTTCTATACATACATAAAATTAAAGAACTGACTGGGTTACCCCTGTACATATTAATTACATAAAAAAAGTATACGCAATAATTATATACAGTTAAACTTATTATAAATCAAGAAAATCTCTCTTTAAACAGCATAAGTGTTATCACACAACTCTGCTTGCAAAAATAAAACATACACTTTATATAAACAAAGTTTCCAACGTTAATTACTTTATTATAAACTGAGAAACTCTGTAAACAACATTAGCGTCCATTATCTCATGTCTCTGCTTTCACATATGAAATAAGCACTTCATAAAAATATATTAACAAAGTCACCAGAAACAGTGCAAAAAATTAGTGTACACATTAATACAAATAGAACATTACATTATCAACCCTGCGGTTCACAACAATATGCAATAAACAAAACTGGCTATGCAAAACACACCACTAGGACAGTGAGACTGTGACCTTGAAAAAACACACTGGAGTCATCACCATTGACCCGTCAAAAGGTGGGCCTCCCTGGCATTCCAAGGAACCCTGGAGTCATCCCACTTGGTGTTCCAAAAAAAAAATAAATAAAAAGTCTTGGAGAAACAACACACAAAACACACAGGATCACTATTCATGACCCAAAAATGATAAGGCATCCGCCAACACAGTACCCCTACCTTTGGTCCATCAGTCCATACACCAAAATGCCATTGTGTTGTAGTGTCTGACAGGGTGAATATCAAAATGGTATACAATACCGACAGGTTGGTAGGTAAGACACATAGGCAACTTTATTGTCTTACCTACCAGTCCATACACCAGCATCACACACGTGAGGCCTCACCTCCCACACCTTATGTTAGCATACCTTACCTAGGCATGTACTGACGTGACTGCCACTAAAAACACACACACTCTTGAGAAATCTGATAAACCTTCCCCCCCCCATCCCCACCAGCTCACCGGCTTCAGTCTACTAGGTGGTCAGTAAGCCATCTACTCACCTACTGCAACCACTGAAAAACCAGAGCAGATAAATGTCTAAAAACCAGAGCAGATAAATGTTTACACTACATTATGTCCAGTATACACGAGAAAATGCATGAGTAACCATATTCTCTACCCCATTGACATAACGAATCACATTACACCAAAGTGAGCATTTGAGTGTGGTTTCTCAGTACGTGAAGGAAATGTAGAACTGTGATCTCCATATACTGAAAAAAAAGTTGCACAATTAACACAAAACAAGAGCCTCCTTTTCTGTTGGGGTATAAATTCTCTGATGACTTTTAAGTTTACTGGCAGTAATTGTTCTTCTGCTTTTTTCATCAGCGCAGCACTAACACCAGCAGAACTGGCGTCTGCTTGCAAAGAAAATGGCAGTGCAACATTGAAACTAGTCATTACAACAGCACTAAAAATATCATCACTTTGCAACCAGGCGGCTGTGTAAAGCAATTTCACATTGCATTTAAAGTTATACAAAAATTTAATGTGCCTGTTGAGTACAGTTTCAACATAGATATATAACTGGCACACTGGGTCTTGGAAGTTAAATAATTTTGCCACATACTCACAACTTTGGTATCTAATACATCAATGAAATTATGCATAAGAGGAAACCCTTCAGCATTAGTTATCAAAATTACTTTGCGGCAGTCAGTGAACATGCTGAGTGTCATCTACTTTGAGACCCAGGAAAGACAATGTCCACTGACTCTCGCTGAGTACACTGAAAATATAAAAATAAACTTCACATCTTCCACCATATACATCTCTCTGCTAAACAGCCGTATACACCACCTTTTAGTTAAGCTTATTCTACCCAAAACCTGCTGAATGTGCTCAGCAATATTTACCTCATGGGGATTCATGCCCCCTTTTATAATATAAAACTCATTTGGAAAGCACCAACGTTTCCCACACCAACATCAAAAGTACACTTTTCCAAATCTTATACTTTACCTTTCATAATATTAGCCATTTCAGGTTGCTGATAAAGATAACCATACGCTTTTTCTGATCGGGTGTGTGGGTTTTATTTTCATCCGAGACCTCATCCACCAGCAGGTACCATTCACTACTAATCAGAGCGTTCCTTGGAGCTGGCTCCAGTACCAACACCTCCTCTCTAGCCTCTAGATCATGTAACACCACCTCATGGTCCCACGTCATCCTGGTCCTTCTGCTGTGCTTCACTTACTGCACAAAACAGCTCACTCTCCTCTCTCTTGGCCACTCTGACTGACCAGGAATAATGCGTGTCCGGTTTCAGAATAATCCCAGGACTATGGAACATTTTTATATATTTTTACTGCAGCACACTGCATAATACATACACACACACACACACACACACACACACACACACACACACACACACACAAATAGCGTTCCGATGCCTTAGTAAGGAATCGTTCAAGACACTGTACACCATGTACGTCAGGCCCATACTGGAGTATATAGCACCAGTTTGGAACCCACAACTGTTCAAGCACATCAAGAAATTAGAGAAAGTGCAAAGGTTTGCGACAAGGTTAGTTCCAGAGCTATGGGGAATGTCCTACGAAGAAAGGTTAAGGGAAATCGGCCTGAGGACACTGGAGGACAGGAGAGTTAGGGGAGACATGATAACGACATACAAAATACTGCGTGGAATAGACAAGGTGGACAGAGACAGGATGTTCTATAGAGGGGACACAGAAACAAGGGGTCATAATTAGAAGTTGAAGACTCAGACGAGTCAGAGGGATGTTAGGAAGTATTTCTTCAGTCATAAAGTAGTCAGGAAGTGGAATAGTCTAGCAAGTGATGTAGTGGAGGCAGGAACCATACATAGCTCTAAGACGAGGTATGATAAAGCTCATGGAGCAGGGAGAGGGAGAACCTAGTAGCGATCAATGAAGAGGCGGGGCCAGGAGCTGAGTTTCGACCCCTCCAACCACAATTAGGTGAGTACAATTAGGTGAGAACACACACACACACACACACACACACACACACAAAATGACTGCAGCCGAAACATAATGACAAGTTATATAGCCACAGCCAGTAGTAAATGCTGCTAACAGTAGTTACCACTTGTTACACCCACAAAAGCATCGCTGCCACCACCACCATGTTCACCACCACGATCACCACCACCACCATCACCATCTCCACCACTACCAAGACCATCATCACCATTACCCCAGCGTAAACCCTGCCACTACCACCGCTGCCACCATCATTATCACCACATTAACTGTCATCAGAGCTATATTGATAATTATCATTATCATATTCAATTCATTAATATAATCATCATCAGCATCGTCAGTAGCAGTAACATTAGATACAATAAAGAAATATGTTAGATGAAAGAACAGCAGCAGGGTCAAAATCAGATGTGGAGACAGCAGACGGAACAGGAGCGTCACGTTATTGTCAGAGGAGGCAACAGAGCTTCACATCAGTGTCAGTAGCAGAGGCAGTGGATTTCATAATGGGAATAAATAATAGCAGAAGTAAGAGAAGGAACATTAATCTTGAAAACAATACGAGAAGAGCCAATTACAAAGCAGCTGATGTAGCAACAAAATTAAGGAAACGACAGTCAACAGAGGTAACAATGGCATTAAGAGGCAACAACAGTAGCAGCAACAGGATACAGCAAACAACAGGTTGCCGGCCTTCCCTACCATGACAAATAGATCTCTCACTCGGGGTAATAGCAATCAGGGACTTAACAAGCGGTGTCATTATCAACGGTGTCCTGTACGTAATCCATCAACGCCCAATCTTGTCCTCGAATTATGGCATACAAAACACTTAGTGGTCTAACGACCCTCCGGGACATACGTATGAACAAGACAAGCTTGGTGGATGACATGTAGCTAGTCCACAGCCACCTGCCATTGTCATCCATTGGGAGAAGGAAGATGGACACCCCAGCAGATAAGATCCTTGATGATTTGCTGGGAAATGGAGGACAAATACTCCAATAGCAAGGTCGTCGGTGACCATTCATTGGAAGGTGAGCACTCCAGCAGGCAGGTCCTCCACAGCTTTTCACTGGGCGGGGATAAAAGACATGCGCACTGCCTGGCTGCATTATTTCTGCCTCTTAAATTGCTCCAAACATACCTGACTAACGCTTAAGATTCCCAGGGATCAGGTTCTTCTCTGAGGTGGCTTCTGGTAAGCTTCAGAGTCTTCTTATTGATGTCTGCATCACTTCACTCATATTTGCTCCAGATGCTTTACTTAACTTTCGCTGTACACTGGACGAGGAGAGCAGGAAAGATGTACGTAGGAGTGAAGAGGAGGAAAGATGAACATATGAGAGACATAGAAAGAAAGAGAAGAGCAGGAAAGATGTACACAGGAGAAGAGACATGCCTAGGAGAAGGAAACGAGGAAAGACATACACAGAAACACGTACACAGACATGCAGAGGATTAGGAAAGGACGAAAGACACACAGGAGAAAAAACTTATACAGGAGGAGACCCATATATACGAGAAGGAAAGGAGGAAACACGTACCCGGTGCAAGAAACATTCCCAGGAGGCAAAGATGAGAGACATATTGAAGGTGCACAGGAGGCTAGTCAACCTGGAGAGTATTCCGACGATCAACGCCCCCGCAGCCCGGTCCATGGCCAGGCCTCCCAGTGGATCAGGGCCTGATCAATGAGGCTGTTACTGGCGGCCTCACGTAGTCTAACTTACGAACCACATCCCGGCTGATCCGGTACTGACTTTAGTCATCCTTCTAGCTCCCTCTTGAAGGCAGCCAACGGTCTACTGGTAATTCTCCTTATGGCTTGTGGGAGGTTGTTGAACAGTCTTGGGCCACGGACACTTATTATGTTTTCTCTTAGTGTACTAATGGCGCCCCTACTTTTCACTGGGGGTATGTTGCATCGCCTGCCAAGTCTTTTGCTTTCGCAGGGAGTGATTTCTGTGTGCAGAACAGGGACCAGTCCCTCCAGGATCTTCCAAGTGTAGATTATGATGTATCTCTCTCGCCTACGCTCCAGTGAGTACAAGTCAAGTGCTTCCAAGCGTTTCCAGTTGTTAAGAGGTTTGATGGAACTTACACGTGCAGTAAAGGTTCTCTGTACATTCTGTAGACCTGCAATTTCACCTGTCTTGAATGGAGATGTTAATGTACAGCAATATTCCAGCCTAGAGAGAACAAGTGATTTAAAAAGGATCTTCAATGGCTTGGCATCTCTTGTCTGGAATGTTCTCATTATCCATCTTATCAGTTTCCTCGCAGATGTGATAGTGGCATTGTTGTGATTCTTGAAGGAGAGATCCTCAGACATTATCACTCCTACGTCCTTCACATTACTTTTCCGCTCTATTGTGTGATTAAAGTTTGTAGTATACTCACTTCTAGTTATTATTTCCTCCAGTTTTCCATAACGGAGTAGTTGGAATTTGTCTTCATGGAACATCATATTGTTCTCCGTTGCCCACTGGAAACTTGTTTTATATCTTCTTGGAGATTTGCCGTGTCCTCAATGGATGACACTCTTATGCAGATCTTAGTATCGTCTGCAAAGGATGATATGAGGATGAGGAACAGGATGGGGGCGAGTACTGTGCCTTGTGGAACAAAGCTGTTCACTATGGCAGCTTCCGATTTAACTCTGTTTACCACTACTATCTGTGTTCGATTGGTTAGAAAGTTGAAGATCCATCTGCCTACTTTTGCCAGTTATCCCTTTAGCATGCATTTTGTGTGCTATGACACCATGATCGCACTTGTCTAATGCTTTTGGAAAATATGTGCATACTACATCTGCATTCTGTTTGTTTTCCAGTGCATCCAAGACCACATCATAGTGGTCTAGTAGTTGCGAGAGGCAGGAGCGACCTGCTCTGAAGCCATGTTGTCCTGGATTGTGCAATTGTTGAGAGTCCAAGTGTTTGCAATCCTGCTTCTTAGAACTCTTTCAAAGATTTTTATGATTTGGGACGTTAAAGTTATTGGTCAATAGTTCTTAGCTATTGCTTTGCTGCCACCTTTTTGGAATGGGGTTATATCCATTGTTTTTAGTGACCGTGGAATCTCACCTGTGTCTATGTTCCTTCCTCATAGCATACTTAGGGCCCGTGAGAGGGGTTTCTTGCAGATCTTAATGAACAAAGTTCCACGAGTCTGGACCCAGACTCGCGGAACTCGTGGAACATGCATGGGCATGTTGTCAATGGCTTTCTCAAAGTCTAGTGGAGTTAGGGTTATGTAAGAAATTAGGCATACATTGACTGGGTTTTGAGGCTCATTCAAGAAAAAAATGTTTGGATTATCTATCTTTAGACTGATTAGTGGCTTGCTTAACACAGGGTCATATTGAGATTTCAGTATCTCACTCATTTCTTTGTTGTCATCTGTGTAGGATCCACCTTGTTTGAGCAGGGGCCCTATACGAGATTTGGTTTTTGCCTATTTTTGGCATTTGAAAAGAAATATTTCGAATTTCTTTCAATTTCAATAATCGTTTTAGCTCCTCTTGTTTCTCCTGGATCCTGTACAGGTCCTTTAACTTAAGCTCAATATTTTCCACTTCCCTGGTTAGCACTTCCTTCTTTGTTTCAGATAATCTGGCATTCTTGAGGAGTTCAGTGATTCTCCGTCTTCTCCTGTAGAGGAAGCGTCTCTCCAGTTTACTTCTTCTCTACTTTTTTCTTAGGGGAATATGCCTTGAACATACTTCAGCTACCAGAAAGCTGACCTTTTCAAGGCACTGGTTAGGGTCCATGTTATTTAAGATATCTTCCTAACATGTTTCATTTAGGACATAGTTTACCTGGTCCCAGTTGATGTTTTTGTTGTTGAAGTTGAATTTGGTGAATGTACCCTCACAGCTGTATGCATTTTGCTGATCAGGACTCCTGTGTATTTAAGTCTGGACTTCTATTAGATTGTGATCAGAATTAGTTGTTTTTGATATTGTTAAGTTTCTTACAGGTCTTCATTATTTGTGAAAATAAGGTCAAGTGTGTTCTCCAGTCTTGTTTGCTCTATCTGCTGACTTAGGGTGTGTTTATTGCAGAAATTCAGCAGCTCACGTGTGTGTGGCTTTTCATCTGAGCTACCTCCAGGGATTATTTCTGCTATAACATTATATGCTACATTCATCCATTTTGTATGTCTTGGAATGAAGTAGCCAAGCAGCAAGATGTTTGGGGATGGGGCTGGAAGGTTTTTCCAGACAGTCAATTTTCGATAGTTGTTCCTTAAACTGTTGGGAAGTTGCATCTGGTGGCTTATATACACAAGTGGAATCTCACCTGTGTCTTACTCCTTCGATTTTTATTGTTAGAATTTCAACTACATCATTTATGGTGTTCAGTATTTCTGTGCAAATGAGAGAGACTGACATGCAGGCCAACTCCCCCATGTTGCCTGTTCTTTCTGTCGCATCTGAAAAGGTTTGCACCCAGGTATCCATATTTCATTGTCAAAGTAATCTTTTGCATGGGTCTCTGTGAAGGCTGCAAACTGAGCATTTGACTTCCCTAGAAGTCCACTGATGAAAGGTATTTTGTTGGTGGTGTATGGCTTAAGGCCCTGTATATTAGCAAATATAAATGAGGTCGTGTTGCATGTTTGTTGGGGGGATTTTGTTGTTGGCATCAGTAGTTGTGAGTCTGGAGGGGCCACTGGCTGTGCCTCCAGTCCAACAAGGCTCCAAGGTGGTGGACTATTTTGGTTATTTCTTTCCATTTTCTTTCTTCGTTTCCTACCACTAAAAAATCACGTGGAGTGGAGTTGTCGTAACTACTGTAACTGCTATGATTTGTTTTATGGGATGTGCACTTCCTGGTCCCTTTTAAGTGATATGTGGGGAAGCTGGTGTTGTAACTTTGTTTTTTAAGCACTGAAGAGTAGCACATCTCAGGGTGGAAGAATTTGCAAGACAGGAGGTCGCGACATTTTTGGGGATACTCAAAGATGCATGTCCCATTTGTTTTCCCCGATATTCCATGCTTACAGATGCCCCAAGCATAGAATTTGTACGTTTTTGCTTTTGGTTTGATACAATTCGAACTGGATATATTCCCAATTTGTGCAGATCTTAGAACTGCACTAGTCTTCGATAGCCAGTACTTGTTATATTCCTGGATTATTCCACAGACTGTCGTCAGTTACTTGGCACAGCACAGTACTAGTTATCTGATTTAAATCATCCTTTTCCACAACAGGTTAAAATCAGTGTACATTAGTAGAAAACTGTCTGCATGAAACACGGTGCAACACTGATACTAGTAAGCGCTGTGTTCCGCTAGTAGACAACATGTCGCCTTCATGCCGGCGACGGGCTCTTGATTCCAGAAATTGGAGTTACCTCTCCCCTTCCTCGGATTAAACTTGATTATGTCTCATTATCCAAGAACTGTATGACGCCTGTGGGTTTAGCTCTTCGCGATAATAATAATTAATAATAATAATAATAATGACAAATTAATGATTATTAGAATTTATTTTTATTTTGATTAAGAACATTAATAATAGTATTAGCAATATTAATAAAATAATAATAGTTTTATTATATTTATTATTACTATATTAAAAATAATACTGATGTTGAAATAATTATAGATGACATACTTGTCATACTCATGTTGAATTTGGGCTGACCACACATCAATGTCTCTTTAATTTGCTACTAGATAACACATGACAAGATCCGCGACCCTTCCTTAATGTTCCCTGCTTCCTCACTCCTTGATCTGCCGTGTTATAAACCAGTGGAGTTATTAATTGACGTCATCTGGCCATCACACTGGTATCATAACCATCAACCTCGGCTCCACCAAAGGCGATGGAAGGGAGTGATAGCCAGGCCGCCGTACCCCACACAAGCCGCGCAGGGAGGACCTTGTTTAAATCTCCCAGCTCAGCTTGGCAGATTTCATTACCTGATGTACGAAGCACATTCTGTGTGATGAGATGTGACATGGAAAACTGCTGGTTTTTATTCCCACAATGTAACTATAAAAGCTATGGGTAGCAACGAAAGGATGATGTACCCAGTTATGTGTAAAGAAAAAAATGGACCTTCGACTGATGTTATAGTATTGCCACCCACGTTTTTATAAACAAATGTCGGGCTAGCAAAAGAAAACTTGCAATTTCTCTTAAGTTTATTTGATGACTGGCAGAGATTAATAAGTTTCTGCATCATGTGGTTGAGGTTAGTGGTGGGAGTGAAGCCACGTAACCCCGACACACCTCTGTAATCACTTTTAATAACCTCATTTTCACCTCATGAAAGCGTCAACAAAGCCGCCATTATCAGGCGAGGCCTCTATCTCACGTTCTGGGCAGCCCTCGTCAGCGAAGGCCAGACACGTCCGCCCAACCCAGCCCTTTAAAATATAAATTAAAGGCTGCTGTCATCGTGACTACGAGGAAAGGTGGAGATGATGGGGCATCAGGAGGTGAGAGATTGATAAGCTGTACGTCAGCGCACGGAATCAGCTGTATGATGGTAAAACGAATTATAGGCAACAGTAGCGGAAGAAAAATGCGGTGTTGAGCAGTAAACAGATAACATCGTGTTAAGTACTTATAATTTTAACATTACTTTGGCAAAATATATGAGTGGAAAAATGAGAAGGCCTTGCCAAGCTTTGGCCAGGCCTTCCTCAGTGCAGTTATATTCTTATGTTTTGGTATCTTATGAAGAGTTCTCGGTCATGTATAACATTTTACCAATGAGAGAGATGTGATGTATGAAAGATAATAGATGGATTGGCAGTTACTAAACTGCAATAACAGTAACGTGAACCAATTACTTTGTTTAATGGTGACTTTTCTAAGATCTGTTTATGCTAATCCTGTTTTATAAGTTAAATATGTTCTTACTGGTAAATGTAAGGTTCAGAAAATTTTGAAGAAATAACCTATATTTACTTGTAAATAAAATAAAATTTGTAATTACCAAATGTACTCCTGTAAAAATGGTTCCTAGGCCTCTTGTGTATATCCATTGGTACACTAAGAGAAAACACCATAAGTGTCCGGGGCCCAAAACTGTTCAACAGCCTCCCATCAAGCATTAGGGGAATTGCCAATAAACCCCTGGCTGCCTTCAAGAGAGAGCTGGACAGATACCTAAAGTCAGTGCCGGATCAGCCGGGCTGTGGCTCGTACGTCGGACTGCGTGCGGCCAGCAGTAACAGCCTAGTTGATCAGGCCCTGATCCATGGGGAGGCCTGGTCATGGACCGGGCCGCGGGGGCGTTGATCCCCGGAATAACCTCCAGGTAACCTCCAGGTATCCATATTCTTTTGTGCATTTTGCTATATAATGGGATATAGTGCATACAGTAAACTAGCTGTAACCCTCCACATGAATGATTAGGGATTCATATGAAAGTAGCCATTACCTTCCAGTGGATGGATAAAAGGAGCACAATGAACTAATCGACCTTCCAGAAGACGGGCTATAAAATAAACAAGCTGCTTCTGCGTCAAAATCTAATGTAACAAAATTTATTTTTTTTTTCGCTTCTCCTCAAGGGAAGTTCCATGATACAGGATGTGAGGGATGTCTCAAGGTATCTTGGTCAACATAAACAGGAATATTTACATCTATCCTAAGGGTATATACACCGAGATGTGTTTATCTACCAGATTATATACACTGAGGGTTTAGTTCTGTCTTTGTTTAAGGGAGTAAAGTATGCTTGGCTGGTGTTGTATACGTGATTTTCAGCCCTAATAACCCTCGAGTAGTTGATAGGCATTAAACACAATAAACCAAATTTACAATTATCCAGACCTTCAAGATAACTGAATTTAACGAGAAAAATCAAAAGACATGAGCGCCCAGTTGTAAAGCTGTTCTGTGAATCTTTTAATTATTTTTTTTCAAGCCTAATAAGAATTAAATATTCTGTAATTGCTATAAGTAACTTCCGCACAATTTATGTTAATTGGAAGACTTTTTTGAAGCTATGAATATGTAAGATTTTTTGAATCGGTATTACATAACTCGCAGTGCTGTTGCAGTAACTTCAGAAAAAAAAATATAAAGGATTGCAAGGCAACAATTATTGTATTTTATGTTGATATGAAATACTCTGAGATTAGTGATCACTAACCTACTCCAGAGAGAGGGAAAGAGTGAGGCAGACAGGAGGAGGGACAATGAGAAAGGTGTATAAAATTGTTGATGGTTTACAATACCAAAAGGTTGATAAACAGAAAAAATGTGCAACACTTGGGTATCCTTCTTGCCTATCTCAGTGTTATAGTCGCCTTTATTCGACTTAAGACGATTACTATGCAGGCGGAACATTTCGGTAATAAAAATACTTTATTGCTGCATGCGTCTTACTCATCGAGAGAAATTGAACGTTCTGGAGAGAGTTAGTAGTCAAGATCAGATGTCACTAAAGGTTACGTTTTGTTATTCTTGGTGACCATGGCTTCAGTGAACCTTGAAAAATTCTGAGCTGAGTTAAGGATAACGTAGGAAGAGGTGAAGATGGCGCAAGATCTGCATGGAATAGAAGGTGCAATGTCTCTGAGAAGACAAAGAGAAGATTTATCAATGTAGGAAAGACATGTATATTATGAAGCGCTAACCCCGCATGAGTAATTCAGCGCAAAGTATGACAGAGCCTCGATCCTCTGGCCGCCGCTTAACACAGCCTGTCTTTGATCAGTCGGCTGTTGGAGATCGCCTCTGGATAATAGGAAATACAAGGGAACAAAAGAAGAGTAACGAATAGAGTGGTAGACATGAATGGAATGAAGATTAAGACGATGAGAGTAAGAGGAACTAATGTTGCAAGATGAATACATTGAAGTGATAACCGTGAACGAATAAGACAGAACAGAGAATATAGAAAAGGAAAGTAGGAATATATATTTAGTATCCTTCGTATTCGATATACGTTTAGAGAATTTTATAAAAGGGAAAACAAGAAAAGGATGCGGTGTGTTTTCATAAGACTAGGAAGGAGGATATAGTTAGCAAGTTACACATGTCATGTAATGAGAACAATACTGTTGCATGCATTAGTGCTGAAGACATTTATATTTGAAAATAAAGGAGTGAGGCATTGCTTTTTATATTTAGGAAAGCTATGAATAACAAAGGAATGATTAAATTGCATCAGAGTGGAGCATCCCAGTCATGTGTTGCATTTAACCAAGAAGTGGACACTGAATGAATGTCAAAGAATTCTTTTACAAATTGCAAGGATTAAAAAAAAATGCCATTTATTAATAACAGTGATAAACATTACTGCGAACAATAATTTTATTCAAGAGATGGTGTTTGTTTTTATAGGTCTGGAGGTTGGAACAGCTTCAGCTGTTTTAAAGTTAAATCAATTTAAACTATGGGTGTGTATAGGGAGAATTAAGGCTGTAGATTCACAATGAGCTAATTTTTTTAGTAATGTTTTGTAAAAGGTAATGTGTAAAAATTGGCAAACGAGCCTTAATTAAGGTAATTACTGATAAACCAGGTACCACAAATAATATGAAGACAGGAAAGAGAGATGCTATGCTAACACTTCTACAATATTTTGTATATATATTAAATCTGTTATACAAATAGCAGGAGTGCAAAAAATAAAATTAACGAACACTAATTGCATGTTCAGGAAACATATAATTACTGAGATGTGGTTTAATTTGGAGAGTCGGGACATGCCAGTTGATTACCACATACAAGTGAATACAATTTTCACACTCAGATATAGAGCAGGAGAGGGATGGAGTGGCGATACATACCTGGAGGGTGTTTACCTGGAGAGAGTTCCGGGGGTCAACGCCCCCGCGGCCCGGTCTGTGACCAGGCCTCTTAGGTCAGTGTCCAAGGATGCGACCCACACCAGTCGACTAACACCCAGGTACCCATTTTACTGATGGGGAACATAGACAACAGGTGGAAAGAAACACGTCCAATGTTTCTACTCTGGCTGGGAATCGAACCCAGGCCCTCGCCGTGTGAAGCGAGAGCGTTAACCACCAGGCCACCAGAGCCAAGGTAAACATAACCATCTGGATCGTGAGTTATATCAAGGTTATAGGGACTAACACTTTGGGTGCATTTTAATGAAGGGAGCGAAGATCTACCTAAATTATGCAACTACTACGGGAAACTTATTTATTTTTACGAAACTGTAGAAGCTACACGAAAGTTGTGCTGGCGGATTTAAGGTTTGGTCAGTTGACTAGACTGCTTTGGCATAGAAATTATTTCCCTCGAATTTCCTAAAGGTAGGAAAGGACTTATTCTTTCATTAATATTTTTCTCGATTTGAGTCAATTGATGGAAACAATTTGCTGGATTTGGCTCTGCTAAAATCTAATATTATTAAATGCCTTTGTCATCCAGAAAGGAAGCAATGGTCACAAAAAACACACGGTGTAATTCTTCCTGTTTATTTTCTTTAATAACGATAACAAGTCTATGGTTCCAGATTTTCACTCAGCAGAAAACAGTGTATTAAGTGTTCACAAAATTGACTAGGTTAATCTAAGGAGGTATTATCGAAAGAGTGACTTAACTAATAGTATTACAGAAGAACGACAAGGATAAAAAGTAAATAATAATAAAACATTTGTATATTCATTCACTTACCCTACACTCTACAGCAGAGAAATACATCACTGAGTCACAACTTGACCACAGAGCGAGTGGAGGCAACATTTTTTTAATTAATATCAACATTACCCGCCAGGAGACCATCCATCAGAGTAATCGTCTCTCTGGTGAGATCACTCTCCTGCGAGTCTCTGCTCTCGCCCTGCATGAGTACTACATTTTTTCTTTCTTAATGTAAGTCAAATATTTGGTGAGACTGCGTTTAACCGCCAGAATATAGTAACTTGAAATGTTAATATCTGTTGATAATAATAATTATAATTATTATTATTATTATTATTATTATTATTATTCGTGTTGGTTATAACGCCAAACACTTTTACAGAATTATTATCTTTCCCCAGTGACATGACCGTGGCACCTGCTGACGTTTCCCGAAGTGTGTTGAGTGTTGACTCAATACCCCCAATCACTATATGCATATATATATATATATATATATATATATATATATATATATATATATATATATATATATATATATATATATATATATATATATTGTGTGTGTGTGTGTGTGTGTGTAATATAAATTAACATCATACGAACGTTTTTCCTTATAATCTCAGAACAATAAACTGAAGGCCAGTCTTAAATCAAGGTGTGATATAAATTACAAGACATTAAGCCTCTTATAACCTAATAATGAGTCGTCAGTTTATCATCGTTACCCACAGCGCTTTCTCTCCCTCCTTGTTTACCTTGAAGACTTCCAAGTCATTAGTGGGACGTCACGTACAGGTGCTGCGAAAGCGGAAGTGCTTCTTAACTACTGATTGCTGGTGATTATCGCCAGGTATCGTGGGTACTTATCCAGCAGCAAAACACTTGTGGGGAGCAGATGAAGGTGGAAGCCAGGAGGAGATGGAGTTGAAGGAGATGGACTTGAAGATTGTGGTTGATGTCGATACGTGGGGGATGAGTTGAGGGGGGGATGGGGAAGTTGAGTGGGGATGGGGAAGTTCTAATGGGTAAGGATGATAGGGTAGAGGGAGTGTGTGAGTGAGAGGAGACTGGGAGGGAAGAGTAGGCGGAAGTTTGATGGTAGGCTCCGACGAGGACGATACAGAATTATATACGGTATATGAAGGTGTTAAGGGATTACAAGGGGAACAAAAAAGCAGGCAGAATACGAAAAAAAAAGCATTTCTTAGAAAAATGGGAAATCGTTGTGTTCAAACAAGTGAATGCATCATACAGTATATAGGAGAGGAGGAAGGAGCAAAAAGCCATAAGTGAAATTTAAAGAATTTTAAAATATTTTATGCTCTATAACAAGATTATATAAATTCAGAAGGGTTAAACTGCATTCCAGCCGTTTCGCTCCCCTATAGAAAATAGATAAGACTGTTTCTCCCTAGGCAGACAGTAAGATAGATAAGTAGGTAGGTATTTTATATATATATATATATATATATATATATATATATATATATATATATATATATATATATATATATATATATATATATATATATATAATTTTTTTTTTTTTTTTTTTTTTTTTTTTTTTTTCAACAAGTCGGCCGTCTCCCACCGAGGCAGGGTGACCCAAAAAAAGAAAGGAAATCCCCAAAAAGAAAATGCTTTCATCATCATTCAACACTTTCACCACACACATAATCACTGTTTTTGCAGAGGTGCTCAGAATACAACAGTTTAGAAGCATATACGTATAAAGATACACAACATATCCCTCCAAACTGCCAATATATATATATATATATATATATATATATATATAGATATATATATATATATAAAGCCTGTTGAGTATACCTGTAGACAGCCTGTACTGTCTGCACAGACAGCCCATGCTGTCTGCCAGCTTAGTTCATATTTTGCGGCACTAAGGCGCTGCCCTCTGTAGCCAGGCCTCTCGGTGGGCAAGCCAGCCTGCCTGCCCTTGCCTCACTCTCACTCTCACAGCGGCCTAGCAGGAAGATACAAGGCCTACTCCTAGCTCTCTCTCATGGGATGGCCCTGCCCGGGCCATGGGCACAACACACAAGCCTGTGTACCCACCACGACATAATAAAGTAAGAAGCCTCCAAAGACATATCATTTAACCACCCGCTTTCAGCTTCGCCAAATAAGCTCGTTATAAATGGTGGAAAGCGGTGGTCACAGCAGTTGTGTTTGCCCAGAGAGGGGAAGGAAGGAATGAAGTCATCTTCACTTCATCATCCCATGCAAGAAGCATCTGTCTCTCAACGAGTTATCCTGATGTCGTGTCTGCACGTTTGAGCATCCAGACACAGGTACAAGCAGGATCCAGGCCGAAATTTGCCGAAATTCTCCGAGAATTGTAAGTGACCCCATGCTACAGTGTCCCATGCTGTTTCTCAAGTCACGTGTTCAGTGTCACTTGTATGTTGCTGTTGTTGTTCAGCTCAGCACAGCTGTTTCAGCAAGCCAGAGGTGAGTTTCGTGGTGATTTCTGCGTCCAGTGTGTTTCCCCGTGTTCGTGGGAGGAGGAAGTGGCCCATACTTGCCTCGCCCTGCTGTACTCTCACACCTCACCAGCCTACCATACACCACTCACCACTGCTCACTCCCTCTGCTGTGTTCTCTGCTATTTTTCGTGTGAATTCATTGCCAGAGCTGTGTATCCGAATGCCCAAGACCACTCGAAGCTACGTGGATCAGCATGTCATGTAGATCACGACGCCACGTGGATCACGACGCCACGTGGGTGTGGGCGATGTCACGTGTATCTACAAGTCATGTGAGTTACCAGATGTCCCAGGCCACATCACATTGACGTCACCGACGATGCTGCCCGACGTCACCGATGCTGCTGCCCGACTTCATGACGTCACGAGGTCTGCCTGACGTCACCTCGAGAAGTCTGCTGACGTCACAGTGCTGCTGACGTCACCTCGCGACATCATGCCTGACATCACATGATGTCACATCGAGTGTTTCTAGTAATTCAGTATTGTCGAGAAGATTGAGAGAAAATATATGTTGTGTTAATTAATTCCTCTCAGTCAGTGTTCTCACATTTTAGTATATGTCTTAGTGTCAGTTTTGTGCACAGAAAAGTATCATTTGCTAGTTAAGCCATGTTGTACCGCATGTACCGCGGGTGTGTAAAGTTTCTGTGTGTCCAGTGAGGTCTGAGCCAGACCTGAGTAGCACCACTGTGTTAAGTCACCCGTGTGACTAGTGTGTTTGACAGCTATCAGACAGCCCTGAGCCCGAGCCCCCTTGTACAGAAAGCTTTTATGCTCATCGCTCGTGATGTTCTGCAGAATCGTACCTGCTACGATTCCCATCGAGATTTGTTTCACTTCACCTCCAGACCTTCAGAATGCAGTTATATGTAGAGAAACAAGTCTGGGGACGCTTAGACTAACCTCTGCTATAACTCCAGCTGCCCAGAGAATGATACTCGCCAAGCTGCAGTTAGCCACTGTCGGCAGGTGCTGTGTCAGCCTCGTGTCACAAGCTTCAGTGAGCAGCCTGCACAAAGAAGATGTCACTTTGACTGCTAGCTCTCTCACTGCAGTCTGGTGTATGTTGTTACGACTCCCAGATGTTTCGCCCAGTCGTCTCTGCCACGACTCGCTCCACAACTCGCTCCACGCTCGCCGGCAGTGACAGCCCATATCGAGAAGTGTCCTCCTGAGCCACTTGCCAGAAGTCCTGCCCAGTTGCCGAGTTTTGTCGACGCCTCACTCGAGGGCACTAGCATGTCGTGCCCCAGGTTGAGTGAAAACCTGCTGCGACTCCTACGATGACTGCTTCACCGTTCCAGCGTCACAGCTCAGCCACAGCGATGCCTCCTGTGTTGCAGTATCTGTCCAGACACAGGAAGGCGTGCAGTGATGCCCTTCGACGCTCACTGCCTATGACCACAATGTTTAGCACACCCACATGTTTTTTTCTTCCCTCCCTGTAGGAAGTTTTTTTTCCATGTCCATATGTATATATATGCTTTTATTTTGTGTTCTGTGCTCTGTTCCTACGAGAGAGAGACCGAGTTCCTTTTACCACCAGTATTGTCGCGTCAGGACGACGCACGGTAGGTGGCCGAGCGTATGTAGACAGTCTGTACTGTCTGCACAGACAGCCCATGCTGTCTGCCAGCTTTGTTCATATTTTGCGGCACTAAGGCACTGCCCTCTGTAGCCAGGCCTCTCGGTGGGCAAGCCAGCCTGCCTGCCCTTGCCTCACTCTCACTCTCACAGCAGCCTAGCAGGAAGACACAAGGCCTACTCCTAGCTTTCTCTCGTGGGATGGCCCTGCCCGGGCCATGGGCACAACACACAAGCCTGTGTACCCACCATGACATAAAGTAAGAAGCCTCTGAAGGCGTATCATTTAACCACCCGCTACCAGAACACCAAATAATCCTTTTATATACCTGGTAAACTGTATGATAGTTATTATTGAAAGAATTAAAGAGTAAGACGGAGAGCAGGATCGTAGATGAACATGAAGGCTTTAGGGAGGGTAGGGGGTGTTTAGACCAAGTGCTTACAGTGAAGCTTGTAGGTGAACAGTATTTAAATAAGGGTAAAGATATTTATGTTACATTTATGGATTTGGAAAATGCGTATGATAGGATAGATGGGGGAGGGCAATGTGCCAGATGTTGCAGATGTATGAAATAGGAGGTAGGTTACTGAAAGCAGTGAAGAGTTTTTACGAAGATAGTGAGGCTTAGGTGAGAGTATGTAGGAGAGAGGGAGATTATACCTCAGTAAAAGTAGGCCTTAGACAGGGATGTGTGGTGTCACCATGGTTCAATATATTTATAGATGGGGATGTAAGAGAAGGGAATGCTCAGGTGTTGGCAAGAGGTGTGGGATTAAAAGATAATCTAACACAAAGTGGGAGTTGTCACAGGTGATTTTTGCTGATGACACTGTGCTTTTGGGAGATTGTGAAGAGAAATTTCAGATGTTTGCGGACGAGTTTGGTAGGGTATGTAATAGAAGGAATTTAAAAGTGAACAGAGAAAAGAGTAAGGTGATGAGGATAAATTTAAGTTATGAAAGATTGGATATCAGAGTGGAAAGAGGGAATATGGAAGAAGTGAACGTATTCAGATAATTGGGAGTGGACGTGTCAGCAGATGGGTCTACGAGAGACGTGATGAATCATAGAATTGATTATGTGGAAAAAGGCGAATGGTGCACTGAGGAGTCTGAGTCTGCGGAAACAAAGAACGTTATCCATGGAAGCAAAGAGAGGAATGCATGAAAGTATAGTTATGCCAATGCTCTTTTATGGGTGTGAAGCATGGGTGGTGAATGTTGGAACAAGGAGAAGGCTGGAGGCAGTGGAGATGTTGTGTCTGATGGCAATGTGTGCTGTGAATATAATGCAGATAATTCGTAGTTTGGAAATTAGGAGGAGGTGCGGGATTACTAAAAGTATTATCCAGAGGGATGAGGAGGGGTTGTTGAGGTGATTCGGACATTTAGAGAGAATGGAACGAAATAGAATGATTTAGAGAGCATATTAATCTGTAGTGAAAGGAAGGCGGGAGTAGGTTCGGCCTTGGAAAGGTTGGAGGGAAGGGGTAAAATAGGTTTTGTGTGAGAGGGGCTTGGACTTTCAGCAAGCGTTCGTGAATGTTTTAGATAGGAGCGAATGGAGACGAATGGTTTTTATGACGGCGTGTTGCTGAAGTGTAAACAAAGTAGCATTTATGAAGGGATTCAGGACAACCAGCAAGCCGTACTTGAGTTCTGGAGATGGGAAGTACAGTGCCTGCACTCTGAAGGAGAGGTGTTAATGTTGCAGTTTTTTAACTGTAGTGTACGCGTCTCTGGCAAGACGGTGATGGAGTGAATCATTAAAGTGTTTCTTCTTTTTCGGGTCACCCTGCCATGGTGGGAAACGGCCGATGCGCTAATAAAAAAATAATGCTAATATATCTTTGAATCATACTTATTAGCTTTGGTTCCGTCCTGTGTGTTGGGTTGATATGAAATAATGTATTCTGTTGCGAGGTTTTTCTGGTCGTGAGAACACAGACAACACCTTGATTTGGAACATGTAGTTTCTGACTACTGTTCTGAAATCCTGGGTCGGAGACCCATTTTGGTTGGTCAATTTATTATGTAAAATGGGTATAAACTACACAAAGGTCGTAAAGGCAGCATGACCTTTGCACACCACCAGTCAAGGACACTTTAATCCATAATATAGATTAAAGTAAACATTAGATGTATACATTCTAAGGTAAATAAGTTTCTATACACTGCTTCTCTCAGTTCATATACATCAAAGAGAGAGTGAGAGAGAGAGATACTCATCCATAAATATACAAAGTCTACACAGCTGATCTGAAGAGTATATGTATTCCTGCTGGTGGTGCTTGGAATGTATAGCTGTGCTTGTTAACTCACAGCGGTAGGCGATCAGACCACTAACTAGAGAAAGACTAACGAACATCCATATTCCACATAACAGAGACGCAGCCAATATCTCACCAGGTAAACTCTCCACGTACTCCATCGCCAGGTAAAACCTTGCATGGAAATTCGTCGTCAGATAATATTTCGTCGGGGCTATACTTCGTCAGACAATATTCCGTTACGAAATACATTGTTCGGTAATGCAAAGTTAGGTAAGGTAGTATTTCGTTAGATAATATCGCGTGCACCTGAAGGTTCTGCTAAGTCCAGACTCCGTTTATTGTTTTTGTTCCCTAATTAAATCAATGTTATGAGTTTGTAAATGGTGTGTGTAGATACGTATTGAATTCCTTTTCCCTCCATCCCCTCCTCCTACCTTTCATTTTAAGCACTTACCAGCCATCAAACATGATACCTTAAACTCCTCCACCGAGGCTTGTGGGAAGAACTGTTTTTCTTAAGTCTACTTCCCTTTAGAAGAAAATATGCGATTCGGATTTAACGTACCCATTCCACTTTCCCTTCTTACCATTACACTAGTGGATTTTTAGAACTGACCTCCTTATGTTTTATTACTACATTCGTGGAGAACGCCATTAACGAATAATTTACCAGGATAGTGATACACGCATACAAATGTACTCACAGGTATTTGGATACACTTTTTGGGCTAAAAGCTGCAATATTAATAACGTTGGCTCTTGCACACTACATCATATCATCATTGTCGTCGTCTTTTTCTTCTTCTTCTTCTTCTTCTTCTTCTTCTTATTATTATTATTATTATTATTATTATTATTATTGGGACTGCTTAACCAATAAATCATAACAGAGGTACGATCAAAGAGTGGTGAAAGGTAGCCTCATTTTCTTGCATCAAGAGTCCTTCACTAGATATATTGCGTCCCATCCCCCCCTGAAGAAGCCGTACACGGTGAAGCGCTTTAGATACCTCTTCTGATATCGATGCCCAAGACAGCTGCAGCCCTCCACCTTACTCAGTTTTTTTTCCATTCCGTCAAGGATAAGTTTCTCAAGGAAGTGATACCGAAAAGATGATGGTCTTAATAACTTCGTGGTCAGTACCATTATCACTTGAGCACTAAGGTTAATCTTCTCGTATAACTAGATATAATTCGACCATAGTGCTTATAAGTAAGATATTTCAGTCGCCTCTGTAACTCTTACATAAAATTCTAATATATGTTAACAGAGATTTACATTAGTATTTCTGTAAATTCAGTTGCTTCTCTCCCTCGGGTTTTGGAAGGAGTGTGGTGCTAGAGTGTGCTGCTGGAGTGAGTGTGCTGCTGGTGTGAGTGTGCTGCTGGAGTGAGTGTGGTGCTAGAGTGAGTGTGGTGCTAGAGTGTGGTGCTGGAGTGAGTGTGGTGCTGGAGTGAGTGTGCTGCTGGAGAGTGTGCTGCTGGAGTGAGTGTTCTGCTGGAGTGAGTGTGGTGCTAGAATGAGTGGGGTGCTAGAGTGAGTGGGCTGCTGGAGTAAGTGTGTTGCTAGAGTGCTGCTGGAGCGAGTGTGGTTCTAGAGTGTGGTTCTCAATTAAATGTGGTATTACAGTAAGTGTGGTGCTACTGCATGGTAACAGAGTGTGGTCCTAAAGTGTGGTGCTAGAGCGTGGTGTTGGAGCGAGTGTGGTGTTGGAGTGAGTGTAGTGTTGGAGTGAGTGTGGTGTTGGAGTGAGTGTAGTGTTGGAGTGAGTGTGGTGTTGTAGCATGGTGCTTCTAAAACAAATCAGCAACCGTGAAAAAAAATAGAGCCAGAAATATCACTAACTACAAAAACAACAAAAGACATCACCAGGAACACTGCTGTGAGTGCTACTTTGTATCCTGTTCATTCAATATTCATTGGCTATTTATGCAATTTCGCAAAATATAATAAACAAAGGATGCAAAGAGACGCTCCTCACAACAGTGTTGTTGGTAATGTCCTTTGTTACCTTTGCATGTTAGTGATGTTGTTTCTGGAGCTGTTTTTTTCACGATTGCTGATATGACGTTAATTTGTTAGAAACACACACACACACACACACACACACACACACACACACACACACACACACACACACACACACACACACACACACACACACACACACACAGGAGAAGAGTGGTGGAACACCTAGAAAGGAATGATCTCATCAACAGCAGCCAACATGGTTTCAGGGACGGGAAATCCTGTGTCACAAACCTACTGGAGTTCTATGACATGGTGACAGCAGTAAGACAAGAGAGAGAGGGGTGGGTGGATTGCATTTTCTTGGACTGCAAGAAGGCGTTTGACACAGTTCCACACAAGAGATTGGTGCAAAAACTGGAGGACCAAGCAGGGATAACAGGGAAGGCACTACAATGGATCAGGGAATACTTGTCAGGAAGACAGCAGCGAGTCATGGTACGTGGCGAGGTGTCAGAGTGGGCACCTGTGACCAGCGGGGTCCCGCAGGGGCCAGTCCTAGGACCAGTGCTGTTTCTGGTATTTGTGAACGACATGACGGAAGGAATAGACTCTGAGGTGTCCCTGTTTGCAGATGACGTGAAGTTGATGAGAAGAATTCACTCGATCGAAGACCAGGCAGAACTACAAAGGGATCTGGACAGGCTGCAGACCTGGTCCAGCAATTGGCTCCTGGAGTTCAATCCCACCAAGTGCAAAGTCATGAAGATTGGGGAAGGGCAAAGAAGGCCGCAGACGGAGTACAGTCTAGGGGGTCAGAGACTACAAACCTCACTCAAGGAAAAAGATCTTGGGGTGAGTATAACACCAGGCACATCTCCTGAAGCGCACATCAACCAAATAACTGCTGCAGCATATGGGCGCCTAGCAAACCTCAGAACAGCATTCCGACATCTTAATAAGGAATCATTCAGGACCCTGTACACCGTGTATGTTAGGCCCATATTGGAGTATGCGGCACCAGTTTGGAACCCACACCTAGCCAAGCACGTGAAGAAACTAGAGAAAGTGCAAAGGTTTGCAACAAGACTAGTCCCAGAGCTAAGAGGTATGTCCTACGGGGTTGAGGTTAAGGGAAATCAACCTGACGACACTGGAGGACAGGAGAGATAGGGGGGACATGATAACGACATACAAAATACTGAGAGGAATTGACAAGGTGGACAAAGACAGGCTGTTCCAGAGATTGGACACAGTAACAAGGGGACACAGTTGGAAGCTGAAGACACAAATGAATCACAGGGATGTTAGGAAGTATTTCTTCAGCCACAGAGTAGTCAGTAAGTGGAATAGTTTGGGAAGCGATGTAGTGGAGGCAGGATTCATACATAGCTTTAAGCAGAGGTATGATAAAGCTCACGGCTCAGGGAGAGTGACCTAGTAGCGATCAGTGAAGAGGCGGGGCCAGGAGCTCGGACTCGACCCCCGCAACCTCAACTAGGTGAGTACACACTACAACACTATACTAGCAACACCACACTCACTACTACTTCTGTTTCTGCTACAGCAGAAACAGAAGTAGTAGTATCCTTAACAGATACAGCAGCAACAGCAGTAGTGGTATCAGTAACAGCTGTAACAGCAGCAGTAGTAGTAGTATCAGTAACAGCTACAACAGCAACAGTAGTAGTATCCCTAACAGCTACAGCAGCAGTAGTAGTAGCAGTAACAGCCGCAACAGTAAAAATAATATTAGTAACTGTTACAACAGCAACAGCAGTAGTAGAATCATTAACAGTTACAGCAGCAACAACAGCAGTAGTAGTGTCAGTAACAACTACAGCAGCAGCAACAGTAGTAATAACAGCTGTAGCAGCAACAGCAGTAACAGGATAAGTAACAGTTGCAGAAACAACAGCATCAGTAACAGTTGCAGCAATCACAAAAGCAGCAACAACATAATCATCAACAACAATAATCATCGATAGTAACAGCAGTGAAAGAATGAACCAGCAACATCGTCATTGGTAACATAATCAACATCATGTAATTATAGCAAGCCGAAATAAAACGGTAATTGTTTTTATCATAACGGTAAAAGTTGTAACTGAATCTAGTACAACAGAAAAACAGCAACAAATAATAGCGCGACCAAAAGTATAAAACCACTTCTAACACCGCATATAAAAAAACAAATACTAGTTCAACGGATCAAAAGAGGGCAACCACCACCACTAGCACAACGGAGAATAACGGTAACCGCTAGTTCAAAAGACGAAAAAAAATTAACCAACACTAGCCCAACGAGCAAAAAAAAAAAAATAATGACAGCCACCACAAGCACAAAGAACAATGCTAGACGGAGCAGCAAAATTTAAGACGAAATCAACAGACTGACATTACGAACAAAATCAAAGCAACAGGGTATGTGGACAAAAGAACATTTAGTGTTTAATTTACATACTCATTTGCACTTGATGCTACTGAACAGCTAAGGAGAAAAAGTTGCAGCACTGTCACCCTTAACTACAGCAGGAGCCCCTTTAAGGGAAGCTTCTTGATACTGGTAAAGGGCTCTTGATCCGAAAAAAAATAAACACCCTTAGTTGCATGTGTGGGAACCCATAGCCTCAGGGAAGTAAATAAAAAGCTTCAACGGGGAAAAAATGCTGAGATTTTTTCCTTGAGGCTCTTTTGAATAGTCCACTTTTGATCTTTCCTGAAAGCCTCTCACTACTCAGCCTCAGAGTGACGTTTGTCCATAATTGCAAAATTATGTACAGAAGGAACACCAACATTCACTTACAAGCAAATCCATGTTTCTAAAGTACTAGAAATTTTGCTAAGGAGAATGGAGCTGGTAAATTACCACTTGAAAAAGTTAAATATCAAAAAAGTGAGGCTGAAGTAAGAGAAGTATGTGCATCGCAAGGTTCCGTTGTACTATCGTTTCTTTCTGTCAATAGCTTTATCAGGTATAATATTCAGCGAAAGAGTGTAACAATTAAAGCTTTATCTTATGGAATATGTTTTACTCACACCTGTCGACATCTCACCCTCGCATTCAGTTAAAGACGAAGAGCGAGTCACCTTTCTCCTTTGAGAACACTGGTCTCTGGCAACTCCAGAACTCCGAATATAAGTGACTACCTATCTGACCGGTGGAATATCATCATTGGATCTATAATGTATTCTCCGAGGCTACTCATTTGTTAGAGTTATAATGCAAGCTTGTAATGGAAAAAAGTAGCGAGCTGGATAGATTTACGAACATTTGTGATTGTATTTCAAAGCAGGTTTTCCATAATTGAATACGATAACTAACGAAGGAGATTGTCTATATTCGTGATAGGCAACGGGCATGTTGAAAATAATCGTAGTTATTTTGTGTTGTAAGTACAACAGAAGCTCATTGTGTATGTAATATATATGTCATGACGAATAGGTACTATTGGTAAGTTAGCAAGAACTCATTTAAAATTAAGTCCTTTCTAAAAATTTCTCTTATGCGTTTGAATATATATATATTTTATTTATGTTAAAGTAAAAATTAATAATTTTGTACCAAAAGAACCTTAGAAAACTTAACTAAACTTATTATAACAAGCGTAATTTAATTTATCCTAACACAACTAAATATATTTTAGATAAGTTTGCAGTAATTTAATAATAAATACAATAAATTAATTTTTTTTCGTTAGGTTCAGAATGATATTTGCGAAATTATTGCATACACAAATTTTCGCTTGTCTTATTCGGCAAGAAGAGCGTTGCTATTGAAGCCAAAATCGCAAGTTTTACCTATATATATATATATATATATATATATATATATATATATATATATATATATATATATATATATATATATATATATATATATATGGTTTAGAAAGACACGTAAGCAAACACTATGACATATTTATTAGAAAACGTTTCGGTCCTGGGACCTTGATCACTTCTAACATACAGAGGTAGAAAGGCATTATATATATAGGCGGAGAGTGAGGTGTGACGCACGTGACCTGAGGAATGTCATAAGAACATAAGAATGGAGGAACACTGTCGAAGGCCTACTGGCCCATGCGAGGCAGGTCCTTATCAAAAAGGATGAGGACCTGCCTCGCATGGGCCAGTAGGCCTTCGACAGTGTTCCTCCATTCTTATGTTCTTATGACATTCCTCAGGTCACGTGCGTCACACCTCACTCTCCGCCTATATATATAATGCCTTTCTACCTCTGTATGTTAGAAGTGATCAAGGTCCCAGGACCGAAACGTTTTCTAATAAATATGTTATAGTGTTTGCTTACGTGTCTTTCTAAACCAACTTGTCGGTATTTATTACCAAGGTTTATACCATATATATATATATATATATATATATATATATATATATATATATATATATATATATATATATATATATATATGTATATATATATATATATATATATATATATATATATATATATATATATATATATATATATATATATATATATATAGCAAAGCTCATCTTGCCATATAAGACAAATGAAAATTTGTGTATGCAATAATTTCGCCAAAATCTTTCTGAACCTAAAGAAAAAAATATGTTTCACTGTGTTTGTTTAGTATTAAATTATTGTAAACAAATCTAAAATATATTTAGTTGGGATAGGCTAAAATAAATTGTTCTTGTTATAATAAGGTTAGGTAAGTTTTCTAAGTTCCTTTTGGTGCAAAATTATAAATTTTTAGATTAACATTAATGAAAAAAATATATCTTTAAACGTATAAGAGAAAATTTTAGAAATGACTTAATTTTAAATGAGTTCTTGTTAATTGACCAGTTTTACATATTCGGCACGACATATATATAGTATATATATATATATATATATATATATATATATATATATATATATATATATATATATATATATATATATATATAAATTATATATATATATATATATATATATATATATATATATATATATATATATATATATATATATATATATAGGTAGTAGGGTGGTAGACAGCAACTGCCCAGGGAGGTACTACCGTCCTTCCAAGTGAGTGTAAAACGAAAGCCTGTGATTGTTTTACATGATGGTAGGATTGTTGGTGTCTTTTGTCTGTCTCATAAATATGCAAGATTACAGGCATGTCTTGCTACTTCTACTTACACTTAGGTCACACTACACATACATGTACACATTTATTTATACACACTCATCTGAGTTTTCTTTGATTTTATCTTAATAGTTCTTGGTCTTATTACTTTTCCTTTTATATCCATGGGGAAGTGGAATAAGAATCTTTCCTCCGTAAGCCATGCGTGTTGTAAAAGTCAACTAAAATGCCGGGAACAATGGGCTAGTAACCCCTTTTCCTGTAAAGATTACTAAAAAGAATAAGAAGAAGAAAATTGTTTTCTTTCTTTTTTGGGTCACCCTGCCTCGGTGGGAGACGGCCGACTTGTTGAAAAAAAAAAAAAAAATATATATATATATATATATATATATATATATATGTATATATATATATTATATATATATATATTATATATATATATCTATATATATAATATCGTTCTATTTTAGGCCTGCATTGCTTAAGATAAGTACCATAATTAATCATACACTAGTTTCATCAATCAATCAAGCTTTCCATTTCTCCCAGTCTGTTTTTAAGTAATTAAAATCTCTCATAATCGATAGATTTCCTTTGTTCCATTCACTCACCAGACCACTTAGTGTAGATCTGTATCACTGCTTCGTGTGCACGTGTACTCCACAACATATATTTAAGTGGTCGTACTCACCTAGTTGTGCTTGCGAGAGTTGAGTCTGGACTCGTGGCTTCGCCATTCATCTACTTCAGAAAGATCAAACTGTATTCCTAATCTCATCGGTCCTAACATAACAAATCTTTAATTGTTTTAGTCAGTTCTATCATTTGCTAATTCAGATCGTTTATCTTAAGCATCCTCTGATTAAAAATTCTTTTACCATATTCCTTTAACTGATTTATGTATTTAGGTTCAATCAACGCACGCATGTCCCTGTCTAATTATATTCAAATTGCCTCATTTTGATCTATCTGACCTCAAGGTATCTCATACGTTGTGATCATGTATCTTAGGGTTCTCTTCACAAATAATTTGCCACTAAGCAAGTCCAGGAACTAATTTATCTACCGGACTAGTCTAGCAGGAAATCTTTAGACTATTTTCTGTACATGTTGGCTTGGGTGAGGGTTCTATGCTGGCTCTGCACACTCCATAATCATTTCGACGTATGTTTTATTCATGGTTCTCAAAGGCTCTTTGTTGAGATTCTTAAATACTTTTCCCACGATCGCCATTTGCGCATATGCCGCCGTAGTTATTAGCCAGATATGCAAGTAAATTTTACACAAATGCTTGGGTTAAAGTTTAACAAACACTGATGAAACTAAAAATTAAATTTACCAGAAAGATAATACAGGAGGGAAATGATATTTTTATATATGCTGAAGAGGGACTCTGTAGCCGAAATATACGGATCATTTTTGATAATAATAAATAATCTAGTTACTAATGAAATATCTAGACTTTTTCTGCTTCACTTATGGAAGACTTGTTCTAATGTTCAAGAGTGATTCACCAGTAAAGCTTCCAATAATTTTTTTTCCTATTTTACTACCGTGTCTTCGTAAGGTCTGTCCATGTGAAATGTTGCATTTTAATTCGTATTCCCCTCCTTGACACTGAAGTTAACAATCAGCCGACGGTGGATAGAACCTCCATTACTTCTGGTGCTGAATGACCGTCACGGGTTAAGCACTTCACGGTATTTACTCTCACGCGTGACATCTCCATAACGAATACCTGTGATTTTATTTCATCTTTCAAGTCATTCACGTACATTGATCATGTCATTTACGTGTCAGTCGTGGTTTCACTCATGTCATTCACATATATCAGTCATGTCACTGACATATATCAGCCATGTTGCTTACATGCTACAGTCATGTCACTGACGTATCATTTCATTCACATGTGTTATTCATGTTATTCACGTGTCAGTCATATCACTCACATTTCAACCTTGAGGTTTACTGTTCCATTCGTAAATAGTGAAATAATTCATACGAAAAAAATTGATTTGTTACTCTAAAGAAAACTGATAATGAACAATATTTTTAACCAATTATATATTAGCTGCATTTATTTATGGTCCGTGAAATCACCGCTACCAGGGTCCGTTCTCGGGCCAGACCCACTTAAGTGGAAAGGAGATATTAGAGGAACAGGTATGGTGGGGAAGCACTCAAGAAAGTAAAGCTAAACCGAATGTAATTAGAGGTAAGATTAAAGCTGTAATCTCACAAGTTCATGGAAGGAAAAAAGCAATTGTATCACTTATGATTGCAAGCAAGAAAAACGTAAAAAAAGAGAATAATCGTTTTAAGCACTCTATAAACTACTAGCCGACGTAATTATAGTGTTATCAGCAGTCGAGGTAAAAGAATATATAATATGAGAGACTGGGGAAGTACTGTGTGTGTGTGTGTGTGTGTGTGTGTGTGTGTGTGTGTGTGTGTGTGTGTGTGTGTGTGTGTGTACGGTGCGTGCTGGTCTCCCCCCGAGGTCAGCGGAGACAGGAACAGACAAATCGTGCCCCCTTAATTAGTCTAGACAAGCAAGTAATCTTTGTAACAGAGAGCTCATTATACCTGAGTTATCTTTGTATGATATCCTTTAATTAACAGGTCGACCCATGGCTCGCTAATACAATGCGAGTCAAGCATACAAACACCCATTGTGCATTCAAACACAGACTAATGAACCTACGCTTTATATATATATATATATATATATATATATATATATATATATATATATATATATATATATATATATATATATATATATATATATAATTTATTTATAGTTCCTTGATAATGTGAGAAGTTACGAAACCGCTTGGAATTTCACTATTTTTTCATAGTGTTGTTTTGCATATTCTGATATCACCTGTTTACTGTGATCTTATTGCATTAATGGATACCCCTCACACACACACACACACACACACACACACACACACACACACACACACACACACACACACACACACACACACACATACACACATATATACACACACACACAGACACACACATATCCACACACACACACACATACACACAACTGTCATATTTTATCAACCAGATAACTGCTGCAGCATATGGGCGCCTGGCAAACCTGAGATTAGCATTCCGATATCTAAGTAAGGAATCTTTCAAGACACTATACACTGTGTACGTCAGGCCCATACTGGAGTATGCAGCACCAGTTTGGAACCCGCACCAGGTCAAGCACGTTAAGAAATTAGAGAAAGTGCAAAGGTATGCGACGAGGTTAGTTTCAAAGCTAAGGGAAATGTACGAGAAAAGGTTGAGGGAAATCGGCTTGACGACACTGGAGGACTGATATGATAACGACATACAAAATACTGCGTGGAATAGACAAGGTGGACAGAGACAAGATGTTCCAGAGAGGGGACACAGAAACAACTCAGATGAGTCACAGGGATGTTAGGAAGCAGTTCTTCAGTTACAGAGTGGTCAGGAAGTGGAACAGTTTAGCGAGCGATGTAGTGGAGGCATGTACCAAACATAGCTTTAAGACGAAGTATGATAAAGCTCATGGAGCAGGGAGAGAGAGGACCTAGTAGCGTTCAGTGAAGAGGCGGGGCCAGGAGCTGAGTCTCAACCCCTGCAACTACAATTAGGTGAGTACACACACACACATATATATACATGTATATATATATATATATATATATATATATATATATATATATATATATATATATATATATATATATATATATATATATATATATTATACACAAACATACAAATAAAGGTCAAACCAGCACTGCTACTTGAAACATTATTTATTCTTGACTAGTTTCGAAGTTAACCTACTCCCTTATTAGACGCTGTACAAAATCAAAGAAAATTAATTTTGAGACCCAAATTTAAACATAGGTTGAACATAAAATTTGTATAAGTAAAATAAAAGAGGAAAAGAATATATATATATATATATATATATATATATATATATATATATATATATATATATATATATATATATATATATATATATATATATATATATATATCGTGCTGAATAGGCAAAGCTTGCGATTTTGGCTTAAATAGCAACACTCTTCTTGCCGAATAAGGCAAGCGAAAAATTGTGTATGCAGTAATTTCGCAAAAATCATTCTTAATCAAACGAAAAAAATATATATATTTCATTGTGTTTGAGTTTTCTTAAAATATTGTAAATTTATCTAAAATATATTTAGTTGGGTTAGGTTAAATTAAATTGCGCTTGTTATAATAAGGTTATGTAAGTTTTCTAAGTTTCTTTTGGTACAAAATTATTAATTTTTACATTAAAATAAATGAAAAAATATGTCTTTAAACGTAAAAGAGAAAATTTTAGAAAGGACTTAATTTTAAATGAATTCTAGCTAATTGACCAGTTTTACCGGTTTTACCGACTCGGCACAACACACACACACACACACACACACACACACACACACACACACACACACACACACACACACACACACACACACACACACACACACACACACACACACACACGAGGAATATGGACTCCCTTCAAGAGTTGAGAAACTTTTTCCCAGCACAAAAATAATAAATGCATTAAAGCAATTCATTGTTACTTTTTAATTTCGAGAACGATCAATTAAAGTAACTAAAGTGCTTCAGTCTACAACTGGAACTGGTAATGTCAGGAGGTTGTAGAGCCTTTGTTGTTGTGGTGCTGCCCCGACCTCACTCACACAATGGTGGGTGTCAGCTGCATGCTAAGCTTACCAGTCACCACCACAACCACCGTTATCATCACCGTTACTACTGCTATCATTACCACCACAACCACCGTCACCACCATTACCACCGTTACCATCACTATTACCGTCTCCACCACTACCACCGCTATCACCGTCACCACCACTACCACCGTCACCACCATTACCACCGTTACCATCACTACTACCGTCTCCACCACTACCACCGCTATCACCGTCACCACCACTACCACCGTCACCACCACTACCACCGTCACCACCATTACCACCGTTACCATCACTACTACCGTCTCCACCACTACCACCGCTACCACCGCCACCAACACCGTTATCGGCACCGTTACCACTACCACCGTTACCATTACCACCTTCACCACGCCAGCAAAACCACCTCCGTTAGCACCACCGCTAGCAGAACCATTACCGTTACCACCCCCGCCAACAAAAACACTACCGTTATCACCCCCGCCAACAGAAACACTGCCGTTACCACCACCACAAACAGAACCACCATCGCTACCACCACCACGAGGAGAACCACCACAACCAGCAGAACCACTTCCACCACCATTACCACTACCATCAGGAGACACACCACCGTTACCACTACCATCAGGAGACCCACCACCGTTACCACTACTACCAGCAGAACTACTACTACCGTTACCACCAGCAGCAACAGATCCACCACCAACAGCAGAACCACCACCAATAGCAGAGCCACCACCGCCAGCAGAACCACAACCACAACCAACAGAATCCCCACCACCACTATAGCAGAACCACCACCACCGTCACCACCTACGCCTGCAGCACCATTACAGTCGTCACCACCAACCACACCACACACACCACCACCAACCACACCACACACACCACCACCAACCACACCACACACATCATCAACCACACCACACGCACCACCACCAGCCACACCACACGCACCTCCACCAACCACACCACACGCACCACCACCAACCACGCCACACGCACCACCACCAACTACACCACACACACCACCACCAACCACACACATCACCACCAACCACACCACACACACCACCAACCACACCACACACACCACCACCAACAACACACACTACCACCAACCACACCACACACACCACCACCAACCACACCACACACACCACCACCAACCACACCACACACACCACCACCAACCACACCACACACACCTCCACCAACCACACCACACACAGCACCATCCAAACCGTCACCACTGGGTGCTCACCTGTTCATGCCTCTTTCTGCTTTCAGGGGTCGAGTCTCGGCTCCTGGCCCTACCTCTCAACTAGGCATTATTTGCTTTCCTCCCAGCCTCGAAAGAGGTGTTTATCGAGCTTCTTCACAGCATTTCATGGTCCAGGTCATTCAACTTCCTGACTACCCTGAGGCTGAAGAAATACTTCCTGACCATAAAGAATCCTGATCACCGTATGATTCCTGTGCCTTTAACGTCCTACTAATTTCTCGTGAACCTTTGTATTCACCTTGTTGTGATTGCAGGAGTCGATTCATAGCTCCTGACCCTGCCTCTTCGTTGGACGTCACTAGGTCCACTATCCCTTCTCCATGAGCTTTATCGAACATCGCTATACAGCCCTTGTGGCTTAGCGCTTCTTTTTGATTATAATAATAATTTATCGAACATCTTCCTAAAGTTATGTATGGATCCTGCCTCCACTACATCACTCTTTGTGTATATGTGTTTACCCAAGTTGTATTTGTGGGGATCTAGTTTCAACTCTTGGTCCCGCTTCTCGAGCTACGATCGTAGACATGATTGTTTCCTGGTTTCTTGACCCTTTGTCATACCTACTTTTGAGACTGCGTAGGAGTGTACCTCCGTGGCTCCACTTCATTTTTCCCATTCCCCATATCTTCCTGGAGTTTACCTGGAGTCTACCTTAAGTTTTCCTGGAGTTTATCTGGAGTCTATCTCAAGTTTGCCTGAAGTTTACCAGGAGTCTGCCTCAAGTTTTCCTAGAGTCGATTCAGTTCAGTCACAGACAAGGCCTCTCTGTTGCTGGAATGATCGACCAAGCAGTTGGTGCCATCCGCACACAGACCAACATATACATCATAGTCTAGCTGATCAGTGACTAATTTAAATAACACATCGAGTTGTCTTTTGCTAACAGCCGCGGATTTGCAGGTAATTACCCTTACGCATCTGTCTTCAGCTTACATGTATGTTCCGCTCGCTCCTGCGCCTCTCATTTTAAACATTTTGTCCTTATCTTCCCTGCCAAATCTTCAATGTCATGTATCATTCTCTCTCCTAATGTCGTCAGGTTCAGTTCATTAGTGTATCCTCGTAACTCAGTTCCTGGAGTAATCTTGTTGCAAATTTCTGGACCACCTTGAGTTTTCTTTCTTGGCTAAGTGGGGGCTCCATGCTGGTGCTGCATACTCCGTGATAGGACTGATATGTGTTGAGGCGTGAATTATAAAAGAGATTTTGTTGATATTTCTGTAAACAGTTCTGAGATTTGCTTACCTCGCATGTACTAAAGATGTCAGGCGATTTATGTGCACTTTTGACGATATAGCTGATGTGATATTCACTCCATCAGCTTTTTCCATAAATGATATTGGTAGTGTGTAACTTCTCAAGCTGCACTCCGTCTCGGGTTTCCTCTTCCCTCTCCCCAGTTTACATGACCTTGCACTTAATTGGGTTAAAGGCCAGTAACCACCTGCTGGACCTCCCTTGCATTGTATCCAATATATCCTGTAGTCTGTCTATAGCCTCTTTCAGTTTCATTCTTCTATTACTTTCACATAAGGGGAATTATTAATAGGCCTCTGGCTGCTTTCAAAAGGGAACTGGACAGATACCTAAAGTTAGTGCCCAATCAGTGGTTGATCAGACTGATCCACCGGGAGGCTTGGTCGTGGGGGCGCCGACCCACGGAACACCCTCCAACGAGACTCTAGATAGGTATACACATCGGCAAACAATGATACATAGAATTCAGTACCCTCAGGCAAATTACTTACATATACGTTAAGATACTAGTAATCCTCCTAATCCTGATGTGTGTGTGTGTGTGTGTGTGTGTGTGTGTGTGTGTGTGTGTGTGTGTGTGTGTGTGTGTGTGTGTGTGTGTGTGTGGGTGTGTACTGTGTGGCGTGTGTGTGTGTATTTTGAAAGGAGGATAACTGACAGCGACTTCCCAGCCAGGGTTGCCCTCGGAGTTCACTACCACCACTAATTACGTCTATCATCTCCACCACACGAGATCAGTCCAGGACAGCTCCAGATAGTGGGCTGTCTTCTGCTGCTCTGATCATTCTCTGCTAGGTAGGTAGCTGGCTTACTCTCTTAGTTTCTCATTACTTCCAATGTAGCGTAGTTGATAAAGAATCAACTATTTAACGAATGATTAAATCATTAAAAAATTGATTCTTTATCATACAAGAGCACAAACCTACACACACACACACACACACACACACACACCTGACTCCCCGCCCCTCTTCGCGACCTCACTAGGTGAGTACACAAAGGAGCTAAGACTCGACCCCTACAACCACAATAGGTGAGTACATCCACATACGCGTCCCCTTCCCCCTACACACAAGATGCAGGACTGGTTTGACGAATGGCTGATGGCATTCAACCCCAACAAGAGCAAATTATGAAAAACAAATGAAGGGTAAAGAATATTAGAAGCACAGCACAGGTTTAGAGGACAGGCTGCAGAACGAAGTTACTGAGGACCGGCCTCGTGGTGACCATGGTACAGGGATTATCATTAACCGAACCATCAGCACATCAACCCCATAACTTCTACAACAAACGCGCGTCTGGAAACTAAAATACTCACGGTACTATATACGACATATGTAAGGCCCATCATGGTGTATGAAGCGCCAGGATCAAACATGGCAAAGAGCTGGAGAAAGTGCTAAGGTTTGCAACTAGATTAGTCTCAGAGATAAGGGACATGAGATATGAGACAGAGGATGACAAGATCAACATGTACAAATTATCGAGAGAAATATATGGTGGAAAAAGCTAGGCTGTTTGAGAGGAAGGAATTAAGAATGCGAGGGCACAGCTGGAAGTTAACATAGATGAGTCACGGACAGATAAACACACAGACATCAACAAACTTAAGTATATGGCACAGATAAAACACTAAAGATGGATTTTGGATTTGTGGTGATAATGAATTCGTCAGACCCACAGCTCCGATTGATTTATACCCAAGCGCTGGCGTTTACGAGGGACACCAGCCAAAAGCTGCCTCTACCCAGGCCACAGCTTCATTGTAACTCTGATATACGGCGTCTTATCACCAACAACTATCTTCATCATCTAAATATTTTTATCAACGCAGGAGGATTGGTTAGTGTTTTTATGATAGGTGAATGGGTTTCAGGGGGAATTATTCGGATTGTAGAAGAGATCATGTGATTCATGTATGGATGATTGACTCTATTAGGCTGGATGGACGGATGCTTAGTAACGTGGACGGAACTTAACACACTACTTAACATTAAAATATTAAGATATAAACCAGTGTCACCATACACCATAAATGTTGCTAAATATCTTGGAAATTGATAAATATAATCACAGATAGTGAAAACATGCATTAGTCACTTGCAATGCTCACCTGCTGGAACAATGTGTACTGCATTGACCACGTATTAAGGAATCTAGCGACAGTCGGTACAATAAGTTACGATACTGAATATTAAGGTATAATATTAGTAAAAAATAAGTCACACAGTTTGGAAAAAAAAAATCCAAAAATGTTTGTAGCAGTTGAAATATGAATTACTTGTATATTCACAGATGGACTACTAGCAACAACCCTTTGGGGCCTATTTTCTCAGATCATTTGTGTATACATGTGCTCGTACACTACCGTCCACAGGATGGATGTGGGGTGTCCAAACAGATCTATGTTCACATGCGTAGTGCTCCAAAAGTAGATCTACGTTTTTTTACATATTTTCAAATATAACAGAAAAAATAACGTAAATCAAAGTTTTTTACACGTTTTCAAATGCAAAAAAAAAAAGATCTATTTTTTTAAATACTTTCAAATGTTGAAAAAATGTAGATCTACGTTTGGACAGTTTAAGGGTTAATAAACTAGCTGCTTATGTGACAAAATTTAAAATCTAATCACTCACTCAATTCTTCTTCTTCTTCTTCTTCTTCTTCTTCTTCTTCTTCTTCTTCTTCTAAATTATAAGATTTATTTTTGACCCGTCATTGTTCCTTTTTTTGTTAATAATAATAATATTATCATTATTATTATTATTATTTGTAGTAGTAGTAGCAGTAGACGTAAAATTAGTAGAAGTAGGAATTAATAGTAAGATTAGTAGTACAGTATAATTTATTAAAATATTTTTCATTAATATTATTTATAGTTTTATTACTGGTAACTGTACTAATTTTTTATTAGCTAGAAGGATATCGAACGTTTTTTTAAAACATCTATTTCGATAATAGCTTCCTGAGGCCTTGGCACAATGTTTTTCTTGCTTCTAACAAGGAGTAATAAACAGAAACACGTGCAAGAACACAGATAAAAATAGTTTCAACCAGCCGGGTTGCAAACGCGTTCAATCTGCTACGTAATAACTACTAGAGAGTAGATCAGGCTCACTGCTGACCCCCATAACTCAGTGGCTACATAGAATGGATTATCAATTATCGCGTGTGATACTTTGTTGACTGGAATAATGTCCACTTTAGCCTCGTTCGGTAGTTTGGCAAATGATTCATCACGCTCATTACTGCTCTAAACTAGGCACTTCTACATAAATATAATGAATGGGTTCAAAGCACATAGCGTACATTTTACGCGCTTGGCCAGTAATAATTTAATGTGGTGATGAAATGTTATGTATGATTTGGGAACGTACATAACTGGCGTGCCATATATGCATATATACTAGAGTGTGGGAGAGGAAAACCCTGTGGTAATACACAGTGATATATATGTCGTACCGAATAGGTAAAGCTGGGCATTTAGAAAGAACTCATTGAAAATTAAGTCCTTTCTAAAATTTTCTCTTATACGTTTAAAAATATACATTTTTTTTCATTTACATTAATGTAAAAATTAATAATTTTGTATCTAAAGAACCTATAGAAAACTTATCTAACCTTATTATAGCAAGCGCAATTTAATTTAGCCTGATCCAAATAAATATATTTTTAATAAGTTTACAATTTAATAAAAAACAAACACAATGAAACATATTTCTTCGTTAGATTCAGAATGATTTTTGCGAAATTACTGCATACGCAAATTTTCGCTTGCCTTATTCCGCACCAAGAACGTTGCTATTTAAGCCAAAATAGCAAGTTTTACTTATTAGGCACGACATATATATATACATGTGTGTGTGTGTGTGTGTGTGTGTGTGTGTGTGTGTGTGTGTGTGTGTGTATGTGTGTGTGTATGTGTGTGTGTGTGTAAGCAAAGAAGGGAATGTATAAAAGTACAGTGGTACCAACACTCTTATGTGGGTGTGAAGCTTGGGTTGAAAATGCTGCAGCGAGGAGGCGGTTGGAGGCAGTGATGTCCTAAGGGCAATATGTGGTGTAAATATTATGCAGAGAATTTGGAGTGTGGAAATTAGAAGGTGTGGAGTTACTAAAAGTATTAGTCAGAGGGCTGAAGAGGATTTAGTTCTGGTTAGCAGTAATCTAAAACCAAGACAACAGTGCATTAGTGTTCGCAATAAAGCTAACAGAATCCTTGGTTTCATATCTAGAAGTATAAATAATAGAAGTCCTCAGGTTGTTCTTCAACTCCATACATCCTTGGTTAGGCCTCATTTAGACTATGCTGCTCAGTTCTGGCCACCGTATTACAGAATGGATATAAATGCTCTGGAAAACGTACAGGGGAAGATGACAGTGATGATCTCATGTATCAGAAATCTTCCCTATCAATCAATCAATCAGGTTTATTCTCTATAAGGATTACAATGAGGGGTATACAGATTTTGGATAGTGTGTGGTTTACACGTTATAAAATACTATTTACAGAAGGGGCCACTAGGACACCTAGCATGGCTAGGCATTTCGGTCTATGAGGGCAGACTGAGGGCCCTGAATCTGCACTCTCTCGAAAGGCGTAGAATTAGGGGGGATATGATCGAGGTGTATAAATGGAAAACAGGAATAAATAAAGGAGATGTAAATAGCGTGCTGAAAATTTCCAGCCAAGACAGGACTCGCAGCAATGGTTTCAAGTTGGAAAAATTCAGATTCAGGAAGGATATAGGAAAGTGCTGGTTTGGTAATAGAGTTGTGGATGAGTGGAACAAACTCCCGAGTACAGTTATTGAGGCTAAAACGTTGTGTAGTTTTAAAAATGTGTTAGATAAATACATGAGTGGGTGTGGGTGGGTGTGAGTGTGACCTGACTAGCTTGTTCTGCTGGGTCTGGTGCCGTGCTCCTTCCTTGAGTGGAGGTGACCAGACTGGGTGGGTTTATGGGCTAGTCTGGGGAGGTGGAGACATAGACCTGCTCCGCATGGGTCAGTAGGCCTGCTGCAGTGTTCCTTCTTTCTTATGTTCTTATGAGAGCGTATAAATCTGTAGGGGAAGGAAGGAGGAGTAGGGGTCGTCCTCGGAAAAGTTGGAGGCAGGGGGTAAAGGAGGTTTTGTGGGCGAGGGGCTTGGACTTCCAGCAAGCGTGTATGAGCGTGTTAGATAGGAATGAATAGAGACGAATGATTTTTTGGACCTGACGAGCTGTTGGAGTGCGAGCAGTAGAATATTTAATGAAGGAATTTAGGGAAACGGGTTAGCCGGACTTGAGTCCTGGAAATGGGAAGTACAATGCCTGCACCTTAAAGGAAGGGTTTGGGATATTGACAGTTTGGAGGGACTTCTGAACTGTCGTATCTGAGCGCCTCTGCAAAGACAGTGATTATGTATGAGTGAGGTGAAAGTGTTGAGTGATGAAAGTATTTTATTTTGGGAATTTTCTTTCTTTTTGGGTCACCCTGCCTCGGTGGGAGACGGCCGATTTGTTGATATATATAATATGCGCATTTATACCGTACATTTAACACCCAGCGGTGTCCCACTGAGATAGGGGACCCCCAAAAATAAAATAAAAGGAAGCACATTTACTATTACTCCTGTGATAGCTGCCTTGCCAGAAATGTGGAAACATGACAAATGAAATGACCCTCCTAAGTGCAATATTCATGACCCTCCTTATACTGGTAGCATATTAGTTTATTAGCTAATATAGTACTTGTAGTACACGCGACAAAAAAAAAAATGAGAGGATGCCTTGTGAATCATATTAAACAGGTGCGATCTCTTGAAGATTGGTGTAACATGTGTTTTTGTGCTGACACGTGGATTTACAGGTGTGGTTTACTGGCATAAAGCTTCAATAAGCTAGTTTGCTACGTTTATTGTGCTTATTCTTGAAGCATTCTGCTGACATGAAGCGTTGACATGTATATTGCTGTGTTGGTCTCAACAATGTCAGTCAATATTTGACAGTTATGACCTAAGAATCATGAAAGAGGAGAGGGGACGCAGGGAATGGAGAAAAGGTGAGGCATGGGTATTACTATTATTATTATTCATTATATTATCACTAAAGTGCTAAGTAGGGTGTAGGTCATCCACCAGAAGGAATGGTGGTACCTGATTATACTTTCCAAGTCACGAGGCAAGCGATGCTCTCGCAGCCAGGCTTTCCCACTGAGGAATAAAGTGATAAGTGGGTGAAGTAGTCGGCCAGCTAGTCATCTTTTTCTATAAACAACCATGCTGCCAGTACTCTGCACCTAGCACCCCTCTTCTTCAGAAACCACACTACAAAGACCATAATCCACCCCCTGCCACTACCCTAACCTCTGCCAACATATATATATATATATATATATATATATATATATATATATATATATATATATATATATATATATATATATATATATCGTGCCGAATAGGCAGAACTTGCGATCTTGGCTTAAATAGCAACGCTCATCTTGCCATATAGGACAAGTGAAAATTTGTGTATGCAATAATTTCGCCAAAATCATTCTGAACCTAACGAAAAAAAATATATTTGACTGTGTTTGTTTAGTACCAAATTATTGTAAACATATTTAAAATATATTTAGTTGGGTTAGGCTAAAATAAATTACACTTGTTATAATAAGGTTAGGTAAGTTTTCTAATATTCTTTTGGTCCAAAATTATAAATTTTTACATTAACATTAATGAAAAAAATATATCTTTAAACGTATAAGAGAAAATTTCAGAAAAGACTTAATTTTAAATGAGTTCATGCTAATTGACCAGTTTTACATATTCGGCACGACATATATCTATATTTATATATATATATATACAATGTATATATAATATAAATACATATATATATAACATATATATAATATATATATATCTTTCAACACACCGGCCGTATCCCACCGAGGCGGGGTGGCCCAAAAGGAAAAACAAAAGCTTCTCCTTTTAAATTTAGTAATATGTACAGGAGAAGGGTTACTAGACCCTTGCTCCTGGCATTTTAGTCGCCTCTTACAACACGCATGGCTTACGGAGGAAGAATTCTGTTCCACTTCCCCATGGAGGTAAGAGGAAATAAACAAGAACAAGAACTAGTAAGAAAATAGAAGAAAACCCAGAGGGGTGTGTATATATATGCTTGTACATGTATGTGTAGTGTGACCTAAGTGTAAGAAGAAGTAGCAAGCCGTACCAGAAACCTTGCATGTTTATGAGACAGAAAAATGGACACCAGCAATCCTACCATCATGTAAAACAATTACAGGCTTTCGTTTTACACTCACTTGGCAGAACGGTAGTACCTCCCTGGGTGGTTGCTGTCTACCATCCTATCTATATATATACATATATATATATACATATATATATATATATATTTTTTTTTTTTTTTTCTTTCCAACAAGTCGGCCGTCTCCCACCGAGGCAGGGTGACCCAAAAAAGAAAGAAAATCCCCAAAAAGAAAATACTTTCATCATCATTCAACACTTTCACCACACTCGCACATTATCACTGTTTTTGCAGAGGTGCTCAGAATACAACAGTCTAGAAGCATACACATATAAAGATACACAACATATCCCTCCAAACTGCCAATATCCCAAACCCCTCCTTTAAAGTGCAGGCATTGTACTTCCCATTTCCAGGACTCAAGTCCGACTATATGAAAATAACCGGTTTCCCTGAATCCCTTCACTAAATATTACCCTGCTCACACTCCAACAGATCGTCAGGTCCCAAGTACCATTCGTCTCCATTCACTCCTATCTAACACGCTCACGCACGCTTGCTGGAAGTCCAAGCCCCTTACCCACAAAACCTCCTTTACCCCCTCTCTCCAACCCTTTCGAGGACGACCCCTACCCCGCCTTCCTTCCCCTATAGATTTATATGCTTTCCATGTCATTCTACTTTGATCCATTCTCTCTAAATGACCAAACCACCTCAACAACCCCTCTTCTGCCCTCTGACTAATACTTTTATTAACTCCACACCTTCTCCTAATTTCCACACTCCGAATTTTCTGCATAATATTTACACCACACATTGCCCTTAAACAGGACATCTCCACTGCCTCCAACCGTCTCCTCGCTGCTGCATTTACCACCCAAGCTTCACACCCATATAAGAGTGTTGGTACTACTATACTTTCATACATTCCCTTCTTTGCCTCCATAGATAACGTTTTTTGACTCCACATATACCTCAACGCACCACTCACCTTTTTTCCCTCATCAATTCTATGATTAACCTCATCCTTCATAAATCCATCCGCCGACACGTCAACTCCCAAGTATCTGAAAACATTCACTTCTTCCATACTCCTCCTCCCCAATTTGATATCCAATTTTTCTTTATCTAAATCATTTGACACCCTCATCACCTTACTCTTTTCTATGTTCACTTTCAACTTTCTACCTTTACACACATTCCCAAACTCATCCACTAACCTTTGCAATTTTTCTTTAGAATCTCCCATAAGCACAGTATCATCAGCAAAAAGTAACTGTGTCAATTCCCATTTTGAATTTGATTCCCCATAATTTAATCCCACCCCTCTCCCAAACACCCTAGCATTTACTTCCTTAACAACCCCATCTATAAATATATTAAACAACCATGGTGACATTACACATCCCTGTCTAAGACCTACTTTTACCGGGAAGTAGTCTCCCTCTCTTCTACACACCCTAACCTGAGCCTCACTATCCTCATAAAAACTCTTTACAGCATTTAATAACTTACCACCTATTCCATATACTTATATATATATATATATATATATATATATATATATATATATATATATATATATATAATTCCAGAAGCTTCACGACTACGGTGCTCTTCACACCAACTTCAAGGCTGAGGGACTGATTACCTCATCTTTTGTATATAGCTCTACTGTCTTCAGATTATTTCCTAGAATTTGTATTGATAAAGCCACTGGATGGCGACACGTCTACAGTAAAGATACCCAGATGTTGTACATGTGTCTTAGTTTTCAAAGACTCCCATGTTCTCCATCCACATGTCTGTCTCCAGCCGTGTGGATGGCAGGCAGACTGACACATTGATTTGATTAGGGATAAGACTAATCATTAGAACATCTTAAAATTGCTCGTTAGGTGGTCATTACGCCGAATACCCCATGCAATTAGTAAACTCTTTCAGAGTACTCTTCATTACTTTCTTCCCTCCCGTCCCAACACAGACACAGTGGATCAAAGAGTTAATGATAGAGACAAAGAAGATATGTCAAGGATCTGCATTAGAACAATTACTCTTTCTGGTACATGTATACCAGAAAATATAGTCACCTGGGGCCCACTTCCAATACAAACTGTGGGGAGCCCATAGCCTCGGAGTTAAAAAAAAAAAAAAAGGATTCGAGGAGAACTAGTTAGATTTCTTACCGCTAGATCCTCCTACTATTTCATCTTTTTTTTATCACACCCTCTTTCAATTTATGAGGAGAATAAAAACCGATGAGGAGAAACACCTATTTAAATTTAACCCCAGATAATGCAAGGTTATAAAATTTGGGTAAGGGGCAAGAAGACCGCAACTGAGTATAGACTCGATGGATAAAGACTGCAAAAACTCACGTAAGGAGAAAGACCAGGGGGTGAGCACTGTGTCGAGCATATTGCCAGAGGCACAAATCAACCGCCTAACATTTGCAGCAAATACCCGTTTGGCTTTCAAGAAACTCAACAGTCATTCACGGACCCATGTACAATATACATGAGGCCTGTGTTGGTGTATAGCATGGCATCATCTCCTGATATAGCGTATTTAGAATCTTGAGACAGCGCACAGGTCTCAGTAGTAGTACCAGTTCCTAGTAACCAGTTACCAGTAACCAGTGTACCAGTAGATGACTCACTACCAACCGTCTGCGTGAATCACTGACTGATTATTCATATTGCTGCTGACCATAGCAGGATTTCAAACACCCGTCACCCGTAGGCACTTTGAGAGTTAGTCGAAGATAGGCAGCAGAGAGAGGCAGGTCGGCTGTTGGCGCTTCCCATACTTCCCGATATATATTATACGTACTACCAGCCTACGTGAGTATTTTTACCCATCCACGTATCGAAAACCCACTTGACACAGGTATGCAGCATGACTAGTCCCAGAGTTATGAAGAGAAGATAAAGGAAGTGAATCTGATCACTTTAAAGAGAAGTAGAAACAAGAGATACATGAAAACTACATTAAAATTCACAGGGAAATTATCAGGTGGACAGAGATACGCAGGGCACAGGACACAAAGGCACAGTCACGAAAACGACAGGAATTATTTCCTCAGCTTCATGGCAGCCAGGAAGTTAAATGGTCTAGACGAAGTTGTGGAGGCAGGCTCCAAATATACTTGCACGAATAGATATAACTGGATCCAGCAGACTAGGAGGAAGTTAAAATCCGGCAAACTACTGGTTAGAGGCAGGACCAGGAGCTAAGACACCACTCTGGCAACCACAAACATGTAAGTACACACACACACATACAAAGGGCCTTTGACAACTAATAACTACTACACACACACACATTTACGTTAAAGCTCATAGAGCAGGGAGAGCGGAACTAGTAGCGACCAGCAAAGAGGAAGGGTCAGGAGCTGTGATCGACCCCTGAAACTACAAATAGGTGAGTACACGCACACGCACACACACACACACACACACACACAATGGTGGAGAGGAAACGTAAGGTATGGTACACCAACGCTGATGGAATAACGAATAAATGGGAGAGGTGGCAAGAAAAAGAGTCAATGAGGTGTCACCGGACATCATAGCTCTCACAGAAACTAAGTTCACAGGAATGATAACAGATGCCATCTTTCCAATGGGATATCAAATCCTGAATAAATACAGAGGGAACAGAGGGGGTGGAGGTGTGGCACTGCTTTTCAAAAATAGATGGGAGTTTGATGAGCTGGAGAGAGGAGACGGAGGTGAACCAAGGGATACATAATAGGAACACTTCAGTCTGGAGGTCCCAAGGTGGTTATTGCAGTGATGTATAACCCACCACAGAACAGCAGGAGGCCAAGGCAAGAGTATAATGAGAGTAATAGAGCAATGGTTGACATGCTGACTGAAGTGACCAGAAGGGCTCATGCGAGCAGGGCAAAGCTGCTGATTATGGGAGACTTCAACCACAAGGAAATCGACTGGGAAACCTGAAGCCACATGGGGGACCAGACACGTGGAGAGCTAAGATGATGGAGGTGATACTGGAAAACCTCATGCACCTAAACGCAAAGGACACTACCAGAGAGGAGAGGGTGAACCAGCAAGACTGGATCTAATATTCACCTTGGGTAGTGCAGATATTGAGAACATCACATATGAAAGACCCCTCGGGGCCAGTGATCATGTGGTTCTGAGCTTCGAATACATAGTACACTTAAAAGTGGAGAGAGAAGCAGTAAGGGCAGGACGAATGTACCAAACTACAAGAGACGGGACTACACAGGCATGAATTTCCTGCATGGGGTTCAGTGGGAAGAGAACTGGCAGGGAAGTCAGTAAACGAAATGATGGAATATGTGACAACAATATGCAAGTAAGCTGAGGAGAGGTTTGTACTCAAGGGTAACAGAAATAATGAGAGGGCCAGGGTGAGCCCTAGGTTCACCCACAGGTGAAGAGAGGCCGAAACCAAGTGCACTAGGGAATGGAAAATATATATAGAAGGCAAAGGACCTACGAGAATAAAGAAATAAGTCGTAGAGCCAGAAATGAATATGCACAATTAAGTAGGGAGTTCCGACGGCAATACGAAAATGACATAGCAGCGAAAGTTAAATCTGACCCGAAGCTGTTGTACAGCCACATCAGGAGGGATACGACAGTCAAGGACCAAGTAATTAAGCTGAGGAAGGAAGGAGGGGAGATCAAAAGACATCACCGTGAAGTATGTGAGGAGCCGAACATGAGATTCAAAGAGGTGTTCACAGAGGAGACAAAAGTGTCTCCAGAAAAATGGAGAGGTGGGGTACATCTTCAAGCCTTGGACACAATAAATACAACCTAGGAAAAGTGAAGAGGCTGCTAAGCAAGCTAGATACCTCAAAGGCGATGGGGACAGTTAACATCTCTCCGTGGGTCCTGAGAGAGGGAGCAAAGGTGCTATGTGTACCACTAACAATCTTCAACACATTTTTAAAAACAGGGCAACTACCTGAGGTATGGAAGACAGCAAATGCAGTCCCAATTTTTAAAAAAGGAGACAGACACGAAGCACTAAACTACAGACCAGTGTCACTGACATGTATAGTATCCATAGTCATGGAGAAGATCATCAGGAGAAGAGTGGTGGAACACCTAGAAAGGAAAGAGCTTAACGACAGCCAGCATGGTTTTAGGAATGGGAAATCCTGTGTCACAAACCTACTGGAGTTCTATGACAGGGTGACAGCAGTGAAACAAGAGAGAGATGGGTGGGTAGATTGCATTTTCTTGGACTGTAAGAAGGCATTTGACACACACTGCAATGGATCAGGGAATATCTGTCAGGAAGACAACAGCGAGTCATGGTACGTGGCGAGGCGTCAGAGTGGGTGCCTGTGACGAGTGGGGTTCCACAGGGGTCAGTCGTAGGGCCGGTGCTGTTTCTGGTATTTGTGAACGACATGACGGAAGGAATAGACTCCAAAGTGTCGCTGTTTGCAGATGATGTGAAGTTGATGAGAAGAATTCGAGGACCAGGCAGAACTAGAAAGGGATCTGGACAGGCTGCAGGCCTGGTCCGACAACTGACTCCAGGAGTTCAACCCCAGCAAGTGCAAAGTCATGAAGATTGGGGAAGGGGAAAGAAGACCGCAGACGAAGTACAGTCTAGGGGGCCAGAGACTACAAACCTCACTCATGGAAAAGGAACTTGGGGTGAGTATAACACCGGGATATCTGAGGCACACATCAACTAAATAACTGAGGCAGCTTATGGGCGCCTAGCAAACTTAAGAACAGCATTCCGACATCTTAATAAGGAATCGTTCAGGATCCTGTACAGTGTGTACGTTAGGCCCATATTGGAATTTGCAGCAACATTTTGGACCTACACCTAGCCAAGCACGTGAATAAACTAGAGAAAGTGCAGAGGTTTGCAACTAGACTGGTCCCGGAGCTAAGGGGTATCTCCTACGAGGAGAGGTTAAGAGAAATCGACCTGATGACACTGGACGACAGGAGAGAGAGAGAGAGAGAGAGAGAGAGAGAGAGAGAGAGAGAGAGAGAGAGGGAGAGAGGGAGAGAGAGAGGATATGATAACGAGATACAAAATACTGAGAAGAATCGACAAGGTGGACAGAGACAGGGTGTTCCAGAGATGGAACACAGCAACAAGGGCTCATAGTTGGAAGTTGATGACTCAGATGAATCACAGGGATGTTAGGAAGTATTTCTTCAGTCACAGAGTTGTCAGGAAGTGGAATAGTCTGGGAAGTGACGTAGTGGAGGCAGGATCCATACATAGCTTTAAGAAGAGGTATGATAAAGCTCCTGGAGCGGGAAGAGTGACCTAGTAGCGGCCAACAAAGATGCTGGGCCAGGAGCTGTGAATCGACCCCTGCAACCGCAACTAGGTGCGTACATACACACAAACACACGAGCTATAAATCAACCCCTGCAACCACAATTAGGTGTGAGTACACACATACAAAGGCTAAATGTCTATCAACAAGTGTCTTTGACAACTAGTACCAGCATATCTCCCTCATCCCTCCACCACCACCCACTCCCACACCCATACACCCCCAACACCCCTGCACAACCCCACACTGGCTGCACCCCACCCCACAGCCACCACCCACAGAACGCTCATACAGGCAGAGAGTGCATCGCCCGGACAGGACAAGGAGGAAGTTTACGTGAGGGATAATGGCCCTGGCGGGTAATTTGATGATACCCTGATAGGGAAGCTGACAATCAGCATCATTTCAGGAAGCATATCCCGCGTCAGCCTGGTTGACAGCAGTGCTTTATCAGGGTCTGGTCTACTGGGTGCCTACTCACACACTTTCTCAATTTCTTCCCATTCTCTCTAGAAGATTCTTTCCAGTGTTTTATTTTTCTTTATTATTATTATTATTATTATTATTATTATTATTATTATTATTATTATTATTATTATTACTGTTATACGTATACAGTACTGTGCAAATTAATTTGGACACGAGTAAATTTTGTGATAGTCTCATAATGTCTTAGTCTCCGGCTTAAGTAATGTAGTTTGGGTTGTTTTCTTATCAGAAAAGTTTGCCACCGATTTTTGGGAACCATCCATCTGTGGTGTTACCCTGCAACTTTCTTCAGTGCTAAAACAGTTGTTGCTCTGTAAGTTTATTCCTGCAAGCATTCGCCATGACTGAATGTGGTTTCGAAAATTCTCTTCTTCAGTTTATGATTACTGCTGAAATTCACGATGGATGTTACAACTAGGAAGCGTGTAAGTATTGTAACTCTTAGAAAACATGTTGACTTGAGTATCAAGTGTTAGTCTGTTTTTGAAGAAAGCTCACGACACTGGTGATTGTGGGGAGCTGCGTCGTGGAAGATGTGGAAGAAAAAGCAAGACAACACCTCAAGATGACCAGGTTATCATAAGAAATAGAGTAAATGATCCTAAGAAAACCAGCAAAGATATACAGAGAGATTTGGCTTCAGCTGAAGTAAATGTTGATTCCTCCACTGTTCGACGAAGGCTCCTAGAAGCTGGCAGAACTGCCAGAAAACCGGTAAAGAAACAGTTATTGACTGCTGCTATGAAGAAAACAACGGCTGCTGTTGGAACTCGATCATAAGAGTTGGACGGCAGATGAATGGAGAAAAGTTAAATTTTTAGATGAGGTGCCTCCTGAAGTACATGGGTACAGATCAGTCGCAGTGAGACTGAGTAAAGGCAAATATCTTCGGAATGTACTCATTCAAGAAGCACCAAAGCACCCACCTAAGATTTTTTTTAATAGTTTTATTGCTGAAGGCCCTGGACGGCTTGTTATTGTTGATGGTACGATGAGCAGTTACAAATACAAGGCAATCCTGGCAACTCATTTGCTTCCCATTGTGGATAGACTTTCTTGATGAAGAAGGCATTTTCCAGCAGGATCTTGCTCCAGGATGCTATACTTCCAGAAAAATGCTGACATTCTTCGAAGAGAGTGGGCTAAGCGTTCCAAATTGACCTGAAAACTCTCCTGACCTCAACCCAGTTGAGAATCTATGGGTATTAACCAAACGCAGGATTGTGAAATGGGACTATGGAGAAGCTAATTCCTGTTGTTATTAGGACCTGGTACCTTGAAGAACTTGCCAAAATGTGTTCAACATCAGTCAACTCTATGGCAATGCGTACAGCAATTCTTATGAAAGAAAAGGGTAGTCATCTCTCTTATTAAATCAATTATCTCTCATATAAATATTAATTTTCAAAATGTCTGAGTTCATCACTGCCGAATAGGTAAAATTGATCAATTAGCAAGAACTCATTTAAAAATAAGTCCTTTCCAAAATTTTCTCTAATGCGTTTAAAGATTTTTTTTTCATTTATGTTAATGTAAAAATTAATAATTTTGTATGAAAAGAACCTTAGGAAACTTACCTAATCTTATTAAAACAAGTGTAATTTAATACAGTCTAATCCAACTAAATATATTTTAGATAGGTTTACAATAATTTAATAATAAACAAACACTATGAAATATATTTTTTTCGTTAGGTTCAGAATTTTTTTGCGAAATTATTGCCTTGTTTGGCAAGAAGAGCGTCGCTATTTAAGCCAAAATCGCAAGTTTTACCTATTCGGCAACACACACACACACACACATTTATATATATATATATATATATATATATATATATATATATATATATATATATATATATATATATATATATATATATATATATATAATTATTATTATTATTATTATTATATTAAGGTAAGGATTATTACTTTATCGTCGCAAACATGTATATATTAGAACAATATTTTAAAACCCATTACGAATCATTCCCTGGTCTTCAGAAGCTGGACGGGTACTGAGAATGCAGCAACCATTACCTCTCTGGGTTGCAAGAATTAGATACTGGAGCAGGAAGGTTTGCAGAAACTGGGTTTCTTTTAGTTGTAATATTGGAAGCACACTATTAATATTTTCTTTTTCCAGAATATGGGCCTTCTATCCCTTATCGTTTCCCCCCCCCCTTCAGAATTTTCTTCTTCTGTGCCTTCTTCTTCCGTGTGTTTCTCTTCTGTATCTTGTTTTTCCTCCCCCTCCTCCTCCTCCTCCTAATTCTCCTCCAAGTTTAAACCATGATTACTACCGCCACGTCAGGTGAGTTGGCAGGTGGGGGTAGTATCTCCTCAACATCTTGAGTCTCTACGACAGTTAGTGCAACTTGGGTTTGGTAAAAATCTTGGAAAATCATAGCCTGTATAAGAGCGTTTCTCATCTCCCTGGTGACTTAGTAACGTAGATCTACTGTTTAGGTGGGAAGCCTGACTACGGGATTAACGAATGGAGGATCGAGCCTGCAACATTCCTTGCACTTCAGAATAGGTGTATTATCTGAACAAATAAGAAATTCTAATGAGGAAGCGTTACGACAAAGAGGTTTTATTGATCCAGGTGGGTTATGTCCCTGATACTCAAAACATTGGATTAATATATCCCCTGTAGAGTGATACTATGGATTAATAAATCCACTGATGGGCAAAATATCGGACTGATAAAGCAGCTGGTGAGCAAAACGTTGGATTGATAAGGCCCCTATTAGGCAAATAATTCAACTGATAAAGGCTTTGGCAAGCGACACACTGAACTAATAAAGTCCCTGGAGGACGAAATGCTACCTCATTACAGTATCCTAATGTTCCACATGTGTCTTAGGGACATATTCCTTGCGCAGACTCACCATTACATTTTACGATGTGAACCGGTAATCCAATCGAAGACGTCGGTCTTAGAACCAACAGTTCCACTGAGGGTATCATACGACACTAGTAAAAAATATGGAATAAACGTAGTAAAAATAGCCATGGAGAAGCGCTAAATACGTCGAGACCCTGAGCAATGGGAGGTAATTAGGAATGACACTTGGAAAAGAAGGCATAAATCCAGTTTCTAGCAGGAAGAGCACTTAACTGTCATCTGGACATTCCTTTCAAGGGTCCTCCTGAGGAAGAGCTGAGGTGGCACACAAGTGATCTAGTGGGACAGGTGTGACAGGTGGAACAGATGAGACAGGTGTTGTTGATAGTTGGTGATGGTGGAGGGAGGCGCTGATAATACTCTGAGTTTGTGGATAGCTGAGTGAAGGAGCCGGGTGATGGAGGCAGGTGATGATGCCGGGTGAGGGTACCGGGTGAGGAGGCAAGTGAGGATGCCGGGTGAGGGTACCGGGTGAGGAGGCAAGTGAGGATGCCGGGTGAGGGTACCGGGTGAGGAGGCAGGTGTGGAGACAAGTTTGCTGAGAGTTAAGTTGTTGGATGAGTGCTGTGGAGATGGCAGATTGTGATGGTGGTGGACGGTGATGGTGACAGCCTGTAGTGACTGAAGTAAGTTGGTGATAGTGGCACGTGATGGGGACAGGTGGTAGTGACGAATGATGACAGGTGGTGATACATGATGATAGGTATTTTTAAACAGGTGGTGTTGACGAATGTGACGGGTGGTGGTGGTGACGAATGATAACAGGTGGTGGTGATAAGCGCTGCGGGGAACTATGTTAGCCAGACTTGTTGAACACGCACAAGACTCTCACCGCTGTGTTTAATACTCTTTTTCTGCCTCTTTATTATAATATTATAGTTGAGGACTTAATTATTAAAAACAAACTTTACTGAAATGTAAAACTGAATGATATTGATGTCTGGCCCTTTAATAACTATCAAAATTAGGTTAAAATTAGACAATGCTGATATATATATATATATATATATATATATATATATATATATATATATATATATATATATATATATATATATGCAAGGAATTCGCAAGAGCAGGCGAAATATTCACAAACACTGATCTCTGGCTGAAGGAGACTCGAACCTACGAACCTTGGAACAAGGTACGTGGTGCTATACCATTCTCACCACACTGGACCAATACCTTGGCGTCCAGCTTGCACTAATATATATATATATATATATATATATATATATATATATATATATATATATATATATATATATATATATATATATATATATATATATATATATTAGACATTCCCCCAAATGGAATGAATGTAATTCGATTTTGGATTTCCAGTTCAAAGAAATGGAGACAGAATGGCATTATTGGTGAAATAGAATATTATCAAAGAGTATGAACAGACACAAATGCTACGTCTTATATTTGGAAAAAAAATTACCCCTGGGAATTAAAGACATCATATACACGAGATAACATTCGTGACAGGTTATTCATGACTGTGTATTCATGACAGTGTTTTTCATTGGGCAGTTTTAAAAAAATGTTCCTGACAATTATTTTTTCACATTGTCTCGTTAAAGGGAGATGTGTCAGTCTTGCTGCTGATAGGATGACGTCTGCAAATTCTCGTAAATAGTAAGTTTAACGCTTTAAAGACCGATGTCAGTAGACAGCATTAACGATCGCTGTTATTTTGAGAAGGATGTAACAGACAGTATTAACGCATCAATGTTACGTTGAGAAGGATGTAAAAGTATTAAGGCATCAATGTTACGTTGAGAAGGATGTAAAAGTATTAAGGCATCAATGTTACGTTGAGAAGGATGTAAAAGTATTAAGGCATCAATATAACTGTGACATAACTGACCTGCCAAGTCAACGCATCAGCGCCATGGCAGCCCTTCATAACTATCATGTATTTCTTGAAGGCGTAATTCCGTGTGGATCATTCAGAGAAAGTTGTGGAGACTCGAACCACAGTCCTCTAATCACAATCAAGCTGGTGATCACTGCTTGATAATTATCCTTTGAAAACAGCTTTGGCTTAACTTCTCCAAATACTACGTGTGTATTCGCACGGATTGCATTTCGTTCATTTCTGCCTGATCTAAGCTTCTTTAAGTTAACTTAGGCTAACATAATTATTCTATATTTAGATATGGTTAAGTGAAAATAACGAAATAAGATACACGTGCAACACCTGAGTATCTTTATTGGAGAAACGTCGCGCCTTTGGAGCAGTTGTTTCCCCGATAGAGATACCCAGGTGTTGAGCACGTTTGTTAATCATCAACAGGTATTGTATACCTTTCATCTAACAACGAAATATATTAAACGGCTAGGTTACATTTAGCAGCAGGGAGCATATGGTTATGCCTGAGATGGTGCGTATATATCCCCTCGCAGCCTCCACTTGTCAACCTCTCCTGGCAAAGCTTCTCTCGCGACCAATGGATGAAAGCCTCACCAAATTAGTTGCCTTTTGCGTGCGTCCGGGATAAGATATATTATGCAAATGAACACAAGCTCTTCGGCTGTGTGAGCATGAAGAGACGGCTTGATTAGCAACGTCTAGTTTGCTGCCTCCATCCCTCCCATCCTCACTCCCCCCCCCCCAGTCTCTCTCTCTTTCTCTTTCTCTCTGAAGTTCTGCGGTGCCTTACAAAGAAATTTCAACTAATAATAGCAATGGAGAAAAGGAATTATCCAAAACCCAAGTAGAAGAATGAAATAACCAAAGCTCCCTTATATATATATATATATATATATATATATATATATATATATATATATATATATATATATATATATATATATATATATATATATATATATATATATAAATATATCAATGTACTACGCAGAAACAAGCGTGTATATACATTGAAAGATTCCAGTCAGCAGGATTCGAAATCACCTTGGGGAAGGCTCGCACTCGGCCACGGATGCCTCACATGCTGGGCAGACTTGTTTACAAGCCATGTTTCTTCTCCAGCCCGGCGCATTGATATAAAATTCGATTGTGAGATCAGAACATACATAAGAATGCAACAGCTTGAACTCATCCTTGAGGCGATAATAAACAAAGAGTTTGATGAATAACGTGTAATGAACACATGTCAGTGGTCAGTAATAACCTACATGGAGGCAGAAACTCAGAAGATTTATTGGTCTGTATATTTCCATCCCCTTCTGAGATAATCTTTAGCAATTACATGTCTTATGTATCTACTGAAGAGGACATATACAGACCAACTGATCTTCTGAGTTACTATTTCCATGTGGGTTAATAAATGAGCCAAAAGTTTAATGTTATAGGCATCTCGTTGAGCAACGTGCAATGACATTAATTTCTATAACCTACACGAACCATGTCTCCTTAGACAACAAGTGAATTTTACTCCTGGGAATCTGTACTCATTTAATATCAACCGCTTGCCCTTATCATAAAGCTCTTCACTCGTTTTCTCTTATTTCGATCAGCTACAAAGGAAATGCTCGAGAAGAAATTTCTCGCTTGTTAATAATAATGTATCACAAATTATATACAGTTTTGGATCTAAACAGGAGACTACTGGCAACACTGCCTCTGCCTTTGTCACCTCTCTAGAGAAAAAGTATAGCACTTACGATGATCAGCCATAAGAATTAACTGGAAAGCTGCACTGCAAACTGAAAAGCGTGTGCGTGTCCGTGTGTGTGTGTGTGTGTGTGTGTGTGTGTGTGTGTGTGTGTGTGTGTGTGTGTGTGTGTAAATTTTATATATAAATGTATATTATCTCATTATCATTGCTGTGTAATCCAGACTTGTATATATGAATATTTGCTCTATGCAAGCCTAATGTATCTGTACACAGCATAGAGACAAGAGTCCGAAGCAAATATATTACCAAGAATTATTATCATTATTATTATTATTATTATTATTATTTTATCTGCAACAGCAGCAATAACAATAGTTTTAGCAGCAATAGTAGTAGTAGCAGCAATAACAGTAGTAGCAGTAATAGCAGCAGCAGTAGGAATAACAGTAGTAACAGCAGTAGCAGGACTAGTAGTAGTAGCAGCAACAGTAAAAGTACCGGAAGTAGTAAAAGTAGAAGTAGTAGTACTTATATAACAAGTAAATTCATAGGGGTCATACAACCCCAGGAGAAACAATAAACTGTGTCGATCCAAGAACGGGGAGGACAAGTCCAGTTCCATGGATCAAGATCCCCTAACCAGCATCAGGTAACCTTCCTAGAGTCGAGTAGCAGTAGCAGTTGATAGCAGCGAGGAGGCCTGGCCGCTGGGGCGGTGACCCCCAAAAATCATTTTCAGATCATCTTGGGAAGCTGTAGATCACATTCTCTCTTTATTTTTCCATCTAATTCTTTTCTCCACATACCCCAACCCTTCCCTTAACCATCCTATTCATCCATCACACTCCACATTGACTAACATGCAGCAAACGGAGACTGGTTTATCGACCGCAAATAAGACCGGGAATCCATTTAACATACGCGTCGACAGCCAAGAAGAGACAGGAGCCATTTATCAGCGGGGCTATTACTGCAGACACCAGCCACCAACACAAACAACAGGGAATATAGCATCAACCTCAATGAACCCCTCATTTTTTTTAGTAACAAAATAAGTACATCAGGACTGTGCTGTTACATTACTCTTTCTTATAGTTACATAGTGGGAACAAAGGCAAGCAATGTTTCTCCGTCATATTCCATCACACAGCACGGGCTTTATACATTGGTTATGAACTGTGTTATCCTGAGCTCAGCGGCTTACTATAGTAGGGATATGATATCGTGAAGCATTCCACTATATGTCCGTGAGACAAACACATTTGTTACCGTATTTTTTTGAGAACTGATCCCATGAAACCTGTACTCCTTGGAACGCAGGAGAGAAAGATACATCATAATCTACACCAGGCAAATTCTACTGGGACTTGTCACAAATTTGTATACACAAATCACTCCCTACAGAAGCAATAGACTCGGCAGGCGGTGCTACATACCTCAATGAAAAGTAGAGGAGCCATGAATGCACTAGGAGAAAGGCTGTTCAACAGCCTCCTATTATACAACAGATCCGCTGGCTGTTTTCAAGAGGAAACTGGACAGATACCCAAAGTGCTCAATCAGCTGGGCTGTGGTTCGTGTATTGGACTGCGTGAGGGCAGTAGTAACAGCCTGGTTGATCAGGCCATAATGCACCGGGAGGCTTGACCGGGCAGCAGGGGCATTGACCCTGGAACCTCCAGACAGACTCCAGGTATGAGCTCTCTGATAAGAGAAGTTGGTGTAATCATTCATCGTAGCTGTACTCCACTATTTTTATTACTTTCATTAACTACACTATCATATTACACAATAAAACATTCTTCATATATGTGAGCAGTTTTTCTCCGAGCTTTACTTTATCAACGGTCATTTAATATTAATTTTGATACTTATTATTTCAGAGAAGTTCTCCATTCTGAATTCACCATGACTCTCTTTAATGAGGCAGTGAACACAGCAAGTTGGTTACTACGCACTCTTACTTACTGATGACTGCAGGTCCACTTGATAGCGATCTACAAGAGCCAGAAGAACTGTAAACAAATGCCTTGTAACTAACTAGCTAACTGGTCTGTTGTGTCGATACATATCAGGATGAAATAAACTGTTTCTTTATAGTGCTATCATGTTATGACTTCCATTTATTTTGTTCTTGTCATTTCTACTCATTGATGTTGTACCTAATAAGCCGAACTTGCCGAATAGGCCGAACTCCCTTAAAAATTAAACTTTTTTTTTTTAAATATTCTTTACAGAAGACAGGGCAGGAGGTGCAAAATACCCCCAGTGAAAAGTATGGACGCCATTGGCACACTGAGAGAAAACACAATAAGTGTCCCAAGACTGTTCAACAGCCGCCCACCAAGCATAAGGGGAATTACCAATAGACCTCCTACCTGCCTTCAAGAGGGAGCTGGACAGATACTTACAAAAGACTGTTCAACAGCCGCCCACCAAGCATAAGGGGAATTACCAATAGACCTCCTACCTGCCTTCAAGAGGGAGCTGGACAGATACTTAAAATCGGAGCCGGATCAGCCGGGCTCTGGTTCGTACGTTGGACTACGTGCTGCCAGCAGTAACAGCCTGCTTGATCAGGCCGTGATTCATTGGGAGGTCTGGTCGTGAACCGGGCAGCGGGGGCGTTGATCCCCGAAATACCTTCCAGGTAGACAGAATGGATATTATTTTTCTTTGACAAAGTTATAAATTTTATTACATTTCGGCCAAAATTAACTTACACAACTCACTTAACCTCCCGTAAAGTTACGCAGTTTATTTGGGCTAAATTCAGTTATATACATCGTAGGTTAATATAAATTTACTTAACATTACTTAAAATTAATTATATATATGTCGTTATGCTCATGTCGATTTCCGCTAATTTATGACAAAAACTAATTTTTATTCTGCTTATTCGGCAAAGTGCACCATTGCCAAATATGTCAAACTTAGTGATCTGGCATAAACAACACACACACACACACACACACACACACACACACACACACACACACACACACACACACACACACACACACACACACACACACACACACACACATATATATATATATATATATATATATATATATATATATATATATATATATGTCGTGACGAATAGGTAAAACTGGCCAGTTAGCAAGAACTCGTTTAAAAATTAAGTCCTTTCTAAAATTGTCTCTTATACGTTTAAAAATATATTTTTTTCGTCATGTTAATGCATAACAAACGCAATTTAATTTAGCCTAATCCAACTAAATATAATTTAGATAAGTTTACAAAAATTTAATAAAGAAACATAATGAAACATTTTGTTCGTTATGTTCAGAATGATTTTTGCGAAATTATTGCATACATAAATTTTCACTTGAGAGCGTTGGTATTTAAGCCAAAATTACAAGTTTTACCTATTCAGCACGTCATAAATAGATATATAATTATTTTTTATAATTTATTTTTGCCATAAATCACTGGAGATCACTCTGGACGCAACGAAAAGAAATATGTCGTTGATTTTAAGTATTAATAAATTAATTTAAACTGACCTATGCTATACATAGCAAAATTTAGCTAAACAAATACTCTAGTTTAAGTTAGTTTAGATGTCCAGTGAAATCCCTAGACATGATTCCTCCAAGAGCCAGCCGCTATTGGTGAAAGGTAAGCAATGCATCTAATTTTATTCTCCTCCAGTTTGGAGAACAAAATAAAATAAAGCAGAACAATACTGCAGCTGGTGGGAGAGGAGGAATGTGATCCAGGACCCTCATCAGCCTCCCAAAAGACAGAGAGAGAGAGAGAGAGAGAGAGGGAGAGAGAGAGAGAGAGAGAGGGAGAGAGAGAGAGACAGACAGAGACAGAGAATGAGATTCATACGCTGGTCTTATGGCCAAAATACAAGAATAAGAGAAATTCCACAGTATAGAAACGGCTTGAATATTTTCGATCTAGCTACAGACTCGCTCTCAGGTGACTTCGTCGCAATAATGCCGGAAAGTTATTTTATTAATTGAATTCATGAACATAAAAAGGTCAACCCAAAATAAAATTTTGATTTCTAAGCCACTAAGGACTGTAGTGGCTATTTTATTGTGCACCTTACATCAGTCCTGCAGAGAGTGGTGGCTAGCTTGTTATAAACCCCTCGTCCATTGTTTGGATGGTATCGGCTAGTTTATTGTGCACTCCATTGTTTACTTTCTCGAATTTCAGTACTTCAGTTGCAATAACAGTTATTTTTGCCGCTCAGCAGGGATAGAAATTAGGTTGTGTGATTTACGTATCTCATTCCTTCACAACTCGCTATGTACATTATTTACAATATGTACAAGAATTTTCGATACAAGCTAGGTAAATAAATGTTGTGAATACAAACCATCACAAAAGAAAAATATGAGATCCAAAGGAGATAAGCGCCAGCTGATGACCTAGCAAAATCTGAGTTTAAACAATACGACAAAGCAATTTAATCTTCCCTCCAAATCCCTTCTGAAAAATCAAGATTCCACAGCACACCTAACAGTCACCGGGCGGTCTAGGGCTGCAGACCACCCCTAGATGGCATTGATTACTGTCCATACAGAAAAATTGTGATCATAGACTTATGGTTTTTCTTTCATTCGCCAAATACATACATATATACGTACTTTCTTTCTCGGTACACACAACATGTACTAGATATCCATCTTATGGAATGTAGAAGTTAGTTTATTGTTCATCTCAACCTTCTTCTCTCTCCTCCTCCACTCCCTTCTCCTTAACCATAGCAGTATAATCTTATATGGTCTAGAAGGGGTCAGTGACCGTAATGACACGATTAAAAACAAACCATACCACGGACGGGGATAGAACCCGCGACGGTCTGGAGTTTTGACTCTCTGATCGCAGGTTCTATCCCCGTCCGTGGTATGGTTTGGGTCAGTGACCCCTTTTAAACCACGTATGTAGAGTGGGATAACGAAACCCCATTACTGAGTAGGCTTAATTAGTAATTATTGAGTAATTAGATCTGGAAGTAGTCTGTAGGTTTCTCCAGAGAAGTTTGCGACACCATTCCGTGGACGGTAGGTCAAGAGAATATTGATACCCAAAAGGTCTAGGAACGGGGAACTAAAAGGGTCAGTATAGAACCTGTTATAGTAACAAGATGTGTTTTGGTCACTGAGCGATCCTAGAAAGATTTCCGATAAGCCCTGCCATTTCTACGTCAGTGTAAGCAAAAGGAACAGTGCCGAGTGGTCATAAGATAGTAATTCAGAAAAGTAAAAATATTCGTGAGTGTGCCTTTACGTGCATGTAAGTGTGGACCGAAACGTCGTCGTAAGCTCCTCTCTCCTATGTGCGGGTTACTTGCGTATTGTTCCAGTCATGATATTGTGCCTTTTTTTTGTTCTTTCTATATGTATGCTTTTGTGTATTTTTGTTTTTAGTGTATTTGTGTGTGTGCATGTATTTGTGTGTATGTGTGTACATGTGCGTATGTGTGAATGTGCTTATATATTCTTGTGTGCCTATGAAGTGATATCTCTAGGTATACATACATAAAATAGATGTCTGTGTATTAGCCGACTGTTGTGGGTCGTCTCCAGGAAAGAAAAAAGAGTTAGAAATGTGCAATCCTTCTGAAATGTCATATCCTGTGTTAGAAATGTAAAGTCCTTCGTATGAAAGCTCCAGTATTTTCTGGTTCTAACGAGGAATATAGATAGACAGTATAATAACCTATGTGACATGCCAATATATCTTATTAAAGAAAATAAGATACCAGAGTTTTTAAAGAAATTTCCTTAACTTGCTTGTAACATATATGTGCAATGTAGATATCAGTTCAGATGTACTTCGAGGCCTAGTTCCTAGGCCATTTGTGTATCCACATGCTCTTGCGTTACCGTCCACAGGAAGGATATGGGTGTGCACTTTAAGCTAGCCACTTCGGTAGCAAAATTTAAATCTAGCTTTAGTTAAACGGTATTCGTGTACTTAATGTTAGTTATAAAAAAAACAAGATCATAGTGCAACCTTCTCTCTGCTGTTCCTCCAGCGGAGGTACACAGAGAAGCCTCCACCTCCTCCTACTCCTCATCATCGTTATCAACGCGCACATCTTTCGTGACTTACATGCTCCTCAGTCATTAGTTTCATGCTTGAGTTCCCCCGTGTGTGTGTGAGCCATGTGTTTTCTGTCTCTGCTCAGCCTGGTAGTAATCTTATTAGGTCTCTTTTACAGGGTTTGTTTGTGCGTGCGCATGTGTGTGTGTGTGTGTGTGTGTGTGTGTGTGTGTGTGTGTGTGTGTGTGTTGTGTGTTGTGTGTGTGTTGTGTGTGTTGTGTGTTGTGTGTTGTGTGTGTGTGTGTTGTGTGTGTGTGTTGTGTGTGTTGTGTATATGTGTGCTGTGTGTGTGTTGTGTGCGTATGTGTGCGTGCGTGTGTTAAATAATGTAGAACTTAGCCATACAGATTGCGAAAAGGACTTGGGGGTTATGGTAAGCAGCAACCTTAAACCAAGACAGCAATGCCTAAGCGTACGTAATAAGGCAAATAGATTACTGGGATTTATATCAAGAAGTGTAAGCAACAGAAGTCCAGAGGTCATACTGCAGCTTTATACATCATTAGTAAGGCCTCACCTAGATTATGCAGCTCAATTCTGGTTTCCATATTACAGAATGGACATAAATTCGTTAGAAAACATTCAGCGTAGGATGACTAAATTAATACATAGCATTAGAAATCTTCCTTATGAAGAAAGATTGAAGACTCTTAAGTTACATTCACTTGTTAGACGAAGAATGAGGGGAGACCTGATCGAAGTGTATAAGTGGAAGATAGGTATTAATAAAGGGGATATTAACAAGGTCTTGAGGATATCTCTCCAAGAGAGAACCCGCAGTAATGGATTTAAATTAGATAAGTTTAGATTTAGAAAGGACATAGGAAAGTATTGGTTTGGAAATAGGGTAGTTGATGAGTGGAACAGTCTACCTAGTTGGGTTATTGAGGCTAGGATTTTGGGTAGTTTCAAATTTAGGTTGGATAAGTACATGAGTGGGAGGGGTTGGATTTGAGAGGGACTTGCACATCGGAGCTTGTTTCTTGGGTGGCATTGAAAATTGGGTTGGTCAAATGTTTGTTAGTGGGATGAATTGTAAAGGACCTGCCTAGTATGGGCCAACAGGCTTGCTGCAGTGTTCCTCTTTTCTTATGTTTCTTATGTTTCTTATGAGAGTGGCTTGCGTGCAAGGTAAAGTGAAGTGTATATTAAGTGTTTCAACTCGACAGCCAAAACAACAATAAAGTCCAGCTATTCTGTGACACCAGTACACGGCCCTCCCAGGGACCGAAGCAGCGCTGTAGTTACGGCATATCCTGTCAATGAAAAATACATACGTACGTATATAAATATACATCTCATAGACGGCAAGTCGGTTGGAGGCCAAGGACAAATATCTAGGACGTAGATATTAATCCTAGATTCTAGGCCATACTATAGTATGGAGCTTAGACACTCAATGAAGAATATTTTAATCTGAAACAGGAAACGAAACAAGCTCTCAGTGTATGTAAAATGAAAGACATACATCGTCTGGTGTATATACCCTGTTGACTCCATCTCATACTGACAACCAACACAAGTGGATTCATTATTAACCAATAATTAGGACAGAAATCCTTAGTTGATATTAGGGTCCTTCCTGGACCACTCTCTCAGGCTCAGTATTGACAGAAACCTCATGTAAAGTCTCCTCTCTAATGTGATTTATTCTTCATGAAGTGCTTACATTACTAGTGTTGATGAATTTATGCATTTTCTTGAACTCTCATAAGCTTGATATATTTAACGGTGAAGGGCTCTTGATTCTAGGAATGTGAATCAAACCTGATTCCCTTGAATCCCTTATTATTTTGTATATTTAGGCGTTGTATGACACCTTTCGGGATTAGCGCTTCCTCCTCTCCCTTCCCCACGAGTGTAATAAAAATAGCAGTATGTGAAATGTTCATGCATGGATGACGGGTCTCTGGACAGTTTGTCAAAAATTGAAGAATCAGTGACAGAAAAAGTAGGACACGACAGTGTTGAATGTTTGAAGCCTATCAGAAGAGGTTTTTGAAAGTTACTGAACAGATTACATGAATCTTGGAATGAGTTATACGACACTGCTCATTGGCAACCTGCACATTTCAGTAGTTGCATGAACCTTACCCTAGTTGCAGTACTGCAGCATTGAAGAGTTGAAGCTATAAAAATAATATCGAAGCGTTGGAGGAAGAAAAAATAGTTTTGGCAACCGCATAAAGGTATGATACCTAATAACATAAAAATGGTATAAAATACCGACAGGTTGTTAGGTAAGACACATATGCAACAGTTAGGTATCTTTATTTTGAAACGTTTCGCCTACACAGTAGGCTTCTTCAGTCGAGTACAGAAAAGTTGATAGAAGCAGAAGATACTTGAAGACGATGTAATCAGTCCATCACCCTTAAAGTTTTGAGGTGGTCAGTCCCTCAGTCTGGAGAAGAGCATTGTTCCATAGAATGCTCTTCTCCAGACTGAGGGACTGACCACCTCAAAACTTTAAGGGTGATGGACTGATTACATCGTCTTCAAGTATCTTCTGCTTCTATCAACTTTTCTGTACTCGACTGAAGAAGCCTACTGTGTAGGCGAAACGTTTCAAAATAAAGATACCTAACTGTTGCATATGTGTCTTACCATGATACCTAATAAGCCTTATTCTGAACGTTTCTCCCGCTGTGTGGCTTTATCAGGTATCCCTTGTTCAGTAAAATGTTCACTACTATTAAGTGTCTTCGATTTACTATTTGTTGGGTATTGATATCTAATATTTTGTCATTTTTCTATCTACTCTGCCATATGTGCCACCTTTCTAGGAATTTACCTACTTTGTTACCTACTGTGAACTATGCCAACACCTACTTTGCCCTCCACTACCTACTTTCACAAAATTGCTGGCTACGCCTTGCGGATAAAAACGCTAAGTACAAATTGTTTTTCTCGGTGTCTATTAGCCTCAGTGAGGTGTTTGGGCTTATTGTCTAAGTTTAGTATTTGGGTTTAGTGTTTTGCTCAAGTAGTTTGAGGACGTCAGGATTGCAGGTAGTTAATGACAGATGGTGACAGAGGTGTTGATGTGGTTGGACAGCTGTTTCTCTAGATGGTGGTGTGGATGAGACGGCAGAAGATGCTCTAATGAGAGTGTAAATGTCTGCTGGTGATATTGATATGGACGGCAGCTGGTGCTGACAATTTGTGGCTGTCTGTTGCTCTGGGCATATCTGAAGTAGGAGAACTCAGCTGGTCACCAAGGAAATCATATTAGACTCCTCACCAAACTAGTGAATATATTAAGAAATATTTAGGCCCAACCCCAAACTTACACTCTCACAGATGAACACATGACTCTTAAAGTTTTCAGAACACGATCACACTAGCAGGATGAAACCCTCTGACATTTGTGCGTAAATATTTTGTTTTTATTAGGAAAGTCTCCTAACAAAGGTCTCGATTACAGATTATTCTCGGTCGAGTGTAATATGTGTATCAACAGAATTTCCGTTCTGGAGGGAAACTCGTAACTTTGTTGAGGTATAAAAGTTACGAATTTAGCTCTTTATTATATTGCCTAAGCTCATGGTAAGGCGGATAATCTGAAAGCATATACACAACACAAGTTTTATTTTACAAATTTTGTTTCGGGTAGGCAGGTGGAGGCCTGGATGCCATTGTTATTTACAGTGTTCGTATTTCACGACTATAATCACAGTATCCAGCAACAATGGCCATAATCACAGTGTTAAACAACATTGGCCACAATCAGAGTATCACTCAACATTAGGAATACTTTGATCCCTAAAATATGAAATAATGAAATATACATTGCTCGGTGCAAATACATTTAGAGATGTATACCTCTTGGCGCATATACATTGAGAGATGTACATCTCTCGGTGTATTTACATTCAGTGATATATACCTCTCGTTCAGAACCAATGCGTATATACTGACAGTTTACTTTAATTTCTATTTTAGGGCTTAAGGTTTCCTTGACTGGAGGTGTTCGGTTTACTTGCCGCCTTAATACCCATAGAGAATCGATAAATTTTAAAACTAACGAATCAACTAACCAGCCTCTTGGTGTACATGCCGTGTCGAGAGGAAGATCAGAGGAACATGCAGAAATGGAGGTGAACGAGAGCAGGTTTGCTTCCTCAGGTACAAGATACAGTGGTTTTATTTCCAAAGATACAAGACAAGGGTTTTTTAACCCCCAGAAGGTTTACGGTACGGTAAATCAGGTATTGCACAGTCACCTCAGTTCGAGCGAACAGTTCATGTTAAGATGCTCACCTTTGTCACACTCAATCGTCGCGCACAGCTGACCATGCGATAATGTTTATGGCGTTGTAAATTTTTGCTGTCGAGTTATACACAATGATGCAGGGAATGTGGCCGTTGTCAAGTGAGGCAGAGAATATGGCCATTGTTGATTGATACTCTGATTATGGCCATTGTTGTTTAACACTGTGATTATGGCCATTGTTGTTGGATACAGCGACTATCGTCATTGCTGTGATTCTGAACATTGTTGACTGATACAGTGATTATAACTATAGTAAAGTGATAATGTGATTATGTTCAATGTTGTTGGAAAATGTGATTACAGACATTGTTGACTGATACAATAGAAGTTTTTTAAGGTGATACTGAGATAATAACTATCGTGTAGTGATACTGTGATTATGGGCGTTGTGGGGTGATGTTAAGATTATAGCTTTCTTAGAGTGATACTTAGATTATAGCAATTGTAAAATGATACGGGCGGAGAAGAGTACGATGCTACTGTCGAGTGATACAGCGGGGTTACATAAAATATATATTCTCTTACCGTGTCTTACGTACTTTATAGAACTAGAAACAGGATTTGATAGGTGATAAAAACTGGAATAATGACGTCGTTTTATGTGCAGTATGTACTAGTTAAGAGACATTATACACATTTGCAGTGTGGAGTTTGGTGATTATAAAAGAATAAAGGTTTCTTTGTTGTATCGTAAGTGAGGTGATTCAGAGAGACAGAAAATACAATGTTGTATCGTAAATTTTGTAAATGAGAAAGGAAAAAAAACACCGCCTGGTTGTATATCATACTGCTGAGAGACAGAGCATTTTCCTGCGTCGTAAATTTCGTAAATGAGAGAGAGAAAGAGAAAACACATTGCAGTGTCGTAAATTAAAGAGAGAAGGGTTTGTTATGTTGCAAGTTTTGTAAATGAGAGAGGCCAGGAACACCTTTCTGTGCCATAAATAATGTTATTCAGATAGCCATTGAAACAGGTCGGGAGCCGAAAAGGCTGTACTGACAAGGACGGGGTAAAAAGAAGTTGCTTATAAATTAAGAAAATGACTTACCGTGTCACTATTTTATAGCAGAGAGAAAGAAAGGAAGAACATCTGACAGTAATATTGTCGAAATATTAGGACAATTGATTTCTGCAGAGCAGATTACTGAGCAAGCAACATTGGTTCATGCGAAGAAAGGACACATGTTGCAAAACAAGCTTTCATCAGACAACGTTTCGAAATGTGTAGATCTCAAACAAGGTTTGACTTGATGAAGCTCAATACAATGCATAACGTTGTCCAAATGGAAACCTAGAAACGGAGAACAGCAGTTTATATGTACATCAGTGTATATATCCATAAAGCTCCTCTTGAATGGAAGCTCATCTTAATGAAGCATGGTTCTGCTCTAACTTTCTTTGTATTAAATATAGGTTTAGTTAAGTTTCCCTTGCAGGAAGAATCTGCTAATAAGTGAACAAATACAAGGCCAGCATCAGTTCAGATCCAGCAATCCTCCAGAGATAGAATTAGACATAATTTCAACACCTGGATGTCTTTATTTCAAGACGTATCACCAACAAATGGCTTTTACAATTCAATACAGAGATGAAAGCAGACAGAGGGAGATAAATTAATCAGTCTGTCAGCCTGGAAGCCGATGTTCATCAGGATTAAAATGCTGAACGCTCTCCTCTATGATCAGGGGCAGATTACCTCCATTTTCCACTGTTTTCTCTATAAAGACCTACAATGACAGGGGACTGATTATCTCGTCTCCTAGTGTCGTCGTTTATCACCTCTCTATTGAAATGAAAAAGTCGCTGGTAGGTGAAACGACTTCGTGTAAATGTATCCAGGTGTTGTAACATCAGTGTTATACAGTACCGACATATTGAGGAAATAGACAAATGTGCAACCCAGATGTTGCACATGTGTATAATTCATAGTACCCAGGTTTTGTTTATTTTTAATTCCTCATCTTGACGGAACTGAATACCAAGATAATAAAACCCTCCAGATAACTTAATAATCAATTCACATCCTACACTTCTCCAGATAACACAGGTATCAGCACGCATCCTATAATCCTCCAGATAACACAAGCATCAACACACATCCTACAGTCCTCCAGATAACACAGTCATCTACACACATTCTACAATCCTCCAAATAACAAAGGCATCAACACATCTTAAAATCCTCCAGATAACACAGGCATCTACACACATCCTACAATCCTCCAGATAACACAGGCATCAACACACATCCTACAATCCTCCAGATAACTGCGTCAGATCTGACTATCCAACTCAAAACACATGGCTCCTTTTCAGCAAACTTTTCTCACAAATTATAATTTAACCCCGAGGGGCCAGTTTAGTGGGCAGTGCCACTCATCCTGTTTGTAAACATCTCTGCTCAGTTGGCCCATCAAGGGAGGTAGGTGCCTTAATGCTGGCGAAGGGCTCTTGATCCCTTGGACCTTGTGCCCACCTCATCAGCACCATTCTTCTATCAGATCAATCGACGGGAACTAGAACCGTGGTCCTGACAATGTATCAGCTCCAGCGCTGTACCACTAAGCTACGAGGCTTAAAATAGTAGGATATGACAGACAGCACTGTGATAGATCTGCATGGGGGGGGGGGACACAAACTGAGACTCACTGGTCTCTTCCCAAAGACCTGAAGCTTTTATGGTATATCTACTCTCATTTTCCTTAAAGCCATATAGTCCATAGACTCAAGATAAATCATAATGAAAGACTGACAAAGAATAGATGCATGGTTGGGTACTCCAACAGTAGTCCTGGCATGTACCACGGAGATGAGCCGTTCAAAACTCTTAGATTTTATATGTCGTGCTGAAAAGGTAAAATTGGTCAATTAGCAAGAACTCATTTAAAATTAAATCCTTTCTAAAAAATTTTCTTATACTTTTGAAGATATTTCTTTTATTTATGATAATGTAAAAATAATTTTGCACTAAAAGAATATTAGAAAACTTACGTAACTTTATTATAACAAGTGCAACTTATTTTAGCCTAATCCAACTAAATATATTTTAGATAAGTTTACAATAATTTAATAATAAACAAACGCAATGAAATATATTTTTTTCGTTAGGTTCAGAATGATTTTTGCGGAATTACTACATACACAAATTTTTTGCTTGAATTATTCGGTAAGAAGAGCCTTGCTATTTAAGCCAAAATCGCAAGTTTTACCTATTCAGCACGACATACACATAGCAAAATTTACAGACTAGGAGGTATCATACCTCAACTTCTTTACAGGCTAAGAGGTTTTCAGATACCCTGTCGTACTTACATGCTTAGAGGTATTACCCTATCTCTGACTCAGCTTCCTTACAGGCCAATCCTCGTTATCATAGCTCAACTCATGTAAATGCTGTGAGGTAATACCTTACCTCAGCTCATTTTCAGGCTAATAGGTATTATTCTACCACAGCTCATTTCACATTGCAGTCTCGTTCCGTCCTGCTGCTTATCTCTTTGCGTCCTACAGAAGTTACCTATTAGTATGTTGATGCTACTGCCCTGTCTGTGTGACAGGCGTAGTGTAAGAACCTGTACTCAGAATTTATAGCTGTGTTGCTCTGCTGAATAGATAAAAATAATAAAATAATATATGTTGAGACGTGTGTGTGTGTGTAAGAGAGAGAGAGATAGAGAGATAGAGAGAGAGATAGAGAGAGAGAGATAGAGAGAGACTTGAGTTTGCGTGCATGCCCACTTTCTCACACACTTAATAATAACAAAATACACAGTACTTCGACAGTGTTATATTTATCTCTCACGAAGCCATAATGTAGCAAACGTTAATGGAACATAATAGCAAAGCAGGTGAGGAATGAATATATATATATATATATATATATATATATATATATATATATATATATATATATATATATATATATATATATATATATATATATATATATCTTGGCTTAAATAGCAACGCTCATCTTGCCATATAGGACAAGCGAAAATTTGTGTATGCAATAATTTCGCCAAAATCATTCTGAACCTAACGAAAAAAATATATTTCACTGTGTTTGTTTAGTATTAAATTACTGTAAACAAATCTAAAATATATTTAGTTGGGTTAGGCTAAAATAAATTGTTCTTGTTATAATAAGGTTAGGTAAGTTTTCTAAGATTCTTTTGGTGCAAAATTATAAATTTTTACATCAACATTAATGAAAAAAATATATCTTTCAAGGTATAAGAGAAATTTTCAGAAAGGACTTAATTTTAAATGAGTTCTTGCTAATTGACCAGTTTTACATATTCGGCACGACACACACACACACACACACACACACACACACACACACACACACACACACACACACACACACACACACACATATATATATATATATATATATATATATATATATATATATATACATATACATATTTACATATATGGTCTCCCTCCGAGGCAGGGTGACCGGAAAAGAAACACTTCCACCATCCATAATTCACACTATCATTGTCTTACCAGAGGCGCATGGATACGACAGTTCAGATATCACTCTAAACAGTAAATATCCCAAACCCCTTCTTTAGAGTGCAGACACTACTTATCACCTCCAGCACTCATGTCCGGTTAACCGATATCCAGTTTTCGGCCGATACCGACATTTTTCGTATTTTTTGTTACTTTTAAATCTATAATGACGATGTACAGTGCATAAGGAAATACTTATTGCACAACAGGTATTAAAGAACAAAGGAACGTTTATTATTAAATAACTTAATTTCTTGCATATGACAATGTCATAACTCATTACTTGGTCTGTTGTGTTAGTTACTGTTTGTAACAGGCACTTGTCGATAGTGTGCACGTATGTCTGTGTACTTTACTGTGATAGTTATCGTTATGTCATAGGTACTTGTCGAGTAGACACTTGGCCTGTTGTGTGTGTGTGTGTGTGTGTGTGTGTGTGTGTGTGTGTGTGTGTGTTACCATTTTGTCCTAGGCACATGTCGATTAGACACTAGGCCTGTTGCATATGTGTGTGCGCGCGTGTGTATCTGTGTGTGATGTGTATATATATATATATATATATATATATATATATATATATATATCTTGCCATATAGGACAAGTGAAAATTTGTGTATGCAAAAATATCGCCAAAATCATTCTGAACCTAACGAAAAAAATATATTTGATTGTGTTTGTTTAGTACTAAATTATTGTAAACGTATTTAAAATATATTTAGTTGGGTTAGGCTAAAATAAATTGTTCTTGTTATAATAAGGTTAGGTAAGTTTTCTAAGATTCTTTTGGTGCAAAATTAAAAATTTTTACATCAACATTAATGAAAAAAATAAATCTTTAAACGTATAAGAGAAAATTTTGGAAAGGACTTAATTTTAAATGAGTTCTTGCTAATTGCCCAGTTTTACATATTCGGCACGACATATATATTATAGGTAGTAGGTTGGTAGACAGCAACCACCCAGGGAGGTACTACCGTCCTGCCAAGTGAGTGTAAAACGAAAGCCTGTAATTGTTTTACATGATGGTAGGATTGCTGGTGTCCTTTTTTTCTGTCTCATAAACATGCAAGATTTCAGGTACGTCTTGCTGCTTCTACTTACACTTAGGTCACACTACACATACATGTACAAGCATATATATACACACTCCTCTAGGTTTTCTTCTATTTTCTTTCTAGTTCTTGTTCATGTTTATTTCCTCTTACCTCCATGGGGAAGTGGAACAGAATTCTTCCTCCGTAAGCCATGCGTGTTTAAGAGGCGACTAAAATGCCGGGAGCAAGGGGCTAGTAACCCCTTCTCCTATATATATTACTAAATGTAAAAGGAGAAACTTTCGTTTTTCCCTTTGGGCCACCCCGCCTCGGTGGGATACGGCCGGTGTGTTGAAGGAGGGGTGTTAATGTTGCAGTTTAAAAACTGTAGTGTAAAGCACCCCTCTGGCAAGACAGTGATGGAGTGAATGATGGTGAAAGTTTTTCTTTTTCGGGCCACCCTGCCTTGGTGGGAATCGGCCGGTGTGATAATAAAAAAAATAAATAAATATATATATATATATATATATATATATATATATATATATATATATATATATATATATATATATATATATATATATATATGACGCACTGAAAAGTGTGAAAATACTTAAACTGAAGATTTTCACCCTCGTGGCTTGTTTTGCATATGTCGTGCCGAATAAGTAAAAGTTTCGATTTTGGCTTAAATAGCAACGCTCTTCTTGCCGAATAAAGCAAACGAAAATTTGTGTATGCAATAATTTCGCAAAAATCATTTAGAACCTAAAGAGAAAATATATTTCAATGTGTTTGCTTATCATTAAATTTCTGTAAACTTATCTAAAATATATTTAGTTGAATTAGGCTAAATTATATTGCGCTTGTTAAAATAAGGTCAGGTAAGTTTTCTAATTTTTTTTTTTGGTACAAAACTATTATTTTTTACATTAACATAAATGAAAAAAATATGTCTTTAAACGTATAAGAGAAAATTTTAGAAAGGACTTAATTTGAAATGAGTTCTTGCTAATTGACCAGTTTTTACCTATTCGGCACCACAAACACACACACACTTAAGACATGCAAATTTATAAAATAATGGACAATATTTTGACACTATAAATTTCCATTAACTTCTCAGAATAAGTAATACAAAACGTGTCGGGGTTGAGTTGACTCGTGTTACGAGTCACTTCTTTAGAGAACCACTTCCTTCCTTCACTCTATTTATTTTTGACTAAAACTATTTTCTTCGACGTATATAATGGTGATATATCACGATTGCATTTGTACGATTATTAACTGGAAAAAAATTGCTAAATTATGTATTTTTAACTGGCTTGGTAGTGAACTGGTGCTATCTCAAAATAGCATGGCTTTTCTAAATAAATATTATCCAACAAAATATACACAGGAATTTATTTTTCTGATTTTTTTCTGTTATATTGTGTATATATATATAAAGTTTTCGAAAACGTTGATGATAATTTTCATTACCATTTTCATAAGAATACCCAGATAAAGCCATTCATACCCATGCTTTTGTTTTACCTATATCTATAACCACTGGAGGTCAGAAATCTAAAAAAAAAAAAAAACTGTAGACTAAGCAAGCTTTCGTGTGAACGACGATTCGCACATTGACAGGTTTAATAAGTTACTTACAGAAGTAGGTTCCACTTTTTAATAATGAGCAGGAGTCAGGTGCTCAGAGGAAGGTTGTATCAGGTGACAGGGGAGGTGCAGGTGATATCCTAGTTACTGAGCCGGTTTCCTTGGCTCCGTAGTACTTCCGCTTGCACAGCTGGAGTATAAATTACTCCTTGTTCCGGCTATTACAAACGATGTAGTTGATACACCCTTGATCTCAGTACACGAGTCCAGGAACACAAGTCATAAAATCGGCTACTCACATCTCGTAAATTGAAGGTGCAACTAAACTTATGAGAGAAAGTGACAGGAACAAACGTGTCTCAAGGATTCCACCGTTCTGGTTTTTCAGACACTGAAGCAAAACTACGAGGCTTTCACTACTGGAAAATCGTTCGTCCAAAGTATTCTAGAATATCATGTTCCAGGGAATTCTAGTCAGGTTCTCTGACCCACCGCATGTCACCTGCTCTTCCATCATCTACTAATGCTCTCTTTGTAACTTGATAAAGCGCTCGCTGGGAGAAAGTCATTTTGATAGATACTTGCTCTATATGACTTTGATTTACTGCGTATTGCTTCATTAACTCTTTCGCACGTTTACAGTATTCACGTCAATAATATAATTCTTTGCAGTTTGTTTCACTCGTATTCATCTTATTGTATCCAGTCTGAATCCTCTTTTACAAGTTTCGTAGATCTTGAGTGTTTTTCAGTATATAATACACACCTTTGATCTAATTTTGTATGCGTGTGTGCATACATATGATAATGTACAGTTGAGGAAAAAAGTTCCTGGACACACTCTCCTGGCAGACATACTGTCAGACATCTCAGACGTAGAAAAAAAAGGAGTACAGGATATTTTCATGAATGAATTAGCGTAAGTTGTTACGACGATGGTGACTGGATGAAAACATTAATTGCCGGTACTTTCTGGGCATCTATATAAAAATAAATTTATAAATGCAAATATCAATTATCATTCGGATATTATATCCAGTATTATAAAACCATAAAAACCGTTTGAAAAGTTGACCGAATATATTGTAAAGGAAGTGTTATGATTGATAAAAGGTCCGTAATCATCATTTACCTATCATATATATATATATATATATATATATATATATATATATATATATATATATATATATATATATATATATATAAGCAATCTATATAGCAATTAAACAACAAACAGTCTATATAGGAATGAAACCATGAAACAAGTGTCGTGGGGTCAAACCCTAGCCTGCCGCAGTTTGGTAAATGATTCATAACCACTATTTTAGTGGTTTCATTGTTATGTAGACTGCTTGTGGAGGCGAGTATTCAAACAGGAGGAGGCTGAAATTATTCCTTGAGCATACCACTGACACGAATGTCCTCGGATCACGAAGAACACCTAGCTCTGCTGGGTGCGTGATTTTTGTAGGATCGATGGCTGAGTGGATAAGATGACATTTACGTTATGTTGTCTCTTGAGGCGGGATAATGTGTCCTGGGGTCGAACCCTGGCCTACCGCAATTTGGTAAATGATTCAAAACCACTTGTTTCGTGGTTATATATATATATATATATATATATATATATATATATATATATATATATATATATATATATATATATATATATATATATATATATATATATATATATATCAATAACTACACTGCACTAGCCAAGGACTCGAACCCATACTGCTTTGGCCTGCCTCTTGTTGGGCGAAGACACATGACACCCTTATCCACTGAACCATACGATCCTTTAGAAGGATCGTATGATGTATAGTGTATAGCAGGTTGTCATGACAGGATAGACGAGTTTTCACTTTCAACGTGGGTTATGGCCTATTACCTGCATAAAAATACTTTAAGATGTCAATTCACCAGTACAGAACATTAATCTATGTTAACCTTCTTCAAGAATAGGTTATTAGGGTTATTGATGCTATTTAATTGGATGGCTTTAGAAACCTGTTATTAACCTGTCGATACTGTATGCCATTTTCATTTTAAAAAATCGTATAGACAAATATCTGAGAATAAGACTTACGTAATGTTCTCATGTAATATTAAAAACATTCTTATTCTTTAAATAAATATTGTCTCAAGGATAGATTTAGTGTTTTCTTGGAAATACGTAACATACCAGTAAGATATTCAGTGGCTATATCATGTTACCACACGAAACAAACAGTTTCATAATTCTGTACAACAGTCATACCCCGTCCCTCTTCCAAACACATTGACATGACTCGAATGATAAATTTCACACCGTGTATGTATCCCATTGTGCGTGATGAAAAATTACAGGGAAACACAATTAGCTCTAATTTCCACTGTGCAACTATCTTACAGAACAGAGTAGCAGAAAATTGAACTATGAACTTAGACACATATACAGGTTGACTTGGGCTGGATATCAGCCTTAGCATTGAAGGCTTGCAGGCCCACTTTTTTATGCAAATTGTTCATTGTTATTTAACTGTATCTAGGACTGTAATAGTATAATGTTGCATTCCATTTATGTGAAAATTAAACATACTCATCAATCTGTTCTGTTTAATTTATATAAAATATTTGGCGTGTCACTTGTCATGATGATGGACAGTTTCTTTTGTCAATATGAATAATAACACCTTATCGGTTCATTTACTAATTAATTTTATACATAATTGAATGCTTGTTGCACATAGGTTTTCTTGAACAATTATAAGGATATTAGAATTAGGCATTTATTTATTTTTTTTTTGACATTTTCATGAAGTTTTTACAATACCTATAAAAATTTATTTCCTATAGGAATGAAAATACAAGTAATATGTATCTAAAAGTCGCAAAAATGCACACGCAGGTTCCCTATTCTGACTGAACAATTACAGTTTCAAAATAAAAATTACAATTTTATCTTCTGAAGTGGAAAGATTTCTCAGTAGGTAGCAAGTGTCGGTAATTTTGTCGATAATTTTAGCTGAGTCAAGACTCATAAGAATCCTACTAACCTGCAAGATTTCCTTGGAGGTTAGTAGGTTCCTGATTAGTGGATACAGAGAGCTGGAGTCGGGGCAGAATAGTTTGATTGACTAGGGTGCTTTCAGGGTAGGTTTTGACTGATAAACTGGTTAAAATAAGTGAGAAAAAGTGATTTATTGGGAATTTCTTTGGTCCCTTACATCCCCTGAAATATGCCTGGTTTAACTAAATCATCAACAACTACTGAGAATCATCCAATATTCTTAAGAAGGGTATTCTAGACGAGAAATTGGGAAAAACGTCAATTTTAGTGGAGTGACGATGTATTCACAATGGAGAGCAACTTTAGCGAAGCAAGAGTTTGGGGACTTTAATAATGGAGAGAGACGAGAGTGTTTTGGTAACCGGATTGCCTACGCTTTTTTTGCGACTGATTTGAAAAACAAAATTGTTGAATTTAGTTTAAAATTAGCTGAAGGGCTAAATTTGGACTATTAACTGGTTGATTTTTTGATTAAAATAGGCGTTTCTTACTATCAAGCCCCTTTAGTGAAATAGAATAGATATCTGTATATTTGATGATTGTATTAGGCCGGATATAGCCCAAAAATGAATGTTTTGGCCAAATTACCCCAGCAGTTAACCCTCTAAGAAGCTATTTTTAGGTCTATATAATCCTCTACTGACCTTCAAAATGACCTTAATAAATAGGCACTAATGCTGAAATCACAGCTGCAAAGCGACATAACTCATAAATCACCTGCAAGGTCACATAACTCAAATCACAGCTGCAAGGCGACATAACTCATAAATCACAGCTGCAAGGTGACATAACTCATAAATCACAGCTGCAAGGTGACATAACTCATAAATCACAGCTGCAAGGTGACATAACTCATAAATCACAGCTGCAAGGTGACATAACTCATAAATCACAGCTACAAGGTGACATAACTCATAAATCACAGCTGCAAGATGACATAACTCATAAATCACCTGCAAGGTCACATAACTCATAAATCATAGCTGCAAGATGACATAACTCATAAATCACAGCTGCAAGGCGAAATAACTCATAAATCACAGCTGCAAGGCGAGATAACTCAAAAATCACAGCTGCAAGGCGACATAACTCATAGATCACAGGTGCAAGGCGAGATAACTCATAAATCACAGCTGCAAGGCGACATAGCTCATAAATCACAGGTGCAAGGCGAGATAACTCATAAACCACAGCTGCAAGGTGACATAACTCATAAATCACAGCTGCAAGGCGACATAACTCATAAATCTCAGCTGCAAGGCGACATAACTCATAAATCACAGCTGCAAGGCGACATAACTCATAAATCACAGCTGCAAGGTGACGTAACTCATAAATCACAACTGCAAGGTGACAACTCATAAATCATAGCTGCAAGGCGACATAACTCATAAATCACAGCTGCAAGGTGACCTAACTCATAAATCACAGCTGCTAGGTGACATAACTCGTAAATCGTACTAAAATAACTGACGCTGCTAACAGGAAGCAAGAATTCTGGCTTCTGTGCCTTTCAGGTTGCCGGAAAGAGACCGCTAAGATGTTCAGGAATATTGTAGGAATCCACATGACCAACAATGGTAAGAGAGACGCATCCCACAATTCTCTTTTTCGGTAAAAGGATATATGCTCAACTAATGTCACATTTTATTGTAGCAACGTTTCGCTCTCCAGAGCTTTGTAAACTTATTACAAACACTACAGGGGTACAGAGGATACTTATAGGTAATAATACGAGACCAAAAATCATTAGCACTGAAGAGCCCTAAATGGCCCATGCTGAAAGTTGTGCAACCCAAGAGTAAACACAGGCAGGCATGGATTCTGACCTGAACCAGAGCAAGGCTGGCACCAGCACCCAGAGAGGTGAGGCTGCCCTAGTGGAAAGTGGAAGAAGATCTGAACACTAGATGGATTCTGACTCACCAAGCAGAGCTGCTGAGAGGCACTGGGAAGTGGGGATTGGAGAATATCTGAGGGGACACAGATGGACTCTTAGACACACAGACCTGTGGAAAGCATCAAACACACACACACACACACACACAAACACACACACACACACACACACACACACACACACACACACACACACACACACACACTACACACCCACCACACCCCCACACCCCACACACACACACACACACACAC